>NW_006784763.1:3373573-3399302 GCF_000442215.2 Lipotes vexillifer | reverse complement strand
AAGAAATATGGAAAGAGACAAACCAGAGCGGGGAGCCCTAGTAGGATCAGAGGCAACACTGGGGTTTGGAAAGTCTGTGTTCGGTCAGGAGCAATCAGGTTTGAGACACACACCGATCCACAAACAGTTCACCTAAGCACAACCTTGACCAAACACTGGCTGAACAATATGATATTCTGACACAGAGGCAACTCCTAGGAAGAGGGACTTAAAAATAAAATCAGGGCTTCCCTGGTGGCGCAGTGGTTGAGAGTCTGCCTGCTGATGCAGGGGACACGGGTTCGTGCCCCGGGCCGGGAGGATCCCACATACCGCGGAGCAGCTGGGCCCGTGAGCCGTGGCCGCTGAGCCTGCGCATCCGGAGCCTGTGCTCCGCAACGGGAAAGGCCACGACAGTGAGAAGCCCGCGTACCGCAAAAAATAAATAAATAAATAAAATAAAATCACACAGATCCCTGTAGTCTGTATGACCAAGACTGAGCCCTTTCAAACGTAATCAGAGAGGGAGAATCCAATCTATTAGTCCTTAGATGAAAATAAAGAAAAAAAATAATGTAAACTTGAACTGTGAGAGCAGCCCCAAGCTATTACACATTCAATGGTAATGGGTGAAAATGTAACTGGTTAAAGGGTCTTAAGCACAACAATCTTTGACCAGTAAATGGCGTATGTTGTTCCAGAGCTAAAATATAAAAACATGAACAATATCTGAGGAAGTGCATCAGAGAATTCACACTGTGGGGGAAATAGATTACAGAGAGTTATTCCAGCGAAGTCACTAAACAAAGAAATGACCAGAAAAACAGCAACATCAAAATCAAACCCTGGGAAGGAAGGAGCCTAGGGGATCATGATCCAGAGTTGTTAAATGTATTTTCTAAAAGGTTCATTTTTCAAGTAAAAATTGTGAGACATACAAAGAGACAGGAAAGTGTGATCCACATATAGGGGGAAATGAACGCTTATTAACACTGCTAAATGAAGAGGGCCTGATGTTAGACTTCGCAGACAAAATCTTCAAAGCCATAATAAATGGAAGGTTGCCCCATGTTTATGAATTAGGGTAATGAATGTTGTTAATATGGCAAGAATCCCCGGATTAGCCTACAGATTCAATTCCGTCACTATCAAAATCCCAGGTGGCTTTTTGTGTTTTTGTTGTTTCCAGAAATGGACAAGCTGATCCTAAAATTCATATAGAAATACAATGGGCCAGAATAGTCAAAAGAATCAACTAAAACCAGTATTTGTGAGAATTTGACTTATAGAGTTGTATATTCTTTAGAGGACAAAATTCTTATCTGTGAACAGGAATCATTTGCCTTGTTGTGGGCAGGAAAAATTTCTTTCGCTTTAAGTTTACTGTAACGTTAACCATACAGGATTGTAAAATAGCCTAGTCACTAGCAAATCAGTCTGAAGTGCACACTTCTATGGAATCATATTCCCTTGAGGGTCTGTCAGAAAATGCACAGCACTCTTTTCAGAAGATTTTTTTTTTTTTGCCCATTTCCATATGTTTTCATCCAGGTATAACAAGTGATTTAAATGGGTAAGGCTTTGATGGAATGAATTTGTATATTATTAAGAAAGGCCTGGGCTTCCCTGGTGGCGCAGTGGTTGAGAGTCCGCCTGCTGATGCAGGGGACACGGGTTCGTGCCCCGGTCCGGGAAGATCCCACATGCCGCGGAGCGGCTAGGCCCGTGAGCCATGGCCACTGAGCCTGTGCGTCCGGAGCCTGTGCTCCGCAACGGGAGAGGCCACAACAGTGAGACGCCCGCATACCGCAAAAAAAAAAAAAAGAAAATTCAGAAAGTTTCAAAAACCAACACTTGAATTTGCTATGTGTCAGCAAGTATTTACATAACTATACATTTCATTAGGTATTATAAGTAATCTAGAGGTGATTTAAAGTATATGGGAGGATGTGCATAGGTTATATGCAAATACTGAACCATTTTGTACAAAGGACTTGAGAATTCACAGATTTTGGTACCTTGCAGGGATGGGGATGGTCTTGGAACCAGTCCCCCGTGGGTCCTGAGGGAACAGTCTACTACCCCTCCCTAACCCCCTACTAATTTGTCTAAATACATGTGGTTCAGTAGAGATGTGAAAGTGCCTGTTCTGGTCATTTCAATAGTAAATAGGTATACCGAGAGCTCACATTGGTGAGAATATTGAAGACGTCATTTGCCCTGGGAAGCAGACCCCTGCAAAGACAAAGGGACTTAGAACACTAGAGGCACTTCTTTCTGGCATGAAACTGTGCATTGCCCACCTTGCTTAGGAATCCCAAGGGGCAAAAGCCAGACCAAATGATTTGAATTTGGTGCAAAGAGGGATGGACACAGAGAGTGAGTTCCAGGTGTTAGGCTTAGGCCTTAATTCCTGTATAAATACTTTTAGTGTAAAAAAGGATAACTAACGTAAAGACAAATGTTAATGGACTGTCACTACAGCTGGTAGTTAGGTACAGCCAAAATCATGAAGGTGAGATGTGATGCCTGAAACTAGGAAAATGTCCTATTAGAGTAAGTTGCCTTGTGAAAGGGCAAATGGTAGACCCACTTGAATGGGACAACAAAAACCTGTAAATGATTATAAATTAACTCCAAGGGAGAGGATATCTAGTAACCTTATTATTCTTTTATTAATCTGACAATATTTGTAAAAAAAATTCCATTCCTCTAGGATTTAGCAACTTTGAAAAGGTAGATATGAATCTATATCTAAAATTATTTCTCAGTATTCTTAAATAATAATTAGTTTATCTAAAGTCAATGACCCATGCTCCTAAAGAAATGCATTATTTAATATTCATATTACAGATTTAGTATTTAAATGATTAAAATATATAGTATATATGTTTATATATGTTATAGTATATAGATATACATTTATAGTTTATAAACATACCTTTTATTACATAAGAATGAAATATTTTGCAAGCAGAATGAATAATTTAATTCTGGTGATTTTAATATGGTTGACAATTTTGGAAAGTAGGTTATTGCTTTTGAAGTGGCCAAAGTTATTTTCCGAAATGCAGTTTGAAAGCACCTAAAAAGCAAGGAACAAATAACATGCAGATGCCATAAACAGAGGCTTGCAAACTGGTGGCAAGTAGGCTGAATTCAGCTCCTAAAACAGGTTTGGTTCATAAAGGTCAGGATTCTACTGATTTTTAATTTTAATTATTTGATTATGCACACATTCCCCAATATTCTAGTTTGAACCACTTCTTATTTTCTTAATTCTAATAAGTTTCACTCATTTACATTTACTTCTTGGACCCTATATTCATTTGCATTTGATATTCCTGCCTGAGCCCCTTATTTTCTGGAAGGAAATCATTACTAGTAGATTTGCAGAATAAGAGTGTCAACCCACCCCAGAGGCTACTGAGATTTTCAAGTTAGGAGGCTGGTATTGATATTTCCTTTTCCTCTCCTCCAGGTCACACAATAATAAGGGCAATAGTAACATCTAGTCCATGCATATTCACTACCAGTCCTCTGTGGTAGGTTTCGTGATTAGCACTGACTTATAAATAAGGAAACTGAGACACTAATTACTTTCTCAAGTTATTAAGTGATGGAGCCAGGATCCTAACATGGGTAACTGGGCACCAAGATCTTTGCTCTGCAGTACTTCTCTATTTGACAGCAGTTAATACACTGATAAAGCACCCAGTGACTCAAAGGCAATCTTAGTAATAATTGCACAGCTATAAGCACTTACTATGGACTGGGAACTATACTAATCACTCCACAAAAATTATGTCACTTAACCATCATCCAAACTTATGAAGTATGTATTTTTATTATCTCTGTTTTACTGACGAGAAAACTAAGGCACAGAGAAGTTATTGGCCAGTTCAAGGTCATATAGGAGTTAAGGGGCATAGCCAAAATTTTAATTCATTCAGTCTAGCTCCAGAGCTTGTGTTCTGAGGGTTATCTTTATATTTATTTTAAGACATTGCAAATAATCTGTGAAGCAGGAATATGTCATCACAGAAATATGTCCTACAAGTTATTTATTATTTTAATCTCTATAGATACTTATGTGCAAAAATAGATTTTCTTAGCCAAACAATGCTTTATCTATTGCTGGAGTATGTAGCCTCTGATTTAAAGGACTCTCCATACTGTTCCACGTTCCAACTTTAGAGCCATTTTTTTTTTTAATTCAGGCAGAAACTCACTTAAAAACACAAATACTTTATTTCAGAGGCATTATTGAGTTTATCGCTCATATAAAGAGTAGGTATCTGGTAGGGTAAGGCAGCAACACAGGTCTTTCTTGATATGCACAACAGTAAAGTTTCATATACCAAAGTCTCTGGGTCCTGGAGAAAATAAGTAGTATCACCAACAACTATCAAGTATACTATTTGTGGGTCTATTTTATTAATGACAGAAGAAGAGGAAGGTGAACTACCTCAGGCTTACATTATCTGTCTGGTTCATTTGGCATTTTGTTTTTTAAATATTTTATTTATAAAATAAAGTAAGCAAAGATCAGGGAAACTAATCCCAGTTAGTTTGAAGCTTTCCCTTGTCTGAAATGTCAGTGTCCCAGGAGCTCCTTCAGTCCTGAGCAAAACCAGGATGGTTGTTCACTATGACCTGGGCTCTTCTGAAGGCAGGTAAAAACCTTAGTGGAGTTTACTGCTTTCCTGCCCGATCTCATGTTTCGTCCAGAGGACAGAGTTTGTAACTATAGGAAGTATGGGCAAATGCCCACCAAGCCTCAGGTAAACATGTAGTGATATGACTAGATGCACTGGAAATTGAAATAGAAATGCTCCTCTCCAAATCAGCTTGGTTTATTATCAGATAGTCTCCATATGGTCTAATCAAATGTTTTAACATTTTAATAAGGTCAGCATAATTTGTTCACTAAGATGATGAAATAAATAACTGCCTAATCCATTTTTAAATTGTTGCTGCCTTTATTTTCATGTACTGTCTTATCATAAAGAGATAGAGGGAAACTAAAACCCTTGAAAGTCTCAATGAGCACTCAAGGAAAGCATATATCATGCTTCATATCCTAGGAAATGCAAGATTAACTCTTCTTACCGTAGCATACCCTTATCATAACATTAACATTCTAGCCCCTTGTCAAGTATTTTGCTTCTTTGAAGTCTAAAATTAAATTCATTGTTAGTTCACTTTAATGACCTTAGTAATGCCCCTAGTAAATAAGCACTTCTTTATGGGACTATTGCATAGGTCTCTATTTAACATACCGCTAACCTAAAAAGGCAGTGTTCAGTGACTCATATCTGGGTGATTATTTTGTTGCTAATAACCTGCTTCTCTGAGGAATAAACCTGTACTTTGAACCATGATCATTCTTAAATCAAAAGTAGCAAAACCTGTGGGGAAGACAACATTTATAGTTGAAAATATTGATTTATGTATGCCAGAACTTGTTTTCAGGTGTTATTACATTTCACCTGTATGAAATAAGAAAATGAGTTTTCATCAGTAGAACCTATTATTTGGAATGAATTGGACTTGCGGAATTAAAAGAAGATAGTCGATATACCTTACACCTATACTGTGAAATTCAATCTTAAGTTACCTTCTTATAAAGAAACTATAAGAGGTAATTTTCTTCAAATAATGATACCAGGCTCCATGAATAGCATGTCTTCAAATGTAATACTGAAAGCTATGCACTATTAATCATTATTTCTATATCATATTTTACTGAATGAATTTCAGTTATTCCATATAAGTATTGCTGTCATTCAACAGACCTAGTTCTTTATTAGCTATTTGTTTTTTGGACCAGGCATGAACTAAGCACCTAGCTGCTAGGGACCAGGACATTTTTCTGAGGAATCACAGGTTATGCACTGGCAGCTCAAGGAACGCCGTTCACACAACTGAACTTGACCTTGTTCTAGGTATGATATTGGCAAAAAAACCATCTTACCATGGAGAAACCATCTTACCAGGGCTAATTTAAATGTTTCAGGATCAAAGTCAACTATCAACTCTATTTAAGTTTATAAGTTACAGTTGAATGCTACCTTAAGTAAGTAAAATGGAAAACTTGTTATTCAAAGTCCCCTAATATTCTTATAGTTTGGTAATATTTAACACAGTGTATGTGTATTTTGTAACTGAAACAGGATGATGTGTAAGTCAGTAATCATATGTTTCACTTAGGGGGGTGGTCAATGAATTTATTTAAAAATGTTTTCATCTTTAGATGGATATTTTAGCAAAAGATGCACATAAACATTACCCTGAAAACAGAAATGGATATCAATAGAAAGAAGTATATCACTTACATTAATTCAACCTTTTGTATTAATTACTCATCCAGTTCTGTCTAGTTTATGGTCAAGTAGAAATTAAAGTGTTTTTTTTTTTAAGTTTTATGGCTTGAAGAGGCATATATTTTGTTTGGGGTAACCTGTAATATATTTAATCAGTAAGGGTAAAAAAGAAGGAGAATTTAAATTTATTTTTGAGCCCTTCTGAGGAGCCAAAGTTTTTACATATTTTACTTAATTTTCAGAGAACCCAATAAATCAGATATTATACTTTTTCCCTCTTATGGACAAGTGAGCACGCTCTAAAAGGGAAACTAACATGCTAGAGATCGAGATCACATATTTTAAAGAAGACAAACGGTTCAAAACATGGCCGTTCATAATCAGATCCTTTCTTTATTTACCCTGTTAGATCAGCAACCAGATAGTCTTTGCATTGTCATTATTTCGAAGGATTAATACAGATGTATGTGTTTGAATATGTGTCTTATTGCAAAAATTTAGAACTATGTCTTAGAATGAAGGAATAGAGTGGGATATATATTAATTCCAATCATTTTTCAATGCAGAGATTTTGTACCTGTCAATAGAGTTCGTTCTCACCAGATTTCTGAGATGTAAAACAGTCCTCAGTCATCCAAAAGTCTTGGAGATTTCTTAAGGCTGAACTGGGAAACACTGAGGTTCCCCCTTCTCGGCTGCAAAACTGCCCTGTGCTCTTCACGCCAAAGTGATAATATAGAATAGATGTGGAAATGTTTAGTAGGCAAAGGCTGTTTTTGTGTATTTTTCCCAGCAAACAGTAGGAATTTCTATTTATAGAAACAGATTTAGATTACTGTGCTTATAAGATATGAACAAACACCATACAAATAAATTTAACATATATCCAAGAGTCATAGAAAAAATATCCATTACCTCATAGAGTATAAACTGTTGTTTCTGGAATCCAAGAGGAGAATTCAACCATTCCTTTATCATACTCAGAAAAGTTAAATTTTTGGAGGAATTTCTATCATAGACATTCCAGTGGGCTACAAAGCATGCAATTTTAAAGTCTCACCTAGCCCAAGCTGCTCTTGCCTTAACATTTTGGGTTGTTGTTAAAAATACCTCCAAAAATGTCAGAGAGACTGACTGCTTAAGCTTCCTTTCTTTTCTCTGACTGAGGATAATAAAGTTGAAATATATGAAAGCTATACTTAAAAAAAAAATGAATGTGATTTCATACAAGCTACCAAAAGTCTCTCAGCATCAGTGTACTCATATGTAAAGTAAGCATTGATATATTTTTCAAGAGTTCATTGTGAGACTGTAATGAGATAATTTATTACAGCACTAGCCTAAGGGTTGGCATAGAGTATTTCTGTCTTCTAATATAATTTCCTACCAACTAATTTATGCCATTTCATTAAAATATACTGGCTATTTTAGGTTTTCAATTCAGATATTAAATATTTCAATGGTTCATAGTTTTAATTGATATTTTATATCTATTTTACATTGTAATGTTCAAAATACATGTGATTTATACTTTTAACAAATTTACTAAACAATTAAAAAGATCAGTTTATGTAATAAAGGAAGGTTGTTAGCAGAATTGTTATTTCACTTCTGTACAACATAAAGGAGTAAAGATGTTGACAAATTAAAAACAAACTGAAGTATAATTAATAAAAAAACTTATACTCTTTGGAAAAAATGAAGTGCGGTAGAACACTCATATATTTATGCTGTACCTTACTTGTCAGTTATCAAGTACTGATTATTTTCATTTAAGTTATTGATTCAAGGCTGTGGCCTACCTGATATATCTGTAACTAAGAAGCCCTTTGAGAAGGTTCTTATTCCGCTGTCAAAATGAATCATGCTCATAATATCTTAGACAATGAAAGGTGATCAATTCCCACACATAAAGCACACATCAGTTTCTGTGCTTGTAGTCATATCTGTATTCACTGTAAAAGTTTTTACAATCATAACTTCATTGAGTGTCTTCAGTAAATCTTTAACAATTTTCATATTTATCTTTTTATCATTTCTCATTGTTTTAACTTTGGATTTCTTTATTATTCTTATTATGTATGGAATGAATTTTTACAAATTCCTGAGGACATAATTTTCATATCATTAATTTCTATTTGCACTTTATGATAGTATATGTATGCCTGCATTATATTTTCTTTCATTCTCTCATCTATTCTTATCAAAATAACATATTGATAGAAATGACCTCCATGGAGAAAATTGAAATATAATGGATACTTGATCCTATTGTCTATTCATTAAAATCTATGTGTACCAATAACAGTTGTTCTATTTATTGATGACATAGTTCATTTTAAAAAAAAAAGAAAAGAAAAACAAGAGGAAATTATGCATGGGAGCATAGAGAACATAGTTTACTGGGATATCTCAGTATGCAGGACAAAGAAAGTTTGGACACAGAAAAGTCCTAAAAGTATGCATTATGAAAGTCATCAAGTATAACTGCATGCTTATTTTTAATGCATAGAATAGGTGGTATCCCAGATGAATTACATGGTGAAATAGTTTTGCCATATTAACTATGTATTTATATTATACATTAAGATTTTAAAAAGTAAATCTCGTCTCTCTCTCTCTCCTCTGTTTCCTCTCTCTCCCTCTCTCTCTCTCTTTCTGTTTCCCCACACACACACCCACACACATATACTTGTCAGTATTTTATAAGTGCACAGTAGCTTCACAAATTTCCATTGGTTTCTACTTCATCAGCTATTTGAGGCTCTGTTATTAGATACTTGGGCAAATAAGTTCATTAGATATTCTGGATGACTTGAGTCCATTATCATTATGAAGTGTTCCACTTTATTCCTAGTAATATGTTTTGTTCTGAAGTCTAGTTTTTCTAATATTTTTCTAAATTATTTTTTATTGGCATATAGTTGCTTTACAATGTTGTGTTAAGTTTCTACTGTAAAGTGATTCAGCTATACATATATACACATCCCCTCTTTTTTGGATTTCCTTCCCACTTAGGTCACTGCTGAGCACTGAGTAGAGCTCCCTGTGCTATGCAGTAGGTTCTCATTAGGTATCTATTTTATACATAGTATCAATAGTGTATATATGTCAATCCCAATCTCCCAATTCCTTCCACCCTCCCTTTCCCCCTTGGTATCCATATGCTTGTTCTCTATGTCTGTGTCTCTATTTCTGCTTTGCAAATGAGATCATCTATACCATTTTTTCTAGATTCCACATATGTGTGTTAATATACAATATTTGTTTTTCTCTTTCTGACTTACTTTGCTCTGTATGACAGTCTCTAGATTCATCCACATCTCTACAAATGACCCAATTTCGTTCCTTTTTATGGCTGAGTAATATTCCATTGTATATATGTACCACAACTTCTTTATACATTCCTCTGTTGATGGGCATTTAGGGTGCTTCCATGTCCTGGCTATTGTAAATAGTGCTGCAATGAACATTGGGTACATGTGTCTTTTTGAATTATGGTTTTCTCTGGGTATATGCCTAGTAATGGGATTCCTGGGTCACATGGTAGTTGTATTTTTAGTTTTCTAAGGAACCTCCATACTGTTCTCCATAGTGGCTTGGCTGTATCAATTTACATTTCCAGCAACAATGCATGAGGGTACCCTTTTCTCCACACCCTCTCCAGCATTTATTGTTTGTAGATTTTTTGGTGATGGCCATTCTGACCTGTGTGAGGTGAACCTCATTGCAGTTTTGATTTGCATTTCTCTAAAATTAGTGACGCTGAGCATCTTTTCATGTGCCTCTTGGCCATCTGTATGTCTTTGTTGGAGAAATGTCTATTGAGGTCTTCTGACCATTTTTTTTTTGACTGGGTTGTTTTTGGTACTGAGCTGCATGAGCTGTTTGTGTACTTTGGAGATTAATCCTTTGTCAGTTGCTCATTTGCAAATATTTTCTCCCATTCTGAGCATTGTCTTTTTGTCTTGTTTATGATTTCCTTTGCTGTGCAAAAGTTTTTAAGTTTAATTAGGTCCCATATGTTTATTTTTGTTTTTATTCTCCTTACTCTAGGAGGTGGGTCAGAAAAGATCTTGCTGCGATTTGTATCAAAGGGTGTTCTGCCTATGTTTTCCTCTAAGAGTTGTGTCTGGCCTTGGTCAGAAAAGATCTTGCTGCGATTTGTATCAAAGGGTGTTCTGCCTATGTTTTCCTCTAAGAGTTTTATAGTGTCTGGCCTTATGTTTAGGTCTTTAATGCATTTTGAGTTTATATTTGTGTATCTAATATTGATATATCTACTCCATCTTTCTTGGTTATTGGTATATTGGTATATTGTTTTCAATCTTTTAGTTTTACTGTATTTATATCTGTACATTTCAAGATCACTTTCTTGGAACATCATATAGTTTGGTCTTTTTTTTTTCTCTGACAATGTTTGTTTTTTAATTACATAGTGTGTTTAGATCTGCACTCTTCAATGTGGTAGCCACTAGCAGCATGTGGCTGGTGAATTTTCAAATGTTGGTGAATTGATATCTTAGATGTGTACTGTAAGTATAAAATACACTCCAGAGTTCAAAGACATAGAATAAAATGTAGACTGTCTCATTAATGATATATTGATTACATGTTGGGATAATAATATTTTAAAATATTTCTTTAAATATAATATACTAAATTAAATTAACCTTTTATTTCCTAGTGCAGACCACAGAAATATTTAAATTATGTTAGTGGCTCCAATTATATTTTATTGAATAGTTTTTGTTTATGCCACTTACATTTAGGTAAATGGCTGTAAATCTGTCATCTTGTTTGTGTTTTATACTTTTGTGCACATCTTTTTTCTTCCCAATTCCACCTTTTTCTTCCTTCTGTTAGATTGTTTTTATGATTCTACTCTATGTCTACTGTTGGCTTATTAGCTAGAACTCTTCTCAGTGGTTACTCATGGGTTTGTAAAATATATCTTTGATTTAGAATTTACCTTAAAATAATATTATACTTTATGGGTGGTTAAAGATGCTTATAACAGTGTATATACTTCCATTTTCCTCCTCTCATCTTTTGTGCTATTTTGGCTTCATTATACTTAACCATATACTCCAAAATCCACAATAAGGTGTCAATTATCATTAAAAGATATTAAAAATCAGGAACACTGTGTCTTATATAGACCCACATATATGCAGTTTTAATTCATTCTTCATTTAATTGTGTATATACTAATTTCTATTTGGTATTCTTTTTCTTTTTCTTAAAGAACTTTGTAAATGTTCTGGTAGTACAGGTCAACTGATGAAGAATTCTCCCACATTTTATTTTTCTAAAACATCTTTGATTTACCATTGTTTTGAAAGATATTTTTACTAGGCATAGAATTCTGAATATGTAATTATCTTTTCCCCCTATACATAGTATTTGTTTTTGTTTTCTGACTGCTTTAATAGATTCTCTTTATTGTTTTCAGCATTTGACGTGCTTAGTGTGGTTTATTTTATGCTTATTCTACTTAAAGTTATTTAGGAGACTTTCTTGTATCTGGGATTTTAGTGTTTCCATTATATTTAGAAATTTTATAGTTATTACTTCTTTAAATATTTTCCCCCTCTTCACCTTCATTCTGGAATTCCAATTATAATACATGTATGTATCCCACAGGTCACTGTAGGTCTATTCATTTTTTTTGTTTTCTGTCTTGCTTTTTTATATTGGATAGTGTCTATTGTTGTGTCTTTAGACTCAATGACATTTTCTTCTGAAATATCAATTTTTCTGTTATCATCCTGTTTATTTTTTAAATAAAATATTTTAGTTTTCATATGTAGAATCCACTCACACCTTTTTTTAATCTTTCATTTTTCTCTTCATTATGTTCAAGTTTTCTTTGCCATTCTTGAGCATAGTAATATTTATAATAGAAATTATAAGGTTTTCTGCCTATTTCATCTTCTCTATAATTGCTATTAATATATTTTTTCTGTTTATATTTTATATTTTCCTCTTCATTTTACTCACCAATTATTTTTGTTTGGATACTGTTCATCATGGATTTTGTGTTTTGAGTGCTATATTCAAGGAGTATAGGACTTTGTTCTTGCACACACATAAATTAATGAAGATTAGTTTTACCTTTTAGAGATTTTCATTTAAGCATTTTCATGTGTGTCCAGAATACTTTTTAATCTAGGCCTAATCTAGCTGCAGTCTAGGGCATGACCCTTTGGAGGTCTCTAACCAATACCTTGTCTTTATGGGATTTCCTGATTCTGGCTGGGGGGAATGGAAACTCTTCCCTGCCCTATGAACTCTGAAAAAAGGTTTAACCTACTATTCACTGATGGTTCTTTTCTTGATATCGGGAATTTCAAGCCCTGGTTTTATGCACAGGTTAGTACTCTGTCTAATAAAATGTGACATAGAGACACAAAGTGAGCAAATGCTGTTGGAAAAATGGTGCCAATAGTCTTACTCTGTGTAGGATTGCCACAAACTTTCAATATGAAAATGCAATATCAGTGAAGCACAATAAAATGAGTGATGCCTACGTAAGCTTCCTGAAGACCAAGACTGGGTCTGTCTCCTTTATTATTGCATGCCCAGTGGCTTCTATATTACCTGGACAGTAACATGCACTCAACAATTATTAGTAACATAAATTAATAAATGAACAAATAGGAAGAGTCTTAAACAGTGTAATTCATATCTCAGCCAGAGTCACTCTGCTCTTTAAGATATATCTAAGTTTAACTTAATTTCCATTCATACATTACTGAAAGTCACATGCCTTCCCAGACATCTCTGAAAATTCCTGAGGGATAATATTATGAGTCTCATGTAGAAGGGACCTCTTACCTCTGCTTAATTAATTTAATTTAAGGCTGTTCTCATTATTCACATGGATCATTACTTTTAGATTCTATATTGGCCAGATGGAGAACAACACTATTTTTTTTAATGGGAAGAGTCATAAAATAGAATAAATGTTTAATAGCACAGACATATACTTACTTGTTGAAATAAATAATATTCATAAAAACATAACTCTGAGATGGCTTAGTGGATACATAGAGGACATCTACAGTTTGCCTACTACATATGAAGTTGAACATTAGTCACACCTGTTCTTAAAATTTTGCTCTGTGTTTTGGTCAAATCACACTTTACCCTCCCATCACGTTGCTGTGACATGTTGCTGTTTCTTGCTCTCTCAATCTTCACTTGTCTTTTCTGTCTTCTTTTAGTGCATCTTAGCAAGAAAGTGACCAGCTAAACAACCAATCAACTAAATGATAGCCCCCAAATCCTCTCATATTCTTAATTAGGGGAAATGGACTGGTTCTAGCCCTTTGCTCTCAATTACAGTCTAGGATTCAGTCCTCTTTCCAGGTGCCAAGGAAATCTTAAAAATTACTGCTTGTCAGCCTAACATATTTCAATTAATTTCCTATACAAAGCTATTCTTATATGCTTCTCCTATTTGAGTAGTAGGGATTGACTTTTTAGTCTTCTAATTTAATATAGAATTGGTTACTGGCCACATAGTGCTTTTAATAAATAGATCATAGAGCATTTAAGGTAGCCATTATGAGAAAAGGCTGAAATAATTTAAGATCAGATAATTGCAAAAAGTTGTAAGATTTATAAAAATTAGAAAGAAAAGAAAGAAAGAAGGAAGGAAGGGGGAGGAAGGATGGAAGGAAGGAAGGAAGGAAGGAAGGAAGGAAAAAGAAAAAAGGAAAAAGGAAGGAAGGATCATCCCCACTTCATAATTACCCATGATATTGAGGAGGCTTATATTATACTGAATTGTAGTTCAACTTCTCCATCTAGCTACTTCTGCATCCTTCACTCCCTCATAGGGATCATTCTCTAGACCATTCCTAATATACCACTTATGTACAAATCCCATGTCTGACAACACCAAGTAAATAGTGAATAATTTACATGTTTGAGGGCTGTAAATTTGGAAGGAGCCCAATAAATAACACCCATCTTGTCTCTCTGAATTCTAAAACATTAAGAAACAGACATAGGACTCAAGCAGATAGAGATTGAAATACTATTTTTCTTTTTAACTGACAAAGGCAAGGTTATAACTTAAACGTGTGGCAGTAAAGGGCTTCTTCATGCAGCACTCAGAAGTAAGCAGTCTCACCTTGTTGGAAGTTGGTGGGATAACTGCAGACATATTATTACAGAATAAATTTTTTACCAGAATTAAAATTTTGGGCATTAAAGAACATAGAAGACTGTATCGTTTTTGAAAGGAAATAATCCCAAAGAAGAAAAGGAAGAATTAAGCCAAGCAGAGGTAGTTCCATTTCCTACACCTATCCAGTTTTATCGTTTGTTCCTCTTCCCCTTAGAAACACTGGTAGCTTTTACATTTTTTTGTCTTTATTTTGTTGTTGTTGTTGTTGGTTTTATGAGACAGAAAGCTTGAGTTGAGATGTAAAGCTAAAGAATGCAATTGTATTGACACTAATTTTTCAGGTTAGGCAGGATCTGTAGATATGACTGTTGACTCCCACACGTAAAAAATCTTTAAAAACCTTTTATTAACTTACTTATTTGAGAGTAGGAGATTTCCATGTGCATCCAAGGGTTGTTCTTAATATTCCACCTGAATACACATAGCTTTATAGCTTTGTTTTCTGTAAAAAATTTGGCTAAAGCTCATCACAACACAAGAGGCTACTCTGACCTCAACCTACATCTTAGTTTCTCCCATTGGACATAATAATGACATTTCAGTACCTTTTTTTCCCTTGCCTCAGCTTCTTTTATTATTTTATTATTGCCTCAGCTTCTGCACTGTAAAAGCAAACAAGCAACATTAACAATACAAATTCATTCATTCTACCTTTGCTTTATCTTTGCAAATTTTACTTCTTTTGGATTTGACTCATGCTTGAGATTTCAACCATTATTTAATAGAAGGAATATGGCACTTCATGCTAACCTTTATTTTTCTTGAAGACAATTAGCATTTATTTTCAGCACTACTATTTTATTCACAATTTAGACTATAGTATTTGATCTCATTGCCTCCTCTGTTTGTCAATGAAGTTTGAGCACTAAGTGCCTAATTAATACTTATTAAATAACTGAATGATGGTTGAATGTGTGATATTTCTTATGACCTTGAATTATTAATCTCAGAGTGTTTGCTGTTGTTTAGGGACATTATCTCTGTAATAAGGAGGGAGTAAAGAATACAAATGATAGATTAGAAGGATTCTAAGGGTAACCACTAATATTTGTGCCTATGAAAAGGCAGGCAAATAAGAAAATATATTTCTTTGAGAAATTACTAAAAAGGAACCATTTAATTCCTTTAATATAACTCAGAAAAGTACTTTCAAATATATAGCATTTTTAAATAGTACAATATTGTAGTTGGGATGGACCAGAGGACACTATAGTATAGTAGAAATAACTTGAGCTTTGAAATCAGATGGTTCATCTAGGACTTAAGTCTCAACTCTTCTCAACTGTGTAACCTTGATAGTTACTTAAACTCTTTGATTCTCATATTCTTTATTTTCAAAATGGTAAGCATACTAAAAGAAAATATACAGATAGCAAGTAAGCATATGAAAAGCTGCACCACATCTAATGTCATCAGTGAAATGCAAATTACAACAACGATAAGATACCACTACACAGGCTTCCCTGGTGGCGCAGTGGTTGGGAGTCCACCTGCCAATGCAGGGGACACAGGTTTGTGCCCCGGTCCGGGAAGATCCCACTATGCCGCGGAGCGGCTGGACCCGTGAGCCATGGCCGCTGAGCCTGCGCGTCCGGAGCCTGTGCTCCGCAACGGGAGAGGCCAAAACAGTGAGAGGCCCGCGTACCGCAAAAAAAAAAAAAAAAAAAAAAAAAAGTAAAAAGCACTACACACCTAACTGAATGGCCAAATCCAGAACTCTGACAAAACCAAACGCTGGTGAATACGTGGAGCAACAGGAACTCTCATTCATTCCTGATGGGAATGCAAAATGGTACAACCACTTTGGAAGACAGTTTGGCTGCTTCTTACAAAACTAAACATACCCTATCGTAGGATTCAGCATTCATGCTCCTTGGTATTTACACAAATGAATTGAAAACTTCTGTCCAAAAAAAAAGAAACTTGCACATGGGTGTTTATAGTATATTTCTTCATAATTGCCAAAATTTGGAAGCAACCAAGATGTCCTTTAGTAGGTGAATGGAATAATAAACTGTGGTACATCCAAACAGTGGAATATTATTCAGCACTAAAAATAAATGATCTATCAACCCATGAAAAGACATGGAGGAAACTTAAATTCATATTACTAAGTGAACGAAGTCAATTTGTTAAAGTTGCATACTGTGATTCCGACTCTGTGACATTCTGGAAAAGGCAAAACTGTGCAGACAGTTAAAAGGTCACTGATTTCCAGGGGTTCAGGGTAGGGAGGGATGAATAGGCAAAGCACAGAGGATTTTTAGGGCAGTGAAATTGCCCTGTTTAATACTATAGTGGTGGGTATATGTCTTTATACATTTGCCCAAACCCATAGAATGTACAACACAGAGAGTGAGGTGGGCAGGGAGTATATAGGAAATCTCAGTACCTTCTCGATTTTGCTTTGAACATAAAACTACTCTAAAAAATAAAAACATTGAAAAATAGTTTAAAATGTTGTTATAAGAATTAGATGTAATCATCTGAGTGAAATAACTGGCACAAATAATTGTTCAATTGAGGCTCAACTAAATTGCATTATATCTTAAATTAATATTCTGTGAATGATGAGAAATGTTAATCACAATCCTTTTTCATTCTCATTTCCATCACAGAAGTTTTACTAAAAATGCTTGAAAGATTTTCTAACTACCTAAATTCTGTTATATAAAATAATATTCTTTGAATTATTTTTTTTGTTTTTTTTTTTTTTTTTTTTTTGCAGTACGCGGGCCTCTCACTGTTGTGGCCTCTCCCGTTGCGGAGCAACAGGCTCCGGACGCACAGGCTCAGCGGCCTTGGCTCACGGGTCCAGCCGCTCCGCGGCATAGTGGGATCTTCCCGGACCGGAGCACGAACCCGTGTCCCCTGCATCGGCAGGCGGACTCTCAACCACTGCGCCACCAGGGAAGCCATTAGCTATTATTTTCAAAGTAAAATCAATTGTTATCATGAATAGTATGAAAAGTATGAGAAATGTGTATATTTTCTAGAATGAAACAGATATGTTGAAGATCTCGGCTCAAACTATATTATGAAGAGGTCTTTGACCTCAAAGCAAAATATCAATCTGAGACATTGGCTTCCTCTTTCAAAAATAATTGGAAGTTAAATTTGCAATTATGAATTAGTTAATCATTCTGTGTCTGTTGTGAACTCATTCTCAAACTGTAAAAGCTTTGTTAATATCTCTACACTTTGACCTGAGTGGGTTTGCTGAGGCTCAAACTGACTTAAGCCTGGATTTTCTTCTTCTCAGTGTTGTTTAAAGATATCATAGGTCTTTTGTTTCCTTCAAATAAATACTGATGAATAAAAATTTGACACCTTAGCATTTAAATGATCATGACTCATATTATTGTGAGAGGATATAAATACATATGTATACATAATATATACTATATATAATATACATAGACATTCAAAATTAATTTTTCCAAATTTTAAACTAATACCAGAACAATTCCTTTTTATGTTTACCATTGCTACTTCATTGCATCTTCTATCGTAGTTTAACATCTTTGATAGAATGGGTTTTATTTCCAGGTTATGTATTTCCCCCTTAATCTTGATGATTATATTGCTTACAAAAAGTGGCCTCACTGGTCCTCTATATCCATGACCTATGCAATATCACTTTGCAGCTGCAGCTATTAAGGGGGTGGAGTCTATTTCCTAACCCTTAAATTTAGGCTGGCTTTGTGACTTACTTTGGAAAGTAGAATGGAAGAGAATGGTTTGTGTGCCAATTTTCAGCATACGTCCAAAAGGTCTTTTATGTTCCACTTACTTTCAGAATACTGCTGCTAAATTTAAACAAGCCAGTACTAGCCTGTTGGATTGTGAGCAATGTTGTTACCTCCGCTTATGTCAGCTAATACCAGCCAAAGAGACAGCCAACCACTACACATATGAATGAAACCATCCTGGAGTAGACATACCCAGCTGACCTGTCAAATGCATGAGTGATCCCAACCCAGATGAGCTGAGCCTGTATATGTTGTTCAGTAGAACCTCTCACTTGACCCACAGACTGACAAGCAATGACAAGTACTTATCCTTTTAACCCACTAAGTGTGTCTGTTTATCACAATGCAAGAAATAACTAGTATAGTTTAGCTATTTTCAGATCAAAATAGACCTTTTAAATAACTTTTGATTAAATAGGTCTTGATACTTGAAATGACTGACTGGTACCTTATTTGCTACTCATTTTTCAAGTTTGCTATGGGAAATTATTTATTCATTCATCAAAATAAGTATTACATTAATTTTATTAAATTCCAATGAATATTATTTTAGAAATGTATTTGACTCAGGTTTCCGAGAGAATCTATGGTAAACCAAGTTTGTTGGAAACTAAAGATAATATTCTTTTTCCAATATGTTCAAAGATTTTGAGTTCCTTTCTGTGAAGAATGGGGTAAAGTGATCCATAGAGGCAGCAGGTTCTGCTATAATGAGTGATCTAGGGACAGATACTACAACATGTATCTTAGTATTTCTTTTTTTTTTTTTTTCTTTTTTTGGCCTCTCCCGCTGCGGAGCACAGGCTCCGGACGCGCAGGCTCAGCGGCCATGGCTCAGGCTCAGCGGCCATGGCTCACGGGCCCAGCCGCTCCGTGGCATGCGGGATCCTCCCAGACCGGGCGCGAACCCGTGCCCCCTGCATCGGCAGGCGGACTCCCAACCACTGCGCCACCAGGGAAGCCCAGTATTTCTTAATTATATTTCAGTCATTCATGATTCTCCTATCCATGGATCATCTTTATGAAAATAAACCCGCCATAATCAAGATTTTCATACTATCATTATGACTGAAGTAAAATAACCAGTCCTGTGCTGGAGACGACTAGATAATGAGGTAAAGAGCTTTTTAAAAACACTCGTTAGGGCTTCACTGGTGGCGCAGTGGTTGAGAGTCCGCCTGCCGATGCAGGGGACACGGATTCATGCCCCGGTCCAGAAAGATCCCACATGCCGCGGAGCAGCTGGGCCCGTGAGCCATGGCCACTGAGCCTGCGCGTCCAGAGCCTGTGCTCCGCAATGGGAGAGGCCACAACAGTGAGAGGCCTGCGTACCGCAAATAAATAAATAAATAAATAAACAAACAAACAAACAAATAAATAAATAAATAAAAATACTCTTTAGTGCCCGGCAGCAGATGCATGAGGGCCAGCCCTAGCATGGGCTTTTTCTAGTGCCTGGCAGCAGGCATGCAAAGACACATGCACCCCAATGTTCATTGCAACACTATCTACAATAGGCAGGACATGGAAGCAACCTAAGAGTCCATCAACAGAGGAGTGGATAAAGAAGATGTGGCACATATATACAATGGAATATTACTCAGCCATAAAAGGGAACGAAACTGGGTCATTTGTAGAGATGTGGATGGACCTAGGGACTGTCATACAGAGTGAAGTAAGTCAGAAAGAGAAAAACAAATATATATTAACACATACATGTGGAACTAAAAAAAAATGGTACAGGTGGTCTTATTTGAAAAGCAGAAATAGAGACACAGGCGTAGGGAATGAACATATGGATACCAAGGGGGAGGAGGTGGTGGGATGAATTGGGAGATGGAGATTGACATATATACCCATATATATGGGTATATGGGATGACATATATAGCGACAATATACACTATTGATACTGTGTATAAAATAGGAAACTAATGAGAACCTACTGTATAGCATAGGGAACTCTACTCAGTGCTTTGTGGTGACCTAAGGGGGAAGGAAATCCGAAAAGGAGGGGATATATGTATACGTATAACTGATTCACTTTGCTGTACAGTAGAAACTAGCACAACGTTGTAAAGCAACTATACGCCAATAAAATTTTTTTAAAAAAGAAAAATACTCATTAGACATGATAGTTTAGTGGTAAAAACGAACCAAGCAATAATTATTGTACATTGTAGTAAGTACATAAAATATTGTTACATACAAATAGGGTGCTCCAGGGACACCAGCTCAGGTGATGCACCAGCTCAGAATTTCCCTCAGGAACTGAACAGGAATCTTTTTCGAGGTGGCTAAATGAATAGAGGTTTGAAGGGAAAGTGGGAGTTGCATGAAATGGTATGAAGGATGAGGTGGAGATGATATTCCAGGCAGCATTGCTGTAACACGCTAGGACCTACATGAGACACCACAGGGCCACCCACTTTAGGAAATCACTCAGCAACCAGCTGAGGCTTGCTCGGGCAATTTTGGGAGTGTTGTTTAAAAACACTACATAATCAAATAATGTAGAAAACTGTTTGTACTTTCTAATAAAGAATTTGCGTGTTATTTGTGTTAAATATAGTTCTAGAACTTCCCTGGTGGCGCAGTGGTTGGGAATCTGCCTGCCAATACAGGGGACATGGGATCGAGGCCTGGTCTGGAAAGATCCCACATGCCGCAGAGCAGCTAAGCCCATGCGCCACAACTACTGAGCCTGTGCTCTAGAACCTACGAGCCACAACTACTGAGCCCGTGTGCCACAGCTACTGAAGTCCACATGCCTAGAGCCCATGCTCTGTAACAAGAGAAGCCACCGCAATGAGAAGCCCACGCACTGCAACGAAGAGTAGCCCCCGCTTGCCGCAACTAGAGATAGAGTCCGCATGCAGCGGCAGAGACCCAACGCAGCCAAAAATAAATAAATTTATTTTTTTAAAAAAGAAAAAATATATATGGTTCTAAAAGTATAGTTATTTTATTACTACCTGCACGAAAATCCACAATATCTTGCCACCGTGTATCCCTAGAATTTTTTATTTTGTGGCTTTCAATTTTGAAATAATTTCTGAATTTGAAGTTCACATAATTTATTCTATACTGCTTATAATATCCCAGGTCTTGCTTTATTTCTAAGTATTCCTAGAGCTAGAGCAACCCTTCACCTATTTCACATAAGACATGAATATATTCCCAGGAGAGCCGGTCTAATGCTTCTACTCATTTCAGTACAGTTGCTTTCAGGCTATGATAAATAATTTTTATTTCTGGAATTTGACACCTGTGATAGTTATATTAGGCTTCTTCAGTTTTCACAAGGAATTATTGTGTTGAATTTTGACAACAATTGAAATGGGAGAATTCCCATTTCAATTGCTGTCAAATCAATGGCAGAATGGAGAATTCCATTCTTAATTACAGAGACAGAGAGCACTTTATTGTCCAAATAAATTTATAATTTTAGAATTACAGAAATAAAAACTCTCCAGGCTACACTGCATAACTGAGTCTCTGCCATAGCCAGGAGGTTAGAATATCAGAAAGCTACCTACAGCTTCAGCAGCATCGAGCTAAGAACATCAGGCCTGAAAATGATCCCTGCCATCAAGGTATTCCTTTCTCCCTGTCTCTTTTCCATGTATAGCAATATGAAGTAATTTTGAACAGAACTGAAAGCGGACAAATAATGTCTGTAATCCTATAGCTGTAAGAAACAAGGGAAGATGTTGTTTCTAAACTTTTCATTCTGTGAAGTATAGGAAGGAATTCTGCAAAGGGCCATGGAATCAGCACCAATGAGCCAATCCTTGATCTCTCTATAGTCAAATCCTTTATTTATTCAGTTTCCATATACATTCCTTTTTCCCATATTTAAGCTTCTTGATAACAACAGCAACAAAAATAAAGTATAATACAGTGCAGTGACAGCATCTATAAATACAAACAGGCCTGCCGAAGTCAAATAAGTCAGTGTATCACCTTGCCTAGTGAATCTTGAACACAAGCTCATTTTTCTATATAACATGAAACCCTTCTTTGAGATACTATTGTGTGGAAAATCATGATGGTGTGTTAGGTATTTAGAAGATTCATAGTTGTTATCACCAGAAGAACTGTGTTGATGAGAAAGACAGGTAAAGATAAAGAGCAAGGGAAAATTACTATGCCCTCCTTGATAGAAGGGGACCAGTATACTTGATCTAGCACTGGATGACTGTCTGGTATTAAGATACGACATCATTTGGAGCAGTTTATCATTTGCCTCTGAGTTAGCAGATTAGAAACTTAACAGTAGCAGTAGACTGATCACCAGTGACAAATACAAAATTCATATTGTTGATCCTGTGCATAATCTCTATTCCTGTCACTACAACAAATTGCATGAGCCATTTGATAAAGCATTGAGATGACTGGCTGGAGAAATATGATTTCTAAGAAGAAGTCATATTGTTCAGCTGGTTACTGAGATGTTCTACAAGATATAGAACCAAGTTATTAAGCATTCATATGGAAACAAGCATTTTCATAGCCTGGATGCATTTTGTAAGGTTTATCCTAATATGTCTACTTATATTTTCTGTTATTGATTTATACAAGTCTCTAATCACTCATGAAAACAATTAACCAACATCCAAAAATCACTGTAGATTTAAACCTCCAATGGTAATCTTTCTTTCCTGATAATTAGGACACCCAAATATACTCCTGGAAGCTCTTAACCCACTTGTCATTCAGAGCTGCCTTAAAATGGGACCAAATGACAATAATAGTTGTTTTATGTCAAGGACTTTCAATCTCAATTATCTTAGGCCAGCATGGAATCTGTATTTCATCTACTGCTTTGGGAATTAGAACCACTCTCAGAAAATCAAGGTAGCGTATTTTTATATGAGACATGTAGTATATACACTCATATCAATGAATTTATTCTGCTCTAAAATCGTTCTCCATTCCCTGTTCTAGAAACCTGAGAATCCATTCCTTTTATAAATGATAAAATCTTGCCCCTCTTCTAGTAGGTATGCCTTCCATTCAAGGTAAAACGTATTAGCTCTTTGTGCTATGTTGATTTCTGGCCTCTTATTTATTTATTTATTTATTTATTTATTTATTTAAAAATCTTTTTGGAGTATAATTACTTGACAATGGTGTGTTAGTTTCTGCTGTATAACAAAGTGAATCAGCTATACATATACATATATCCCCATATTTCCTCTCCCTTGCATCTCCCTCCCACCCTCCCTATCCCACCCCTCTAGGTAGTCACAAAGCACCGAGCTGATCTCCCTGTGCAATGAGGCTGGTTCCCATTACCTAGCTATTTTACATTTGGTAGTGTTTATATGTCCATGCCACTCTCTCACTTCGTCCCACCTTACCCTTCACCCTCCCTGTGTCCTCAAGTCCATTCTCTACGTCTGCATCTTTATTCCTGTCCTGCCCCTAGGTTCTTCAGAATCATTTTTGTTTTAGATTCCATATATATGTGTTAGCATATGGTATTTGTTTTTCTCTTTCTGACTTACTTCACTCTGTATGACAGTCTCTAGATCCATCCACCTTACTACAAATAACTAAATTTGGTTTCTTTTTATGGCTGAGTAATATTACATTGTATACATGTGCCACATCTCCTTTATCCATTCCTCTGTCGATGCACACAGGTTTCTTCCATGTCCTGGCTATTGTAAATAGAGCTGCAATGAACATTTTGGTACTTGGCTCTTTCTGAATTATGGTTTCCTCAGGGTATATGCCTAGTAGTGGGATTGCTGGGTTGTATGGTAGTTCTATTTGTAGTTTTTTAAGGAACCTCCATACTTTTCTCCATAGTGGCTGTATCAGTTTACATTCCCACCAACAGTGCAAGAGGGTTCCCTTTTCTCCATACCCTCTACAGCATTTATTGTTTGTAGATTTTTTGATGATGGCCATTCTGACCGTGTGATGGCCTCTAATTTAAATCTGGAAAAAATGAAGAGTGGCATGGGAAGACCTGCCTGGCTTTTACAGAGGAATATCTTGGGGGATTCATCAGTCAGAAAGTAAGTTGGTCTTATTCCAGGGGGAGAACCTTGGTGTTACTGTTACTGATAACAGTTACTCAAATATTTAATGCTTTGAGTTGTTAGCAACAGCCCCACCTTAGCTATTTAGAATTGTAGCTACCTTATGAAATCACTGTGAAAGTGCAACCTCTAGAAACTTCTACTAATCCACACTGCAGAACTGGACCACCGAGGGTATTATCTGCTGGCTCACAATCAGAAGTTGCAGGACTATGAAGTGCAGTTCATAGAAGCAGTTCTCTTCTGCCAAGAAGCGGAAGCTGCCAAAGTTGAAGCAGAGTCTCGAGGAGCAGGACATCAGTACAGGGTCCAAAAGCACACGTTCTCGTCCGTTGATCTGCTTCTTCAAAATGGACGCCTTTTTCTACATGGAGCTTAATTCTTCCTCGAAATCCAATAGCTGAATCTATGTCATGCCTAAAATCTTAACTAGAAAAAGGTCTAGGAAGTGTAGTTTTACCTGGCATGTTCTCCTCTTCTCCTAGAAAGTATGATTAAAAGGGATCAGTGGGTATTGAGTAAACAAATCTGTATCATCAGTATAAAATTGTTGGACCTTTAAATTGTGTCACATATATTTTATAAGTTTTGTAATTTATATGCACAAGTTTCAAAGTCTTTATTTTGTAGAGTAGAGTATAATTTGTAAAGAAAAGGAAAAAAGAAAAGAATACATTTATCTTTATAGAAAGACTAATAAAAATATATTAGGCAGATCTTTGTTACTTATTTAATTAAAGAAAATGGAAAAATATATGGTCAGTTAGAATAACCTGCAAATAAGAGGATATTAATTTTTAGCCTTGTTCATAATTTGATAAAAACAAAAGTCCAGGATAAAAATTTGTCATATTCTACAGTGATTTCTGATATTTTAATATTTTATATTTAAAACATTTTATTATATACCAATAATTACTCAAAATGTTGTATTTATTAATTATAAAAAGTGAAGAAATCAGTCCACAGTATCACATTAAATAAACTTTAGCAAAATATTCCCAAAGGCTTATGTAATAAAAATGCTGTTTCAGTTTGTTGGAGGAGAAGGTGGAAAAAGTAGTCAAGGGTAAATAAGGGTCATAAAAGAGATAAAATATAAAATTCATAGAATACCCAAAACAGAATACAAAACTAAGTTTCAGAAATATTAGGGGAAAAAGGTAAGAAAAATAGAAGAGGAAAAAGACAATAACAAAAGGTAATAAGGAAAGACAGTAATTGAGAAAAGGCATTTGAGTATTTTAAAGGTGGCCTTGATAATTTATTTGTCAAACAGACAAAAAGTAAGCACTATTAACTCTGCTTGAAGATATAAATAAAACCTACTTTGTGAAAGAATTATAGATTAAGGGAGGGTTTTTAACTTACCAAATTACTATATATGTAGTAATACTGGGAGAAAATATATATATTA
>NW_006784763.1:3368156-3373037 GCF_000442215.2 Lipotes vexillifer | reverse complement strand
ATATATATTATATATATATATATATATATATATATATATATATATTAAAGAGGAAGAAATGGGGGATATTTCTTAATTTAGATTAAAAAAAAAATGAAGCATTGGAAGCTAGTATTATCCTAAGGAACACAATTTCTAAGATCTAACACTTTTTTTCCTGGGTAGCAACACTTGTGTTAGAAAAGAAGAACTACTCCCCTTGATGTGAGATATATTGTTAGCCAACATAATGGAGGGTTTCCATGTAGAGGTCTATTATTTCAAATAGCACATTAGCATTTGCATGGACTTAGCATAGGAACAATATTAGGGGACCATTGTCTTCAGAGTCTGTAACTAATTATTAACTGTATGCAAGACCAAAAACCATATGAGGATTACGATAATGACACTTTACATTTGTACAATACATTTCAAAAAATGATTTCCTGTAAATTATCACATTCAGTTCCTCACAACAATGATATCTTTTTATCCTATTTACCAAAATCAAAGGGGATCTCAAGACTATTTCTTAAGATTTAATGTTATTAATAATAAAACATAGTACTGAATTTTGTTTTCAAAATTTTGTTTTCAGAAAGCCCAATTTCCTTCTATTTTACCACAGCCCCAATTAAGGTTAATGGTTTTCCTCAAGTATTCTTTTGCTGCTGACCAAGTTTTCATATTAGGGGCTATAAGCATGATTCAAGTCATTACAGGTTTTAACTACTCATTTTTAAAAAATAATTTTATTTTACATATATGATCTAAATATATGAAAAATATCTATGCTGGCTTTGCAAAATGTATTTGGAAGGTTTCCCTCCTCTATTCACTGGACATATATTTTATGCCACTCTAACTGAGAACATGGCAACATTCAAAGTACAAAATGGAGTGTACAAAGCCAGAAAAATCTTCTATTTTGTGGTGTTCTTGTCTGATACCATAACCAGACAAGAACACCACAACATAGAAGATGATAGGTCATATAAATAAATTGACATGAAGACCCTAGTATATTCTAAGTGTGGAAGAAAAGAAGTAAAGAACGAACTTGACCATACTAAGTTATGATAATTTAATTTCTTTCAGGCAAACTTAGACTCTTGAGTAAATTAAGGCCAAAGAGCAGGAAGAAAAGACAGAAAATGTAGATGATTGTAGTACAATTTTCAATCATTTACTAATTATACTCCTTAAAGAAAAATCTCACAATGTATTTTTTTTCTTATTTATGCAATGGTTGGAATCAATAGGCAATACAAACTACATATAAAGTGCTCTAATTTTGAGGTTTGAGGATGCAATTAACTTTGAGGATGGAAATATGATTATGATACAAAATCAATTTAAAGGGCCCTATGTCAGACATTTCAGACATGTCAGACAGTTTATGATTGTTATCCCAGTATCCATCTGTCCTGGAATGTCCTTTTTTTCTTGTGGTACATGGGCCTCTCACTGCTGTGGCCTCTCCAGTTGCAGAGCACAGGCTCCAGACGCGCAGGCTCAGCAGCCATGGCTCACGGACCTAGCCGCTCCACGGCATGTGGAATCCTCCTGGACCGGGGCACAAACCTGCATCCCCTGCATTGGCAGGCGGACTCTCAACCACTGCGCCGCCAGGGAAGCCCTGGAATGTCCATTTTTTAGCCAAGTATTTTTATTAGTAACTAATCAAAATAAGCTGCAAATGGATATTTTAGAACTCCATTTTGTACTTTGAATGTTGCCATGTTCTCAGTTAGATTGGCGTAAAATATATGTTGATTGAATAGAGGAGGGAAACCTTCCAAAAACATTTTGCAACGCCAGCAAAATCTTCTATTTTGTGGTGTTCTTGTCTGATACCAAAACGAGACAAGAACACCACAAAATAGGAGATTATACGTCAATATCCTTGATGAACATAGATGCAAAAATCCTCAACAACGTATTAGTAAAATAAATCTAACAATACATTAAGAGGATCATACACCATGATCAAGTAGGATTTATTTATTCCAGGAATGCAAGAATGGTTCATCATCATCGAATCGATCAATGTGATGCATCACATTAACCAAATGAAGGATAAAAATCACGTGATCATCTCAAAAGATACAAAAGAGTATTTGACAAAATTCAACATCCATTTATGACAAAAAAAAAAAACTTTATACAAATTGGATATAGAGAGAACATACCTCAATGTAATAAAGGCCCACAGCTTAAAAAACAAAAATTAAAAACTGGGCAGAGGCCTGAACAGACAAGTTTTCAAGAGAAGACATACAGAGGACCAATAGACACATGAAAAAATGTTCAACATCACTAATTATTAGGGGAAAACAAATCAAAATCACAATTAAATATCACCTACACCTGTTAGAATGGCTGTTATTGAAAAGATAATAAATAACAGATATTGGAGAGATTGTGGAGAAAATGATACCCTCCTACACTGTTGGTGGAACTATAAATTGGTGCAGCCATTATGGAAAACAGTATGGATATTCCTCAAAAATTTAAGAACAAAACTACTATTTGACCTAGCTATTCTACCTCTGGGCATTTATCCAAATAACAGTAAAACCCTGATTCAAAAAGACATATGCACCCCTATGTTCATTGCAACATTACTCCCAGTAGCCAAGACATTGAACCAACCTAAATGTCCATCAATGGATGAATGGATACAGAAGATGTGATGTATATATGCAATGGAATACTACTCAGACATAAAAAAAGAATGAAATCCTTCCATTTGTGATAACATGGATGAACTTTGCAGGTATTATGCTAAGTACAAGTCAGACAGAGAAGGACAAAATACCATATGATTTCATTCAAATATAGAATCTAAAAACAAAACAAATGAATGAACAAAACAAAAATAAACTAATAGATACAGAGATCAGATTAGTGGTTACCAGAGAAAAGCGGGTTGGGGGATGAATGAAATGAGCAAAAGGGGTCAATTGTATGGTGATGGGTGGCAACTAGACTTGTGGGGGAATCACTTGATAGTGTATACAGATGTTGAAGTCTAATGCTGAACACCCAAAACTTATGTAATAAAAATTATGTCATTTAAATTATTTTTATCTCCTCATTTCCCTCTCAAAATTCCTGGGTTTAAATAATCAATTTTATAGTGAATCTACTTAATAGTATTCATGATGGATAGACAGAAAATGTAAGAAAAAATAATTTTATTATACCATGAGCCGACAGTGTTACAAGAGACATGGGAGAGCAGGGTGATTACAGAGGTTAAAGAAAAGAACAAGCAGAGTGTATCTCTGTTTTCAATACCTCTAATTCATACAGAATATGCCCTTACCATAGAGACTGTCATGTAGCCTAGCACGATGGTTTTTAAAAGAACTTGAATTAAAGAAGATCCAAATGGTCATGAATGAATGCCTTTTGGATTTATCACTTTCACAATCTAAATTTATCAAATTTATGTTTTACTCTAGATAAAGTAACATTCCTATCTATCTATTTAAAAAACATTAGTGGAATTTTAAGAATAATTTGTACAGATGAAATATAGTTTTAAATCAAATCACGCAGTTAGTAGATGTATAATCCTAATTTTCTTAAATTTACCTTTCTAAGGATAAGGAAATAGAGGTTTATAATATTCAAGTAATTTGCCAAACCTTAATTGGCCATAGAAAAAGATTATATTTTGGGACTAATGACCTCTTAGACCAGATTTACCATAGACTCTCACCATCTTTCTCTTCATGTGTTTGCTTTTCAGCCAGAGGTTTCAATGGAAAGAGTATTCTGGGATGGAGTTATTTATATAATTTACCTCAAAGAGCATTTCATACATATCTAAAGTATATATTTGAAGATTTAGAGGCAACCTATTTTGAACAAACAACAAACTCTATTCTACTATAATCCACACCATGAAAAAAAGAATTAAAATAAGCCAGATTTTGGGTGGGGAGAGAGCCTAGGCCAGGAAAAAAAAAAAAAAAACAGCCAATTTGAAAGAAAGGCTAAAGAATGTGAACATAAATAATTTCTCTGAAGTAGGTGTTTGTTTATAAGTTGAAAATTAATTTAAACTCCTCATCTCCATTGTATGGGCAGAAGTGACATCACTAGTATTTTAAGTACCTTTATAGATAAAAAATGAGAGTAAAAATATAAGTGAAATAGGACATTGAATCATCTCAATAAGAAATAGGCTTATTCTTTGATTTGTGTGTTTTCTTTCAAGAAAGTTACTTTTTATCAAAAAACTATCTGAGAGTATTTATAGTGTTAGCAAATGAACAGCATGTATTATATGCTTGCATAGTAATTTGAAGGAAATATAGTGAACTCATATATATGTCAATTTAGTGGTAATAAAAAAGTATTATGTTTTCCATTGGTTAAGTAAGTACTAAAGCATTAAGTAAAGACAAATATTTATACTATATTTCCAATGACTTTATTGAGGTAGAATTATTTTATTGACCAATCACACACGCATTTTAAAAAGTAGGTATCCTAGGTTCAGTGTTGGGCAGGTATATGTACACCCATTTCCTGTGGAAAAATACTATAAATCTTCACACAACAAAATATTGTATAATGAAATGCATTTATTTTTTCCCCAAAATAAATTTATCTGTGTAGTATAGAGTATCGTTCTAAGAATATAAAATCTAACTCTTGCCAAATGAGCATATAACGTAGCTTTCGAAAAACTTAAAACGCTAACTGAAAAGCTTTCTAATGAGAGATAGTTGCACTTGTAGCAAACATCATTCTACAAATAAACGGGATTTAAAATGTGAGGTAGGGCTTCCCTGGTGGCGTAGTGGTTGGGGGTCCGCCTGCCGATGCAGGGGACACGGGTTCGGGCCCCGCTCCGGGAGGATCCCGCCGGCCGTGGAGCGG
>NW_006784763.1:3361973-3368099 GCF_000442215.2 Lipotes vexillifer | reverse complement strand
AAAAAAAATGTGAGGTAGACTGGTGTGACACCTGACTTAATAAACAGCAGCTGTGATCTACGTACGTTTCTATTAGAGGATTAAAGAAAACATTTTCAGTGATAACATTTCTACTTTTTGTCTTATACACTAATTTAAAAATAATGATCATTTGGTAAAATTGTTAGTTCAAGTATTTCTTGCCTAGCCTGTCATGATAATTGACTGTAGATGTCACGCAACTAAAAACATCATAGAAAATATCCAAAACAAGCCAAAAGTTTCAGCTACCACCCTTAAGAGAGCTTTTCTTTTTGCTAAAAATAAGAACTAAATAGAATGACCTGTAACTTAGTTGAGACGCAATACTAATTAATAATAAAAGTTCCCAAAAATTGAAATCAAGAAGGAAAATGAACCTAAAATATCTCAATCAATAACCAGTCAATAGGTTCCATTTTGGCTGTGCTTGTTATATTCCAATCACTAGGCGAACTGCTTTCAATGGATTACCTCATTTAACTCTCAGAACAATGCTATTTCAAATGCTATTACAATATCATCAGGGAGACTGAAGCTTAGAATACTTAATACTATGCTCAAGGTCATATAGCTAGTATGTTAAAATGCCAGGATTAATATCCAGGCCCTATGATTTCAGTTATACATTCTTGACCACTACTACTGCTGCCTCCCATCATTCGCTCAGGTTCCTAAAGTGGGGGGAAGGGGACGGCCACACAGATCCAAGAGGGTGGAAGGCTGGCTTTATTTAATGAGGAGTCTAGGTCCTACCCATGCCTTATTGGGTTGGCCTGCAGTATTGAGGACAAGTTTATGATGTGCTCTCATCATATTCTAGACACAGGGCTTTTCAGGGGAACGATGTATCTCCAAATTCTCTCTCTCATGTATGAAGTTGAATATGTTTACATGATTCTGGGATACATATAATCAGCATAGAAATACTACTCGAAATATGAAGCAAGTTAGGATAATGATGGAGCGAGCAGGTTTTGTGAGTGGATGGATATACCCCACTAATAAAATTAGGGTTCTTGTAGAATGAGCATAACAATACTACTGACTCAGAATTTGAAGTCTAAAATGAGATATTATATGTAAATATTACTTATAAATAGGAGGGTTTTTTAAATTGTAGAAGGTTTTTACATAGTATTGAGGTTTTTATTGTTTTATATTTTTCCTACCTCTCATATATTACTTTAAATTTTTGATAAAGTGAAGCCTTTTTACATGTATTTTATTTCATGAAGAAAGTGCAGTTGTGGTGACTATTATCACCAGGAAGATCTATAAACAGAAGATGTTTTTAGAATACAATCATACACTGCTATTTACCTTAGCTGTCAAATATTATAAGGATAAATGGTATTATAGAAATGATGTTTGTAAGCAATTTCTTATAAATTCAACATGATATTTTTATTATTGAATTCTAATTTACTGTGACATCCAGGGCAATATTTTGATCTTCAAATCTTTAGACTCTTTTAGAGTCACATCTCAGGGCTGTAAGCACACAAGTGCTCATCAAGCTAGCCAGCTGGTTGGACTGTTACACGGTATCAGTTCAAAACATACACTAAACACATTAAATCAAGGGGTAGAAATGACATTTATCTAAAAAATAAAATAACGTTTATCTTACCATTAATTTTACTTTTTAAGATTACACATGAGGGCTTCCCTGGTGGCGCAGTGGTTGAGCGTCCTCCTGCCGATGCAGGGGACACGGGTTTGTGCCCTGGTCCGGGAAGATCCCACATGCCGCAGAGCGGCTGGACCTGTGAGCCATGGCCGCTGAGCCTGTGCGTCCGGAGCCTGTGCTCCGCAACGGGAGAGGCCACAGCAGTGAGAGGCCCACGTAACAAAAAAAAATTACATGTGAATGTATGTGCATCTGTTTAAGAAAGTTTCCCTATAACATTAAAGCATTGTGATGCTCTACGACTGGGTAAATTAAAATATTGAAAATTTCAAAACACTTTTGCCAATATATGTAAATCTGTTTTCCTCAAAAGTTTAGAAGTGAGACTTAACTGGTGCCATTTTAGAGAAAGTGTGTGCCATATAACCTAATTGCCAAAGCCTCACTTCGATGTCAAACAAATCCAACAAATCAGACTGAGTTTCTATCCAAAAAGTCTGCCTTCATTTTTCAATTCAGAAAAACATGCTGATGCCTGTTTGCCTGAAAACTCTCTGGTTTCTGAGTTCTAATTCTAAGGTAGATAGGCAAAGTTTGGACCTTGCCACGAGTTTGTTACCTGCATGTTATAAGGTGCCACCACCCTCAATGTTTCACCTCTGTTCTCTTCACCCTCTATCATGCACCTCTCCTCAGGAGTGATCATTAGGTGATAGAAAGGTGAGGTCATTAAATAAACTCTGTTATCAACCTCACCACATTTTGCAATATAATATTCCTACAAGTTAAAAATACGGTTTTATCACCCTTAACTGTGGTATCTCTAAAACGGAGAAAGACATACCTTCCTGGTAGTTAGATTAAAGGAAACTCCATGACTACAAATATTTTAAATTGTTCTTTGCTTAGAACCCCAGCATTTTTGCACCCCACATATGCCACAAAAACATTCCAGATAACAGGTATGTCTTCCTTATAAAGTTGGAAAGGGTAGCAGGGGAGAAGGCCTCAGAATGGGAGGAATGGAAGGAGATACCTAGTGAGCCTCATCTACAAGTGCAGGTTCATGAAAGTTAGTTTTAGGAAAAAGTCTATATAGAAGTTAAGGACCTGGAAAGTTATTCTCCTATTCCCTAGGAGTGTGTGTGTCATAATTTGAAAATCCCTGCATGATTCTATATTGACCTCTGAATAATTTGAGATGAATGAATGTGTTAAGAACTAAACTCAATGGATTAACTAGAAATTTTTTTTTTTTTTTTTTTTTTTTTTTGGTACGCGGGCCTCTCACTGTTGTGGCCTCTCCCGTTGCGGAGCACAGGCTCCGGACGCACAGGCTCAGTGGCCATGGCTCACGGGCCCAGCCGCTCTGCGGCATGTGGGATCTTCCCGGACCAAGGCACAAACCCGCGTTCCCTGCATGGGCGGGCGGACTCTCAACCGCTGTGCCACCAGGGAAGCCCGGAATTTTGTTTATAACTCCATTTAATGTAACAGTGCAATGGTGTTAGTAACTCGAAATGGATTATGATTACTATTATAACAAAAAAAATTAAGTTTTTAAAAACAAGTTTACACATTATTTTAATGTTTAGTTTAATGTTTTCTGAGAATAGTTAATTTTATTTCAAATGAAAGTAGAAAGAAAATATAAGGCAGTTTGCAGTTGAATTCAAATGATGCTTAGTTTTAAGAAAGGAAGCTATATCAATAATAGCAGAAGTTTTTCTGGAGAAAAAGTCAATTTATTAGTCACTATATATATCAGTTTCATTACTGAAATCAAATGCATGTAACCATTTATTCTCTGTCTGTTTAGAACTACAAAGAGGGATATAACTCATAACATATTTAAGATAAAGTTAGTTCATATAGTCACATAGTCATTAAATAGACTAGTCAGTAGTAAAATTTTAAAAATATAGTTGTATGCATGAAATAGCCACTGCCTCTTTTCTTTATTGTATGTTTGATCTTGTTACATCAAGATAAAATTTAAGAGCATATACATTATTATAGCCATCCCTTTTCTTTCGGAGCAAATTTAGAGTTATCATGAAAAAGTATAATATGTTGAAGATCTTGACACGAAGCAGAAGGATAAAAGGTATATTCATTGTTATTTTCATTTGAATGGAAGCTCATACAAAGCTGACAGTACAAAAACAACAGCAACAGTGAAAACAGAAACCCAAGGGTTTGCTTTTAAACACAGTGTAGTTTCTGTTTATCTAGTTTTAATTTACTTTGATATGATTTTTGTGGTCACTCATGAAAATATTAATCACATCTAATTTAAAACTGAAATCACATTTAAATAATTCATAAACATACTTTTAAGTTCTTTTGAAAGATAACCAAGTTTAAATGCCAGTTTAAGTGCCTTCCTGTCCCTTAAGAAACCTCACTATCAGTCTAAACTGTTCCTAACAACAGAAACAGAAAAATAAATGGTGTATCACTGGTTTGATGAAGACGCAGCAGAGAAAATAGATGGAGCTGTTCTTTCCCACAACAAAAATAATTATAACTCTCTCATAGCCGTAGGTATCTAATAGCTCAAATTTCTCAGGTTTTTAAAGGTTTTCTCATAAATGAAGTCAATTGAAAAAGTAAGTGGAATCTACTTTTTCTGTTGAAACCATTGTGTTTTCAGCTCATAGTTTTTCCACAAAGTGTGCAAAATGACCTCTGAACTATGTAAAATATTGTATTCTCTTAATCAGTTTCATTTAAAATGTGGTTTAGCTTGAGAGGCTTTTGAAAACTTTTAAGATAAAATCAGGTCACTTGAGAATTTAACATGGAAATGTAAGTTATAACAATAAAAATCTATATATAATAGAATAAAGTTAATTATTTTGGTCAGCCTATTTGTTCAAACTAAAAATATATTATTTTCACTCTCTTTTCAATAACTGGTTCTCCCTTTTTATCCTTCTTTTTTTTTTTTGCAAACTCGGGTGAGTGACTATTTAATTTCAAAAACAAAATGATCTAAATGTTTGGTACATTGCTCATATGGATGTTAAGCGTATTCTCCAAGAAAAAGGTTTATAGCCTTCACTTTATAGGTTCCTTTCAGTTGTGTTAGTTATAATTATTAAGCTTTTATTAGTTCCTCTTTATTGATTTATATTTGTTTTTTAAACTGTTATATGGCTTCCCAACTAAAATCCATTTTGTAGTCTGAGAAAACATCAATTTAAAAATATTCTTTACACCTCTAGTCTGAGCATTTAATCTATTGAAATTTTATCTCCTTTAATTCATTATTTTCCAATTTTTGGAAAGTTCAGGTCCTTCTTGTTTTAATTTGCCTTATAGTCTTTGAAACACTCAACCATACCTAAAATATATGATGCTTAAGAAATATTCAGTACATAATTGCTGCTTTATACAAATCTTGATGTGAGTGATCACGTATTGAAGTTGTGATGGTTAAATTTTACGTGTCAGTGTGGCTAGGTTATGGTGCCCAGTTGTGTTTGGTCAAACAATAGATGTTGTTGTGGTGGTATTTGTAGATGGAATTAACATCTACGACCAGTTTACTTTAGGTAAAGCTGATTATCATTGGCAATGCAGGTGGGCCTCATTCAATCATTTGAAGACCTTAATCACAAAAACTGAGGTTTCTCTGAGAAGAAGGAACTCTGCCTTACAACTGTATCATAGAATTCTTGCCTGAATTTCCAACCCGCCTGCCCATTCTACAGATTGCAGACTCAAGGGTACAACATCCCTTGCCTGACTTTCCATCCTGCTGATTTGTCCTATGAATGTCACATTTGCCAGCCCCAACAATCAAGTGAACCAATTTCTAAAATAATGTATTTTTAAAATAAAATAATTCATTATATGTACATGCATCCTATTGGTTATGTTTTGCTGGAGGATCCTGATGGATACAGAAGTTATATGTATTTTGAATATTAAAGTATGTTTAATATCTGTATTTGTATGCATTTCTATCATCCTTGTTACCTAAGTTCCTTATAAATTACTATATATCACAGGCTAAACTATGATATGGATTTTACTTCCACATAAAATAGGTGGTCTGCATTCAAATCCTCCATCACCTTTTACTTCCCCCTCCCCTAGGATGTTTTATTAGCTCAGTTACCTTCTAGTTGAGATGGGTCGGCACACAATTTCCTGTTAACAGTAAAGATTGAATGAACACATCTTACCTGTCAGGCACAGCTTTGATCTCATTCTCTATGGTGAGGTAAAAGCTACTGCAAGAAGACATCATTGGCCATATTTCTCGTATGAAACTGTAGGCACACATGGATGGAATGCTTTAAGCTTTTCCCAAGAAAACAGAAAGAGTCAAAAAAGAAAATCGAAGTGTTCTTTAAAGCAGTGAGAGATTCTGGATTCCTGATATTAGATTGGGGCCTTTTTTTTTTTTAAATTTACGTAACACCAAAGGAACTCTGTAGGAGTTGTATGCATTTTTTCATTCC
>NW_006784763.1:3356306-3361952 GCF_000442215.2 Lipotes vexillifer | reverse complement strand
CCTGCTATAATATAAAGAATGTACTACACCTGAAAAAGAACATAAAGAGCATACTTTTACTGTACTGACTAAATCAATATTGGTGAAACTCATTCTAAGACTACTTAGAAGAAGCTGAATGCCCATGTTATTCTTTAACTGTACAGGCGTAAAAACTGAATATAAATTGCTTTTGCAAAGGATTTAAAGCTTCTCTGTAACTATCTTGTCAATTTTATTGGCAGAGATACCTACTTAAGACATTTTATTCAAAATTTCTCTGTGAGCAAAAGACTAATAATGGCAAGAATATTGAAACCCTATCTTAGGAGATCCTAGACTGTTTTTCCCCAGTGCTGTGAATATTGATTTGTTTGTTGTTTGTTTGTTTAGTACTATCAAAGCTTTCTCTTTATATGGATTAAAATGAATTTTGATGTCCTTTTGTATTCTTTCAGATTTTCTTTATACTGTAACAATGCTTCACTGGGTTCATTACAATTATGTCTAATTACTATTTAGAATTTTTCCTATTTACATAGGCCAGAAGAAAACCAATAATGAGTTTTACAAAATGTGCACAACATTTTACCCTTTTTAAAACAATTATTAGAATAAAAGAAAGCTGATTTTTATGACTGGCTTGAATTAATACATGTAACTAAAATTATTATTGGTATAGTCAAGAAAGAAATGACAAATCACAAGTACTTTAGGAATATGAGATTAATCTCTTTAATTGTATAAAAAAGAATGTGGAATTAATTTCTTTAATCATATAAACAATTTTCTATGAAATAAAAAATATGTAAGCAGGCATTTCATAGAAAAATAAATACATACGACCAATAGCAATGTTTAAAACAATGAAAAATCATTATTAATAAAACATTTAGCAACAAATATTAAATTATATAGCCTGCCTTCCAAAATGGCAAAATTTGATAAATACATAAGAACCTCTGTGGCCTATTAGGTAGGCAAAGAGACACTCTTAAATGTTTATTTTTTTGCGGTACGCGGGCCTCTCACTGTTGTGGCCTCTCCCGTTGCGGAGCACAGGCTCCGGACGCACAGGCTTAGTGGCCATGGCTCACGGGCCCAGCTGCTCCGCGGCATGTGGGATCCTCCCGGACCGGGGCACGAACCTGCGTCCCCTGCATCGGCAGGCGGACTCTCAACCACTAAGCCACCAGGGAAGCCCTCTTTTTTTTTTTTTTTTTTTTTTTAATTGAAGTATAGTTGATTTTACAATGTTAATTTCTACTGTACAGCAAAGTGATTCAGTTATACATATATACATTCTTTTTTAAAATATATTCTTCTCATTATGGTTTATCACAGGATATTGAATATAGCTCCCTGTGCTATACAGTAGGACCTTGCTGTTTATCCATTCTATAAACAACATAGTTTGCATCTGCTAACCTCAAACTCCCACTCATTCCCTCCCCCAGCCCATCTCCCCCTTGGCAACCACAAGTCTGTTCTCTGTCTGTGAGTCTGTTTCTGTTTCATAGATAAGTTCATTTGTGTCATATTTTAGACTCCACATAAAAGTGATATCATATGGTATTTTTCTTTCTCTGACTTCACTTAGTATGATAATCTCTAGTTCCATGCATGTTGCTGCAAATGGCATTATTTCATTCTTAATTATAGCTGAGTAGTATTCCATCATATAAATGTACCACATCTTCTTTATCCATTCCTCTGTCAATAGGCATTTAGGTTGTTTTCATGTCTTGGCTATTGTAAATAGTGCTGCTGTGAACATAGGGGTGCATGTATCTTTTTTACTTATAATTTTGTCCAGATATGTGCCCAGGAGTGGGATTGCTGGGTCATATGGTAGTTCTATTTTTAGTTTTCTGAGGAACCTCCATACTGTTCTCCATAGTGGCTACACCAACTTACATTCCCACCAACAGTGTAGGAGGATTTCCTCTTTTCCACACCGTCTCCAGAATTTGTTATTTGTAGACTTTTCAGTGATGGCCATTCTGACCAGTGTGAGGTGGTACCTCATTGTAGTTTTGATTTGCATTTCTCTAATAATTAGCGATGTTGAGCATTTTTTCATATGCCTGTCAGCCATCTGTATGTCTTCTTTGGAGAAATGTCTATTTAGTTCTTCTGCCCATTTTTTGATTGGGTGGTTTGTTTTGTTTTTGTTATTGAGTTGTGTGTGAGCTGTTTGTATATTTTGGAAATTAAGCCATTGTCGGTTGCATCATTTGCAAATATTTTCTCCCAGTTGTTTTTTCTTTTTGTTTATGGTTTCCTTTGCTATACAAAAACTTGTAAGCTTGATTAGGTCCCATTTGTTTATTTTTGCTTTTATTTCTATTGCCTTGGGAGACTGACGTAAGAAAATATTTGTATGATTTATATCAAAGAATGTTTTGCATATATTCTCTTCTAGGAGTTTTATGGAGTCATGTCTTATGTTTAAGTTTAAGTCTTTAAGCCATTAAATGTTTCTTATGGCAATGTAAATTGATTCTACACTCTGATATGTTGATAATAACAGAGAAAATTCCTTAATTTTTTCTATATCTTGAGAAAATAATTAAAAATGATAGAGTTAGATACAAGCATGTGTGATATAGAGTTTATTCCTTTATCCACTCTTTTATTTCAGTATGTTATGAACACAGAATAACTACAGACACTGATGCTGTGGATCTTGTGGTCAAATAACAAACTTTCCTCATCCTCACCGAGATTCAACTCAGCTAAGGGACAGTTGCCTTTTAAAAAGTAATTATACATAGTAATTTCTTCTTTATTTAAGCTCCATCACTTATCTCTTGAGTGACTTTGGGCAAGTTATATATTCTCTACATGCTTCAGGTTCCTCGAGTATGTGTGTGTGTGTGTGTGTGTGTGTCTGTGTGTGTGTGTGTGTGTGTGTGTGTGTGTGTCTGTGTGTGTGTATATATATGTCAGACAGATGAATACAGAGAATCACAAGCAGAAACCTCTGCAGGAACCAGTGCCGGGTTAGGAAAAGCTGACCTGCAATTGACAAATTGCTGAAGGCTCAGTGAAGCTGGAGTTCTGAAGGTTAAAAACTTAAGGAAGAACCAGTCATAGGTGGCCTCCCATACATTTTGTGAGTTTTACCTCCAGAAGCCCAACCTGGTTCTCCTAATGAAGATTAGAGAAAAATCCCCTCATGCTTCCAGAACAGAGGGAGAGAAAAAAGGAACCATTTTAAAATACACCAGAGCATTCTGTTCTCCTAACAAGGCTTGCCTTTGAAAGAAAACTATTTTACCAGAGCCTAAACTACTGGGATTTTGTCAAAGCTTAACTGACTTGGGAGAAGGCAAGTACCCAACTCCAGCCAACTCTAGCCATCCCGTTCCACCTACAGGGAGGGAGAAGGAATAAAAAGCTATGAGGCTTGAAGGCAGAGGCATAGATTCTCCAAAGGACAGTGACCTAATCATCAGACTGTGAAATGCTTCCCCTTTCCAACACATTACTAATGGCCTATTTACTGTAGTTCCTTTTACCAATACATCATGTCTGGCTATCAAGAAGAATTACAAGCATGCTATAAGGTAAAAAAAAAAAAGCTTGAAGAGACAGAGCAAGTATCAGGGTCAGACTCAGTTATGGCAGAAATGTAGGAATTATCAGACTGGGAATTTGAAACAACTATGATTAATATAGTAAGGACAGTAATGGAGAAAGTAGAAAGCATGCAAGAACAGGTCGACAATATAAGCAGAGATGGAAATTCTAAGAAAGAATGAAAAAGATGTCCTGGAAATCAAATTAAGAATGTTTTTGATGGGCTCACGAGTAGACTGGAGTTGGCTGATGGAAGAATCTCTGAGTGTGAACATATCTCAATAGAAATTTCTCAAATGAAAAATGAAAGAAGAAACTTTACTGAATTATATAGTTGATGTACAATATTATATAGGTTACAGGTATTCAATGCAGTGGTTCACAATTTTTGAAGGTTATACTCCATTTACAGTTATTATGAAATATTGGCTGTATTTCCTGTGTTGTACAATTTATCCTTATAGCTTATTTTATACATAATAGTTTGTACCTCATAGTCCCCTACCCCTCTATTGCCTCTCCCCCCTTCCCTCTCCCTACTGGTAACCACTAGTATGTTCTCTATGTCTGTGAGTCTGCTTCTTCTCTGGTATATTCACTAGTTTGTTGTATTTTTTAGAGTCTACATATAAAGTGAGATCATACAGTATTTGTGTTTCTCTAACTTATTTTACTTAGCATAATACCCTCCAAATCCATCCATGTTCTTGCAAGTGGCAAAATTTCCTTCTTTTTTATGGCTGAGTAGTACTCCATTGTACATATATACCATATCTTCTTTATCCATTCATCTGTTGGGTACTTAGGTTGCTTCCATGTGTTGGCTATTGTAAATAGTGCTTCTTTGAACATTGGGGTGCATGTATCTTTTAGAATTAGTGGTTTTTAAAGCCAAAGAAATTTATCTATATGACAATGTTTTCAACATAGAGTGCCAAGTAAGAATGTGTTTGTAGATCAGGATTCAATTAGCTGTGAACAAGAGACAAAGCATTTCAGCAAACTAGGATTAAAGGTATTTTTACACATTAGAATATGCAGAAATGCTATTTAATCAATATAAAAACAGAGTGCAGTCAGTGTAGGAAGCAATCCTATTTTATTGAGGGAGCAAAGGCCGACCATATCAGTGATGCTCTTACTGAGCATACATTTATAGGCTTTGAAAATGCATAGCACTCTACTAGATCATTTTGTGATTAATATAGACTGTTGCTGTTTTGAGTTTTGTTTTTGTCATGTATTGGAGAACAAAAAAATGTTTTGTAAGTTGAGTTCTATTTCCAGGATGACAGAGTTAGTAGCTCAGCAGACTCATTCCCCAGCAAAACAAACAACATGGAAAAAACTATTAAAATAAAACCAAAAGGAAAAAAAACTCCACTATTCTAAATCTCTGGAAATTGTGCTAAGGGCATAGAATAAATAAAATGTTTCTCTAGGATAATCTACTAAAACTCAGTAAGATCAGTGAGATTCTGACATTTGAGCCACCACCCACTTTTTCTTCTGCCTCTTTCTACCTAGCCATAGATCAGCTGGATGGACGTTTCACTTAGGGTGAAAATATCTAAGATGAAGACAGCCCTTTTCTACTCTCATGCCTCAGTCAAGGCTTACTCTATATCTCCAAGAGGGACAGACCACCAGCATTTCTCATCCCTTCCGACTCAAAGTTGAAGAGGCTAAATTCCTGGTGAGTATAGCAGAGGTTGGGGGCCCCCATCTTCAATTAGCCCCTTACTAACAGGACAAAATCTCTTCTCCAGGCACAGCAGACCAACAATACTGGGGCCTCAAGTGCTCTCTTCCCAGCTTATTCACAGGGTGGAGGCACTGCACCTGGAGAAATGGGGAGAGGAAAGCCAGGAAGAACAGAGGCTACTCTTGGCCCAGAACACAGACTAGAGGCTCAGATAGTTTGCCTAGGACAAGAAGCCATGCATAAAACAAAAGAGCTCTGAAGCTCTCCTCAAGGCACTAACTTTATTTGAAACAGAGTGTGAAAATTACAGCCTAAGAGCACTCTTAAAATAAGAGTTCCTTTTAATTAAGAGCAACACACTAAACCACAGGCCACTG
>NW_006784763.1:3350375-3356296 GCF_000442215.2 Lipotes vexillifer | reverse complement strand
GAAAGAGACAGAGAGAAGAGCCCTCCTCGAGTTTAAACCTGAAAGGCTGGCCTCAAAAACTACTCATGCCAAATATAATTTGATCAGACTACTGAATATTTTTCATGTCATAAGGCACTGTCAATAAAGAAATCAGTGGTAATTAGTAGAGCCTGAGAAGCAGGTGTGTAATACCAAATAAAGTAGACAGTTTACCAGAGAGATCAGAAAAAAAGGAAGTGAAATGCTGCCCTGCTAAAATCACTGTCATCTCAGTGTGGTCATAGCACACCCAAGACTGCTTTCTTTAAGAAGCCACATCAAAGTTTTCAGACTACAGGGGAAGTAGACTTCAGTAAAATAGCCTAGCTAAGTCACAAAACAAATAAACAAACAGCAACACAAACAAATCCCAGAGAATGAAGACTTGCTATAATGTATTACCTAAAATGTCCAGTTTTCAACAACAACAAAAAGTATAAAACATACAAATAAATATCAAAGTGACCCATTACAGGAAAAATGAACAAAGAAACAACAGGCCAAAAAAAAAAAAAAAAAAAACAGGCAAAAGAAATTGCCAGTAAGAGGGTACAGATATCAGATTTAACAAACAAAATTTCAAGTTAGCTTTATAAATATGTTCAAATTGGAATATACCCAAATGGAAATTCTGTAGTAAAAAGTACAATAACTGACTCAAAAATTTATTAGAGGGACTAACAGTGGACTTGAACTGCCAGAAGATAAAATATGTGAATTGGGAGATAGATCAATAGAAAATATGCAACCTGGAAAAATAGAGAGAAAATAGAATGAAGAAAAATAAACAGAGCCTCAAAGAAATGTGGGACATTTTTAAGTGCACCAATGTACACGTAATGAGAGTACCAGAAGGAGAGGAGGAAAAGAAAATATCAAAAACAAATATTAGAAGAAATAATGGCTGATGAAAAACATTAACTTACACATCCAATAAGCTCAATGAACTCCAAGTAGGATAAATGCAAAATGATCCACACTCAGACATATTATAGTAAAATTGCTAAAAGCCAAAAACAAAAATAAAATAATGAAAATAGCAAGAGAAAAACAGCTTATTGTGTATGAAGGAAGCCCAGTAAGATTAAAACCTGGCTTTTCATCAGAAACAGTAGAGGCCAGAAGGCAGTGGGATGACATAGTTAAAGTGCTGAAAGAACAAATGTCAACCAAAAAACTTATATAAAGCAAAATACTTTTCAAAAATTAATGCAAAATAAATACTCAGATAAACAAACACTGAGAGAATTTGGTGCTCTCATTCCTGCCTTACAAAAAGCACTGAAGGAAGTTCTCCAGGCCATTAACAAGTATATCTGGATGGAATTCAAATCTACATAAAAATCAAAGAATACTTTTAAAGGGAATTATATAATTACAAAGACAGTATATATGAAGTTTTTATTCTCCATTTTCTTATCTTATTTAAGCAGGAATTGTATAAACATACATGTAGAATTATACTGTTGGCTCTATAACATAATGAAATGTAATAGTATCTGACAAGCTCACGAGGGAAGTCAGTGGGAGCAGAGCTGTAATTGGAGTAAAGATATGATACTAGATGGTATTTTGAACGATGAGAACAAATAAATAGATTCAGAAATGGTAAATAAGTTAAACAGAACAAAGTTTATGAAGATAAACTTAATATCATTTCTTTTTCAATTACTTTAATAGACATAAAATATACAAAGTAAAGATTTATAACAATATATTTAGGAATTGTAACATATGTAAATATATACGTGTGTGTATACTCATGTATAGGCACAGAGACAAATTATATATATATTATTTTATATGTAACATAATTATATATGTGATATACAAACAAATAGCACTGAAAGGGAGAAGAGGAAACAGGGTTATAAAGGAGTGACATTTCTATATCTCACTGTAATCAGGTTAGTGTAAATCTGAAGTAGTTTGTGATAACTTGTAGAGGTATAGAATAAGCTCTGGAGTGAAACATATAATCGAAAGTAGAGGGTTGGAAAAGAGATCGGGATTGAGTAGTTTCTTCAAAAACGTCCATTCATTTTTCATAATACACATCATATGAAATATTCACTTTTAAAATTTAAATAGAATTAACTAAAGTGTTAATCTTTTAAAGAGAGAATTTTGTTTTTAAATATTTTAAAACTCAGATGAAGTTTTGCGCCTAAAATGTCTAGTTCTGCACTCTTAATTATATGTTAAACTGATCTGGTGGCCTTCAACTGTCAGTTCCTCTATAATTTTCTTATCACAAAATTTTATTTTAATTAATTTCTTGTTTCTGGTTTACATCTCCAGTAGAATTTGTGGGAAGTCATATGGCTGCTGGCATGAACTTGAGCCCTTATGTATTTGAAAATGTCTTTTTGTTTTGTTTCCATGGTGGTGATGGTGGTAGTTTTTGTTTTGTTTCATATTTCTCAAGTAAATACATAGGACTGAAATGATCAAATCACAGGGTAAATGTATGTTTTATTCTATTAGAAACTTCTAGTTTTCAGTGGAGAGGGCTTGTTCATCTCTCATTAAATTTATTCATATGAATGTTATATTTCATGATGCTGTTATAAATGTTTTAATTTCATTTTCAAATTATTTATTTTTGGCTATGGACTTGGCTTTTCTGTAATGACCACATGTCTTGTGTAGTTATAAAATGTGCTTCTCATTTTTAATATAATCACTGTAAATTTTTAAGGATTTCTTAGAATTTCCTGCCTACAACATCATAAAGAGACATTAGAAATAGTTTTTAGAAATGTTTTTAAACTTCCAAATATTTGAATATTTAAAAGTACTTGCTGTCAATTTCTACTTTATTTTAATATGAAAACATAGGAGGTTTTCTTTGATTTTGTAGTGGTTTTGTCTGGTTTTGATATCAGGGTAATGATAGCATCATAATATAAAGTGGGAAATAATTCCTCCTCACCAATTTTCTGAAAGAGATTGTGTAGAATTGATGTTAATTCCTAAATGTTTGTTCATAGTCTTGTGCAAAACCATATGGGCCTCGTGATTTCTGTTTGGAGTGTTTTCATTAAAGACTCAATTTACTTAAAAGTTGTAGGACTACTCATTGTATCCATTTATTATTGAGTGAATTGTGGTAGTTTGTGTTCAATGAATTGCCCCATTTTTTGTCTAATTTATCAAATTCATATGTATAGCATTTTTTGTATTATTCCCATATTCCTGTCATGTATGCAGGGTATGTAATGGTACCCCTGTCCCTCTCCTGATAGTGGGAATTTGTCTTCTCTCTTTTCTTCTTTGTTAGTTTTGCTAGAGGTTTCTCAATTTTATTAACCTTTTTAAAAATATCTCTGTTTTATTGATTTTATCTATTGTATTTCTGTTTTTAATTTCAGTAATTTCTGCTCTTATGTTTATTTTTGCCTTCCTTCTTCTTGATTTGGGCTTATTTTGCCCCTCTTTTGTTAGGTTCTTGAGGTGGGAGCTTCAATTATTGATTCAATTATTTGATATTTTTTTCTAACATAGGCATTTAATGCTAGACATTTTCCTGTCAGCATTTCTTAAGCTGTGTTCCATAGATTTGTTCTCCTGTGTTTTCATTTTTATTCAGTTCAATGGATTATTTGATATTCCTGGGACTTTCTCTTTGACCCATAGGTCAACTAGATATGTGCTATTTACAACCCATGTGTTTGGATATTTTCATGTTATCGATAATAACAGATTTCTTTGTTTCCATGGTGGTTGGACAACACACTCCACATGATTTTATTTATTTATTTTTTACATTTGTTGAGGTTTGCTCTATGGTCCAGAACATGGTCTATCTTGTGGCATGTTTCATAGGCAATTTAAATGAGTATTGTTCTCCTCTTCATTGGAATGTTCTATAAACATAAATAAGTATTCTATACATATCAATTGGATTCTCTTTTTTTGATGGTGGTGTTGAGTTCTTACACATTTTTGCTGATTTTCTGTCTAGCTGTTCTAGCAACTGTTCAGAGAGGAGTGTTGATGTCTACAATCATAATTATATATGTATCCATTTCTTTCAATTCAATCAGTATTTGTTTCACATATTTTGCAGCTCTGTTGTTTGGTATATATTCACTTAGAATTTCCATTTCTTTTTCATGGCTTTACCCTTCTATCATTATATGTTATCCATTTCTGTCTCAGGTATTTTATTTGCTCTGTTTCTACTTTATCTGATATTAATATTACCCACTCTTATTTTCCTTGGATCACTATTTATATATTTGTTCCATCCCTTTACTTTCAACTTGCCTATACCATTATATTTGAAGCAAATTGCTGTGGATAACATATAGTTCAGTCATATTGTTTAATCTGCCTTGACATATGTGTCTTTAATAGGTGTATTTTGATAATTTGCTTTTAAAAAGTTAAACAGAACATTAAAAATAAAATATGAAAAGGTAGTGTTCAATAATTTAAAAATCAATTTTACATTAATCCTTTAATATTTTTCACATAAGAACACTATGAGGTAGTTGTTTGTTTTTTGTTAATAGCATACAATTTTAATGTGTTTGGAAACAAAGTCCCTGACTTGATTTGAATGAGGCAGCATTCTATAATTGAAAATACATGGGATAAGGAGTCAGACCTGAATTCTATTGAATATTTTGCTAATGTTTTATAATGTTTATATATATTATTTAATATTCTAAATCTCAGTTTGTTCTTTCTAAGCTAGTGTTTTGTGAGGACCTAATGCAATGTTTGAAAGAGTTTCTGAACTGTAAAATGCTTTGAATATATTACTAATTATTATTAAGCTTAACAATTTTCCCAATGTCACAGAACATTCAGTCTGGCCAGAACATGGGGTTTTGCCTTCCTAGATTTTTCTATAAAAACTCTTTTCCTCATTAAAAGCATGAAACACCTCTGCAGTTGTTTCAAGGTACATTTTACAAATTGAATACTTTCAATTTCCCAGTATGTAACTTTAAAAAATAATTTATAATGGATTAATTTTACTTAAGTTTACTTATATTTTCATAGAATTAGTAAAAATATCATATAAAATAGCATTGCTTATTACTTTTAAAACATCAAAAATACATAAAAAAGCACATTAGGTCAGTTGTTTATAACCTTATAATTTTTATTAAAACACAATTCAACTTAATTAAATCAGATTTTTTCAAATGAATAAATACAACTCTATGGAAATAAATGTGCATTATATGGGCAATATTATATATACAAGTATTAAAGATAAAAGACAGGTTAGCAAGTGGAAAACTTGAAATTGAGGAGAAAAAATAATAATGTCCCATGATAACGTAAAGAAGACAAAAAATGGCAATCTAGTTTAGTAATAAGATATTTCATTTTCTCCACAAAAGCTGTGAAACTTTTGAGAGGTGTAGGACAATAAAATATAAAATTATGGATGAAATAAAGAATTATTGACCTCCTGTGTCAGAAATCCTAATAGGACTGGTCCTATCCAATCTCAGAGAAAATGTGCAGTTAGTAGATTAGAAACAGCAAAGCTGCTTGGTTCAAGTGACCCCATGATTAAATTCAATATAGCTTAGAACAGTGACCTAAATGCTCTATCAAACTAGAGTTTGAATTCTCAAAGACATATTTTCAAGGTGTAAGAAAAGGAATGGAGAAAGTAGTCTAGGAAATAATAAAATAAAGCTAGAGCAGGAGAGGATAGGTGAAAAAAATCAGCATTACCCAAAGAGGATAAAATTTTTTAAAAAGAAAACAATATAGGTACAGTAACTTTACTTGGGCAGCTGCTTTCAGCATACATATTACTTTACTTGAAGGTAGATGAACTGTTCCTATGTTATTCTTTTCTGTTCTTTTTTTTTTTTCTGCAATGATTTATTCTCTTAGTGGTCATCACATATTAATGTAGCAATAAT
>NW_006784763.1:3311001-3350365 GCF_000442215.2 Lipotes vexillifer | reverse complement strand
CTTTCCCTGAAGAATGAATGCAGGTTAGCAATAATTCTTGTTGGATCATAAAACTGTTCCTTAGGAAATGGATCAAAGAAATTATTCCCTAAAGCCTATCCAAAGGAAAAACCTCACAAGTTTTGTTAAGTTGTTAAATAAAACAGTAGGCAGAATTGGGAAACTCAGTAAATGAAATAAAGAAATTTAGAAATGTAAAAATATTAACTTTTTATTGAAGGTAAAATTGCATCATGAGGTACAATGATGCCTGACTTAACCAATACCTGTCCAAGCAAGTCTCCATCAAATAGCTGGTGTTGCCATGTAACTAGAAGCCCTAAGTATAAACGAGGATGGCTGTAGACTGCTCAGAAGTTCCACAAATCAGAGCTTTATGCTAAAGCAAAAGGTATGTGCTCATAAAGTTACATAATCTACTTCATCAAAGATCAAACAGTAAGGAACCTACAAGGAGGTCTTTTTCAACAGACCAACAAGGTCTAAACTAACAACTGAATTCACCTGATTATCTGCCATTTCCTAAAAGCTGCTGAAAGGTTTTTTTGTTTGTTTGTTTGTTTTTTTAACTCTAGTGCACCAAAGTAATGAAAGCCTGTTTTAGCAATTTGATTCTCGTTGCTTTAACATCTATGTTCAAATGCCAGCATTCAACTTCAGAAGGATCTTGATTCTCTATTAAAACCTGTTTTGTAATTTCTGTTGAATTTCTTTTTTTTTTTAACCTTTCATAACTAAATTTTGGGGACAGTTTATATTTTTCTCTACAGTTTTATTCTCTTCAGGAGTAGTAAAGAGCAACTCATGATTATGTAGTTTTATATTTTTTTTTCAAATTCCATTGAAGTTGCCCTTGATTTCCTGAGCTAACATAACTGTGAAGGACTGTGTTATAGATTAATTAGTGATAACTGATGTACAAATGAAAGTTGATATTATTGTTTTAGGGCTCTGTATCATCAGAGATGTTCTTGTCAGAGGCGGTTTCACTACATAAATAATAGAAACTGAATTTATGGGGAATTTTGGTAATCAGAACACATGGTTCTACACCATGCTATATGAATACTCACTATTCAGAAACTGTTTTTTGAAATTTCAGAACAAATCTAATTTTATCCACATTACACTCTTATTGGATTGGAATGATTATCATGCTTACCCATAGCTTAAGAATCTGAGAATATTCCCCACAGAATTAAACCAAGAGATGGAGTCTAAGTAAATTGTGCAGAATCACACAGCCTTGGCAGAGAATATAGATCTTATTCTTTCAATGTACTTCTTGTTATGAATCATTAACATTTTAAAAGTGCTTTTTGTGGTGTCACTTATATGCCATCTTCATGATTTTTGCCATAACCATGTATCATCTATATGGTTATTTATTCAATATTGTTATTTAGGTTGACCCAATTTTTACTCCAAGAAAATCTAAGTATGAATTTTTTATTTTATTTTTTGTGGTACGCGGGCCTCTCACTGCAGTGGCCTCTCCCGTTGCAGAGCACAGGCTCCAGATGCGCAGGCTCAGCGGCCATGGCTCACGGGCCCAGCCGCTCCGCGGCATGTGGGATCTTCTCGAACCGGGGCACGAACCCGCGTCCCCTGCATTGGCAGGCGGACTCTCAACCACTGTGCCACCAGGGAAGACCTAAGTATGAATATTTTACATCACCATCATGAAGGAAAAAGCAACATACCTTGGTATAAAATGAGGGTAACTATAAAACATAAGCATAATGAAAACTGCTATTAAAATAAAAATTATAAATTTGTATTTTAAAACATGATAATAAAAGTAACTTTTTAAAAAATCACTGACTGTCACTATTTATAATATAAAAATAAGAGCATTTCTGATTATTTCTTATAAGCTTTATGCTACTAAATTAGAAATAATATGAGGGTTTTTGTATTATTAGAGTACTGCCTAAACTTTGTTATTAGAAAATAAGACACCAAAGTATAATGACTTCAAAACAGAGAAGTTTATCTCTCTCATAGAAGAGTCTGAGGGTGCACGTAAAGGGCTGAGAGTACAGTTGGCTTCTATCTTTGACTCCACGATGGCTAATACAGTTGTCACTCAAGCAGTGAGACATAACAGGAATGGAGGACATCCATATGCTTTTAAGTTCATGACCTTAAAGTGGCACATGTCATTTCAGAATTTTACACGCTATTGGGTAGAACTTAAATTCCAATGAAACCTGGGAAGTGTAATTCTAGTTTGATGACCACGTGCTCAGCTAAAACTCAGAAGGAGAACCACTGATAATCAGCTAGCAGTGCTATCACTAGTTTAAGTAAGGCAATTGAACGCTGTAATTTTGTTGCTGTTGGCATACACAATCCAAACTCACATACATGTGACCAGAAAGGGTAAAATATAGTAAATGCCTTCTTGAAAAATATTGCATAATGAGAACTACCTCCTAAACATAAAAGTTATGGTAAAAATTCATTCCATTATGTTTTTTTTCAATAATTTATCTGAATCAATCTCCAAAACCTGTTCTTTTGAATGTGTTTATTTAGTTATATTTTCAAAGTGGTAAAAATGGAGTTCATTCACTAACTGTTGCCATCAGGTTTGGAAAACATTTTAGAATACCTTTTAGGCACTCTCAAGTATTTCTTCATAATATTCAAAAATTCTTCAGATGAAAATAACCTTGCCATTTAGATAGTGAAGGAGACTAACAACATAATCAGGGTCTGTAAGCTGTGGTTCCATATTTTTATCATGTTCATTCTTCCTTGGAGAGGCAATACAGAGAGATTGCTTTGTATGGACACATTAAGATTTTCAAATGAGCAACTGTATTTACCAAATATGCAGTTTTCAAAGGCAGTTCTACTTATGCATATATTCTTGCATAATGAAGGTTTTTTTCCCAGGAAGAATTGAAGTGCCTCTCTCATTAGAAAATATGAGTGAAGAATTTGGAATACCACAGATAGTAGCCTCAGTTTGAAAAATAGATGTTTGTAGTCACTGGCCCAGTCTTTACAAACAGAGAAAAGATTCAAGAATGCTATGACCTGCACCAAATTTAAAAGCTGGAAAGATTTATCTGCCTAATTGAAGACAATGATATGAAAGCAGCAGAAAAACATATACATACACTACCTGTAGGAAATTAAATGTACTGAATGTTCATATTAATTTACATATTACCTATTATATACTTCTGGGTTACATAACAGCGACAGAGTAAAACTCTTAAAAAATCGTTCCTGGACTGAGAGATGGTAGACTTTGTGGGCGAGTGACAGTAATCAAATAAGCACACTAACTTTTGTAAAATTGCATTCATGACAAATACAAAGAAAAAAAGGCTGATAGTGCTGAAAGAGACTGTATTATTTTGAGGAACAGTTGACATAGGCAGGACAAGGGGATATCTCTCATTGAGTGATGAATGGGTTTAGACATGAAGAATAAAATAAATATCTAGGTGAAGGGGGAAGATAAGAACACTCCAGGCATAATAATACACAATTTTATACACACACACATAGACATACACATATATATAGGCAACCACATATATATGTATAAGTTTAGATATATATGTGGTTGCCTATATTTGGCTTTCAAGTCCTATACTCTAGAGGTAGGTAAAATTTATGATTAGACAAAAGTTCTGCTTGGAAAAATCTGGACCAACCACTTTGGCTGGATAGATGAGATCCCACCAGTCAGGCTCCATTGCTGCACAGGGATCAATAGCACAGAAAATTCATCAATGCTATGTACTAATTAATGGATAGTTCTGCTAAAGATGATCTGGGCATGTTAGGAATAGAAAAAGAGGAAGAATGAATGCTGCCTGAGAAACCATTCATTCATTAATATAGTTTTCTCTAGTCTTTTAAAAAATTGGACTCTTTTCCTGCTCCATTACCACTTTGAACATTCTGTAGCAGTTGCACATTGCTAAAATTACTTGCGTCCTGTTTTGTCCCTTTCGTTAGAATGTGGATTTCTTGAGTGTAGGAAACTGTATTTATATTGTTTTTATTTCATCATTTATTTTTTAATTTGTAAATAACAGGTTTTTTGTGCATGTGATATGTAGACATCAAATGTTAATTAAAGACTATTATTAAAGGAATGGAGGGCTTCCCTGGTGGAGCAGTGGTTAAGAATCCACCTGCCAATACAGGGGACACAGGTTTGATCCCTAGTCCGGGAAGATGCCGCAGAGCAGCTAAGCCCGTGCTCCACAACTACTGAGCCTGCGCTCTAGAGTCCATGAGCCACAACTACTGAGCCCTCATGCCTAGAGCTCATGCTCAGAAACAAGAGAAGCCACCACAATGAGAAGCCCACGCACCGCATGGAAGAGTAGCCCCCGCTCGCCACAACTAGAGACAGCCTGCCCCACGCGCAGCAACAAAGACCCAACTCAGCCAAAAATAAATAAATAAACAAATTAATTAATTAATTAAAGGAATGGAACATTTCACTAAACTGGGTAAGATTTTGACTGGCAAAATCAAATGTAAATAATTTACTTAGAAAACAAAGATGTTTATAGGGACTGGGCAGCACGTATACAGTATTTTTTACACTGAAATATAGATCATTAAAATCTGAATTTAAGATTTTCTCAATGTATTGTACTTTACTTAGACTCTATCAACTAGCTGGAAATCATGAAAATTACCTTATAAACTGCAATGTATTAATTCAAAAATTTTCATCAATATGCTAATATATTAGCACTTTTCTAAAACACTAAGAAATTGTTACAGACACACATCTCAGTGCCATAACTTTCTCAAGGACTACTTGTTGGCTTATATTTCTGCTTTGGATTATGGATAATGAATACATGTTTAAAAACTACCAGGCACTGTAAATTGAACCTATGCAAAGACATACGATTCACTGAATTTAATGGACTTTCTGTTAAAAAAATAAAAAGAGAGACAAATATCTTTTACAGCTCACTAGAAATTATGTAATACTCTATGATATTAATAGTCACAAATATAATGTACCTCAGGAAATACAGTCAGAAAAAAAAAGAATGATAATAACACTTTTATGATTATGTAGAATAGAAGGTAACACTTTTCAAATTAGAAAATGGTTTCTTTTTTATTTTTTGAACTAGGACATTTACACCTTAGAAAATCATACTTCCCTCAAAGAAAAACCAAATAATTATTTACATATATAGAAATGTTTTCTCTATCCTTCAACCTGTTAAAATTTCTTTAAATCTATAGATATTAACATATGCTTTAAATATAATATTATATTGAAATATAGAAATTAGCTATAGGAAATTGATACCTTAAAATTAATCTTCCAATTCTATTTGTGCTATCTAATATGCCTTAGTTTTTGGTTTGCCTTGTTTTGTTTTTCATGTGTCTGTGTGGTATGTGTGTGTTTTTTCATCCTTGTAGTAACTCAAGAACCATGAGGTCACGAATAGATATGGATATATAGATATATAGGGTTTGGTATTTGATTAGATAGATGTAGATAGGTATATATATAGATAGGTAGATGGATAAATAGGTGTAGATATAGCCACACACATATACGCATAAACATACATACATCTCTATATAAACACCTATGTATATACACACATAAATCTTTTTCTCAGTGTCATTGCAATTAGTGATTAATTTCTCTGCTTTACACTGATCAAATATATGCTGTTTAGCAATAGTAAAACCTAAAAAAAAACTTTACTGTTTGTAAGACAACTCAAAAATTTATTCTAACTCAGTGCTATAGCATCAAGTAAAACGATTTCTTTCATTTTTGTATTTTAGTAAGATATAATTTTTAAAATTTTCTGAGGCTAGAGAGTTACAATACCATAAACCATAACAGGATCATTTTCCCACAATAGCTATGCCAAAATTGCATGAAAACTGAGGCTTAGGATAATGCATGCATTCTGAAAGGTGACATGAGAAATCTGGTCATTTAATCAAGACCATCCCCCAGAGTTGATTTCATAACTAGCTTTCTGTTTGCTCTAAAACGTCTTGGGTAAAAAGAGCAAGAAAAAATAAGGGATATCTGCTACCACCATAGCAACTTAGTAGGAACTCAATTTCTGTTGGCATGTGACTTGATCTGCAACTTGAATATAGGTGTTGGAATGGTAAGGAATGAGCAAGAGAAAAGTAAAGAAAAGGTGAGTTTTCAGTAGACTGTAGACTGTAGTCTACTTTCAGTAGAAAGTAGACTGTTTTAATGTTTTCATAGTATGACAATCAAAGGGCAGGGTTAGGGGTCAGAAAGGTGAGACCTTCAGCCATACACAGTGAAGGTAGAGCTGGACCACATACACACTTTCTAGTTGTACCCCTGCAAACTTTGCTTGAGTCCTAATATTTACATCATGTTATTTATGTTGTATTAAAACCACTTCACTCTCCTAATTTTCTTCTGAGAAAAATCAGTCCTGAAAAGGAATATCAGATTTAGCAATGCCAAGTAGGCACAAGGAAAGTGAATTTAATCACCTAAAGAAACTGAGAGACAAGGCAGGTTCTTCACAGATGTGAGAAGCTATGAAGCTCATTTTGGTGGCCTTGTACACCTACCTCCTCATTTCCTGTATTTTTCTCAAAGACCCTGACCACTTGTACTGTTCCATAGTTTTGCTTCCAGCATTGCCACACTCAAAGGCATTTCCAACGCTTTTCAAATCCATTACTTTGTTCCTGATTTCTTTTTCTTTTCTCTCACCACGGCTTTGTTAGGTTAGTGTGACTAAAAATATCACAGTATTTTGGATATTTCCATTTTACCAGAGTACTCCTTAAAAAGTAGAAGTATAATTTGTCTTGTTACAGGTTGAAAAATATTTGTAGAAGGTAGCTTTGTACATACTTCCCATTGTTTATCAAGCACATTATGAAATGCTAGAAGCCCCTCTAACACTAAGCCATCCCCCTGCTAAAATTGCTGGTCACAGTGTTTGAAGTATCTGCTTGACAGTCTTCACAGGTATCTTTTATGTGTACTTGTGCCTAACATTATTCTTATCACCACAATATCAGACTAAGCTAATTTACTTCATTGTTGAATATGTTCCCTATATCCTTGTATAGTTATAATTGAAGTGAGACTTCACCAGTCATGACTGTCAAATTTAAGAAAAGGACATTAAAAGAGAGCTTTCTCTTCTAGCCTTCATATAATTATTTCATTCAGTTGACATCCCAGTAATGGAAAAGCATTAGAGAGTTTTAATTAAAGGAATAATATGGCATAATTTTATGCTTAAAACTCTCTCTCAGGCTGGTTTATAGATATGAACAAAGATCAGACTGTAAGAGAAAGTGGGGGTGGGTATATAATTTAGGAGCTTAAGAAAATAGCCCAAGGAAATAGTTATAGTAGCTTGAAATAAGGTTATATCAATGGCGGTACTGAGAGGGTCTATACTTGGGGATATATTTAAGTGGTAGGACCAATAGATCTTTTAAGTTAACTTTATATCGTTTATTTGGGGAGATGACACGGATGATTTCTAAGTCTGGGTAGCTGGATAGATAAATCTAGCATTTAGTAATATGAGGAAGAATTGGGTAGAAGCAAATTTAGCAGTGGGCTATAAAAATCCATGGCTCTGTTTATATCATGTTAAGTTTGAGATGCCTTTTAGACACCCAAATGGAGATTTCACATGGGTTTATAAGTCAGGTACTGCAGTCAATATCTGTGTTAAAAAGAGAGATTTTGGAGTTAATATGTATAAAACTGGTATGTTAATTCATGGGAAAAATGAACTATCCCAGGGAAAAATGTGGAATAAAAAAATAATGAAGACAGAGATTCACCCATACCAAGGTTACTGAAGGCTGACTTAGATGCAAACTGAACATAAGTCATGGGCGTTGATGAGTTTAGTGTGAGAATTTTCAGTGGAATTATGAGAAGGCACACCTGATTGGAAACTAGAGAAGAGAATATCAGGTACAGTTGGAGACAATTAAGGCAGATGACTTTTTGTTTTAAGCAAAATATGATGCTACGGGGAGTAGATAAAAGAGTTAAAATGAAATGAATGGAAAATTTACTTACACTAAAATGTATTCAGTGTAATATAACCAATAATAATACATGTTTTTATATAAAAGTTACTGATAAAATAGATGAGAAATTAATAATTGAAAAGAAATGAGATAATTATGAAGCAAAATTATTTATATGTTTAAGAACAGTGAAGAGGAAATGAGGAAGAATTTAGTCTAGCTAGAGTTGTCTTCAACTACAGTGATTGCAGTAGAGATGGTGGCAACTGGACTTACTGAAGATCAATTTTAGAGTTAGAGGCAATACAACTTGTAGAAATATACAGTATGAGGTGTGATGGTAAGGCAGAAATTCAGGATGAGCCAGAATGACTTTACAAAGGAGAGAGGTTACTTGTTGCAAAGAATATGGCTTTGGCTCCATGATGCTTTCCATCCTCACAGAACTTTAAAATTGCCTCTGATAGTCAGAGGAGTTGACCCTAATGATCTCAGCTTGAAGCACTGAAGAGAGTGGTTTTCAAGGTCTTTCTAGAAACTTCTGTAGTTACCAAAAATCTGAGATTGTAACAGCCTTCATTGGCAGTTTCAGGGTTCACTTGAGCCTCATTCACACAAAGGGCTCCAGCCACCCTCAACGAACCAATGGCTTCTGCTTCACTGCCACATTCTAAAACTTTCAGGACTTGCTCTCCTTGGCTAAGTCTAGCACAAAACCATTCAGAGAAAAGGATTCTGTGGCATTTGAAGCCAAAGGAAAGAATGGTAGTATTATGGAGTTGACTATAGAAAATCCAGCACATAATTAAATAATTTAAACATCTTTTTAAATTGTTAAACATAATTTAAACATCTGTTTCTGAGGTAGCATTTAGGCCATGAGAATGAGAGATTTCTAGGAAGAGAGAGAACAGCAGTAAAGAATGAGCCTTGAGATAGAATAGACTAGGAATAGCCAGCAAATTAGCTTAAAATAAGTAGCCAGTGAGTTGGGAATAAATCAATAATTTAATTGATTACACAAAATACAAAAGAAAATGTTTGTTTCTTGATGGAGGAGGAGTAGACTGTCATTTCTAAAACTACTGGAAGTTATTAATACAAGGATAGAGAAGTGTTGATTATTTTGAGCAATAGCGAAATAGTGACCTAAAAAAATAATTTCAGTGATGGAATTAGGACATAAGCCAGAGAGCACTGGAATTAGAAAATTGATTATGAGTAAGTGTAGTCACAAAATATGAAGTGGTTGTTTGATTTTTTTCTAGGAGAAAACTGGGAAAGAAGCTATAGTTGCATAGAGGGTCAGAAAGATTGTTATTACTTATTAGATCTTAGATGACTCAAATATGTTTGTATGTTATTAGGAATAAGACCTTTGAAAGAAAGAAAACTGATACCAAAGGAATGGGATAGAATATTATAAATGGATTCCTTGAGAAATTGAGAATTGAAGGGCTTAGCTACAAATTTTATAAACTTAGGTTCAATGAGCAATTGCTGTGTGAATGGCATGACCTAGAGAAATCTATTCAAGTTCAGATATTCAGTAAGCCCGACCTCTCCTTCCTGCATGTGGATATGGGAGATGCCTGCAAAGATAACTCAGAATAATGGAATGATTTCTACTCACTCTAATATATTCAGTCCCTTTTTAACTCTTTTATTTACAGTAGAGTTTCTCAGTGAGGATATTGCACAAAATTGCATGAGTTTTAGCTAGAGACTTTGTGAGAGACGATGACTGAAAAATAAAATTTTTTTTAGTTTTACATACTGCAAAATGTAAGGGCTTGCCCTAGTGGACTTTGACTAAGCAGGCTTTTTAGCAATTCTGATGAAAATCTTTCAGTTTCCTTTGGCAGTGCACAGTAAGTAGGGACCATGTTCATTTTCTGAGTCAATTCTCAGAATTTGACCTGAGAAAGATGTGGCAGCTGATTTTTGTTAAACTCTGTCTTGAACAGGGGGGAAACAAGTCAGCTGATTATGTCATGCCCTCCCTCCTTCCCCTGACCTCTTTTATTTGCCACCAACTGACTCACAAGAGCAAACAAACTCTACTGCGGTCATAGGAAATTAAAGTATGGTTTCATTATAAAAAATGACTTGTTTTACGTTCCTCAACTCAGCTCTCCCATAGTGCTTTGCTGTTATTAATGTTGGAAAGTGTGGATTGTATAAGTTAGACATATAAGCTAAAACTCTCATATGTATGTGGTTTTCTCATTTACTTTTATATAATGCCCTTCTGTTTTATGTTTGATTACTGTTTGTGTTTTACAAAGACATCTGATGGTTCAATGTTGAAATTTTTGAAGATGAGGTAGATTTTAGAAGAGGAAGATTCTAAGCCTAGGCTTACAGGTAATACTGATGAGGTTAGTGGTGAAGGACTACAATCTTCTGAGTTATTTCTATAGAACAAAAAGGGATACATACAGAGATAGATCTTTACAATGAAAGCTAATGATCAGTGAATTTTATGTATGCTCTGAATCTAAGTTATCCTTTTCTATTTTGCAAAATTGAAAACACATTTACCTAAAATCATGGTCATTTAACAAGCAAATGTACAGATTATTTCTATTTTTTTAAATTTTATTGGAATATAGTTGATTTACAATGTTGTATTAGTTTCAGGTGTACTAACACTTCAGGTGTACTAACACAAAGTGAATCAGTTATACATATACATATATCCACTCTTTTTTCTTTCTTTTTACATTATTTTCCCATGTAGGCCATTTTACAGTATTGAGTAGAGTTCCCCATGCTATACATCAGGTTATTATTAGTTATCTATATTATATATAGTTGTGTGTATATATCAGTCCCAATATCCCAATTTATCCCTCCCCACCCTTATCCTCTGGTAACCATCAGTTTGTTTTCTACATCCGTGACTCTACTTCTGTTTTGTAAATAAGTTCATTTGTATCCTTTTTTTTTTAGATTCCACATATAGGCAATATCATATGATATGTCTTTCTGTGTCTGACTTATTTCACTGAGTATGACAATCTCTAGGTCCATCCATGTTGCTGCAAATGCCATTACTTTATTCTTTTCTATGGCTAAGTAATATTCCATTGTATATATGTACCACATCTTCTTTGTTCATTCTTCTGTTGATGCACATTTAGGTTGCTTCCATGTCTTGGCTGTTGTAAATAGTGCTAAAATGAACATTGGGGTGCATGTATCTTTGAATTATAGTTTTCTCCATGTACATGCCCAAGAGTGGGATTGCTGGGTCATATGCTAGTTCTATTTTTAGTTTTCTAAGGAACCTCCATACTGTTCTCCATAGTGGCTGTACCAATGTCCATTCCCACCAACAATGTAGGAGGGTTCCCTTTTCTCCACACCCTCTCCATCATTTACTGTTTGTAGATTTCATGTTGATGGCCATTCTGACTGGTGTGAAGTGATACCTCATTGAAGTTTTGACTTGCATTTCTCTAATAATTAGTCATGTTAAGCATCTTTTCATGTGGTTTTGGGCCATCTGTATGTCTTCTTTGGAGAAATGTCTATTTAGATCTTCTGCCCATTTTTAGATTGGATTATTTGTTTCTTTGATATAGAGCTGCATGAGCTGTTTGTATATTTTAGAGATTAATCCCTTGTCAGTTGCTTTGTTTGCAAATATTTTCTCCCATTCTGAGGATTGTCTTTTTGTTTTGTTTATGATTTCCTTTGCTGTGCAAAAGCTTTTAAGTTTCATTAGGTCCCATTTGTTTATTTTTGTTTTTATTTTCATTACTCTAGGAGGAGGGTTAAAAAGGATCTTGCTGTGATTTATGTCATAGAGTGTTCTGCCTATGTTTTCCTCTAAGAGTTTGATAGTGTCTGGCCTTACATTTAAGTCTTTAATCCATTTTGAGTTTATTTTGGGGTATGGTGTTAGGGAGTGTTTAATTTCATTCTTTTACATGTAGCTGTCCAGTTTTCCCAACACCACTTATTCAAGAGACTGTCGCTTCTCCACTGTCTATTCTTGCCTCTTTTGTCATAGATTAGGTGACCATAGGTGCGTGGGTTTATCTCTGGCCTTTCTATCCTGTTCCATTGATCTAAATTCTGTTTTTGTGCCAGTACCATGCTGTCTTGATTACTGTAGCTTTGTAGTATAGTTTGAAGTCAGGGACCCTGATTCCTCCAGCTCCATTTTTCTTTCTCAAGATTGCTTTGGCTGCTATTCGGGGTCTTTTGTGTTTCCAAACAAATTGTAAAATTTTTTTGTTCTAATTCTGTGAAAAACACCATTGGTGATTTGATAGGGATTGCATTGAATCTGTAGATTGCATTGGGTAGTATAGTCATTTTCACAACATTGATTCTTCCAATCCAGGAGCATGGTATATCTCTCCAACTGTTTTTGTAATCTTTGATTTCTTTCATCAGTACCTTGTAGTTTTCTGAGTACAGGTCTTTTGCCTACTTAGGTAGATTTATTCCTAGGTATTTTATTCTTTTGGTTGTGATGGTAAATGAGATTTTTTTCCCTTAATTTCTCTTTCTGATCTTTCATTGTTAGTGTATAGGAATGCAAGAGATTTCTTTGTATTTAATTTTGTATCCTACAACTTTATCAAATGCATTGATTAGCTCTAGTAGTTTTATGGTAGCATCTTTAGGATTCTCTATGTATAGTATCATGTCATCTGCAAACAGTGGCAATTTTACTTCTTCTTTTTCAATTTGGATTCCTTTTATTTCCTTTTCTTCTCTAATTGCCATGGCTAAGACTTCCAAAACTATGTTGAACAATAGTGGCAAGTGTGGACATCCTTGTCTTGCTCCTGATCTTAAAGGAAATGCCTTCAGCTTTTCAACTTTGAGAATGATGTTTGCTGTGGGTTTGTTGTATATGGGCTTTATTATTTTGAGGTAGGTTCCCTCTAGGCCCACTTTCTGGAGAGTTTTTATCATAAATGGGTGTTGAATTTTGTTGAAAGCTTTTTCTGCATTTGTTGATATGATCATATGGTTTTTATTCTTCAGCTTGTTAGTATGGTGTATCACATTGACTGATTTGAATATATTGAAGAATCCTTGCATCCCTTTGATAAATCCCACTTGATCATGGTGTATGATCCTTTGATGTGTTGTTGGATTTGGTTTGCTAGTATTATTTTGAGGATTTTTGCATCTTTGTTCATCAGTGATATTGGCCTGTAGTTGTCTTTTTTTGTGATATCTTTGTCTGGTTTTGGTACCAGGGCTGGTGGCCTTGTAGAATGAGCTTGGGAGTGTTCATTACTCTGCAATTTTTTGGAAGAGTTTGAGAAGGATGGGTGTTAACTCTTCTCTAAATGTTTGATAGAATTCACCTATGAGCCATCTGGTCCTGGACTTTTGTTTATTGGAAGATTTTTAATCAATTTCAATTTCATTACTTGTGATTGATCTGTTCATATATTCTATTTCTTCCTGGTTCAGTCTTGGAAGGTTATACCTTTCTAAGAATGTGTCAGTTTCTTCCAGTTATCCATTCTATTGGCATATAGGTGCTTGTAATAGTCTGTTTTGATCCTTTGTATTTCTGCCCTGTCAGTTATAACGTCTCCTTTTTAATTTTAATTCTATTGATTTGAGTCCTCTCCATTTTTTTCTTGATGAGTCTGGCTAAAGGTTTATCAATTTTGTTTATCTTCTCAAAGAACCAGCTTTTAGTTTCATCAGTCTTTCCTATTGTTTTCTTCATTTCTATTTCTTTTATTTCTGCTCTGGTCTTTATGATTTCGTTCATTCTACTGACTTTGGGTTTTGTTTTTTCTTCTTTCTCCAGTTGCTTTAGGTGTAAGGTTAGGTTGTTTATTTGAGATTTTTCTTGTTTCTTGAGGTAGGATTGTATTGCTATAATCTTCCCTCTTAGAATTTTTTTTGCTGCATCCCATAGGTTTTGGGCCATTGTGTTTTCATTGTCATTTGTTTCTAGGGTTTTTTAAATTTCCTTTTTGATTTCTTTTGTGATCTCTTGGTTATTTAGTAACATATTGTTTAGCCTCTAAGTGTTCATGTTTTTTACAGTTTTTTTTTCCTGTAATTGATTTCTAATCTCATAGTGTTGTGGTCGAAAATGATGCTTGATATAATTTCAATTTTCTTAAATTCACTGAGGCTTGATATGTGACCCAAGATGTGGTCTATCCTGGAGAATGTTTCCTGTGCACTTGAGAAGAAAGTGTATTCTGCTGCTTTTGGATGGAATGTCCTATAAATATCAACTAATTTTTTTTGGTCTAATACGTCATCTAAGGCTTGTGTTTCCTTATTAATTTTCTGTCTGAATGATCTGTCCTTTGGTATAAGTGGGGTGTTAAAATCCCCCACTCTTATAGTGTTACTGTTGATTTCCTTTTCTTACGGCTGTTAGCATTTGTCTTATGTATTGAAGTGCTCCTATATTGGGTGCATAAATAGTTATAATTTTTATATCTTCTTCTTGGATTGATCCTGTTATCACTATGTAGTGTCCTTCCTTGTCTCTTGTAGCAGTCTTATTTTAAAGTCTATTTTGTCTGATATGAGTATTGCTACTCTAGCTTTCTTTTGATTTCCATCTTCATGGAGTATCTTTTCCCATCCTCTCACTTTCAGTCTGTATGTGTCCCTAGGTCTGGGTCTCTTGCTATTTTGTCTGATATGAGTATTGCTACTCTAGCTTTCTTTTGATTTCCATCTTCATGGAGTATCTTTTCCCATCCTCTCACTTTCAGTCTGTATGTGTCCCTAGGTCTGAAGTGGGTCTCTTGTAGAAAGCATATATACAAGCCTTGTTTTTGTATCCTTTCAGACAGTCTATGTCTTTTTGTTAGAGCATTTAATCCATTTACATTTAGGGAAGTTATCAATATGTATGTTCCTACTGCCATTTTCTTAATTGTTCTGGGTTTGTTTCTGTAGGTCTTTTTTCTTCACTTGTTCTTTTGTTCTCTTCTCTTTCTTTCCTAGAGAAGTTCCTTTAGCAACTGTTGTAAGGCTGGTTTGGTGGTGCTGAATTATCTTAGCTTTTGTATGTCCATAAAGCTTTTGATTTCTCCATTGAATCTGAATGAGAGCTTTGCTGGGTAGAGTATTCTTAGTTGTAGTTTGTCCCCCTTCATCACTATAAATATATCCTGCTACTCCCTTCTGACCTGCAGAGTTTCTGCTGAAAAATCAGCTGATAACCTTATGGCAATTCCGTTGTATGTTATGGGTAGAGTATTCTTAGTTGTAGTTTGTCCCCCTTCATCACTATAAATATATCCTGCTACTCCCTTCTGACCTGCAGAGTTTCTGCTGAAAAATCAGCTGATAACCTTATGGCAATTCCGTTGTATGTTATTTGTTGCTTTTAATATTTTTTCTTTGTATTTAATTTTTGTTAGTTTGATCTCAAGATTGCTTTGGCTGCTATTCGGGGTCTTTTGTGTTTCCAAACAAATTGTAAAATTTTTTTGTTCTAATTCTGTGAAAAACACCATTGGTGATTTGATAGGGATTGCATTGAATCTGTAGATTGCATTGGGTAGTATAGTCATTTTCACAACATTGATTCTTCCAATCCAGGAGCATGGTATATCTCTCCAACTGTTTTTGTAATCTTTGATTTCTTTCATCAGTACCTTGTAGTTTTCTGAGTACAGGTCTTTTGCCTACTTAGGTAGATTTATTCCTAGGTATTTTATTCTTTTGGTTGTGATGGTAAATGAGATTTTTTTCCCTTAATTTCTCTTTCTGATCTTTCATTGTTAGTGTATAGGAATGCAAGAGATTTCTTTGTATTTAATTTTGTATCCTACAACTTTATCAAATGCATTGATTAGCTCTAGTAGTTTTATGGTAGCATCTTTAGGATTCTCTATGTATAGTATCATGTCATCTGCAAACAGTGGCAATTTTACTTCTTCTTTTTCAATTTGGATTCCTTTTATTTCCTTTTCTTCTCTAATTGCCATGGCTAAGACTTCCAAAACTATGTTGAACAATAGTGGCAAGTGTGGACATCCTTGTCTTGCTCCTGATCTTAAAGGAAATGCCTTCAGCTTTTCAACTTTGAGAATGATGTTTGCTGTGGGTTTGTTGTATATGGGCTTTATTATTTTGAGGTAGGTTCCCTCTAGGCCCACTTTCTGGAGAGTTTTTATCATAAATGGGTGTTGAATTTTGTTGAAAGCTTTTTCTGCATTTGTTGATATGATCATATGGTTTTTATTCTTCAGCTTGTTAGTATGGTGTATCACATTGACTGATTTGAATATATTGAAGAATCCTTGCATCCCTTTGATAAATCCCACTTGATCATGGTGTATGATCCTTTGATGTGTTGTTGGATTTGGTTTGCTAGTATTATTTTGAGGATTTTTGCATCTTTGTTCATCAGTGATATTGGCCTGTAGTTGTCTTTTTTTGTGATATCTTTGTCTGGTTTTGGTACCAGGGCTGGTGGCCTTGTAGAATGAGCTTGGGAGTGTTCATTACTCTGCAATTTTTTGGAAGAGTTTGAGAAGGATGGGTGTTAACTCTTCTCTAAATGTTTGATAGAATTCACCTATGAGCCATCTGGTCCTGGACTTTTGTTTATTGGAAGATTTTTAATCAATTTCAATTTCATTACTTGTGATTGATCTGTTCATATATTCTATTTCTTCCTGGTTCAGTCTTGGAAGGTTATACCTTTCTAAGAATGTGTCAGTTTCTTCCAGTTATCCATTCTATTGGCATATAGGTGCTTGTAATAGTCTGTTTTGATCCTTTGTATTTCTGCCCTGTCAGTTATAACGTCTCCTTTTTAATTTTAATTCTATTGATTTGAGTCCTCTCCATTTTTTTCTTGATGAGTCTGGCTAAAGGTTTATCAATTTTGTTTATCTTCTCAAAGAACCAGCTTTTAGTTTCATCAGTCTTTCCTATTGTTTTCTTCATTTCTATTTCTTTTATTTCTGCTCTGGTCTTTATGATTTCGTTCATTCTACTGACTTTGGGTTTTGTTTTTTCTTCTTTCTCCAGTTGCTTTAGGTGTAAGGTTAGGTTGTTTATTTGAGATTTTTCTTGTTTCTTGAGGTAGGATTGTATTGCTATAATCTTCCCTCTTAGAATTGCTTTTGCTGCATCCCATAGGTTTTGGGCCATTGTGTTTTCATTGTCATTTGTTTCTAGGGTTTTTTAAATTTCCTTTTTGATTTCTTTTGTGATCTCTTGGTTATTTAGTAACATATTGTTTAGCCTCTAAGTGTTCATGTTTTTTACAGTTTTTTTTTCCTGTAATTGATTTCTAATCTCATAGTGTTGTGGTCGAAAATGATGCTTGATATAATTTCAATTTTCTTAAATTCACTGAGGCTTGATATGTGACCCAAGATGTGGTCTATCCTGGAGAATGTTTCCTGTGCACTTGAGAAGAAAGTGTATTCTGCTGCTTTTGGATGGAATGTCCTATAAATATCAACTAATTTTTTTTGGTCTAATACGTCATCTAAGGCTTGTGTTTCCTTATTAATTTTCTGTCTGAATGATCTGTCCTTTGGTATAAGTGGGGTGTTAAAATCCCCCACTCTTATAGTGTTACTGTTGATTTCCTTTTCTTACGGCTGTTAGCATTTGTCTTATGTATTGAAGTGCTCCTATATTGGGTGCATAAATAGTTATAATTTTTATATCTTCTTCTTGGATTGATCCTGTTATCACTATGTAGTGTCCTTCCTTGTCTCTTGTAGCAGTCTTATTTTAAAGTCTATTTTGTCTGATATGAGTATTGCTACTCTAGCTTTCTTTTGATTTCCATCTTCATGGAGTATCTTTTCCCATCCTCTCACTTTCAGTCTGTATGTGTCCCTAGGTCTGAAGTGGGTCTCTTGTAGAAAGCATATATACAAGCCTTGTTTTTGTATCCTTTCAGACAGTCTATGTCTTTTTGTTAGAGCATTTAATCCATTTACATTTAGGGAAGTTATCAATATGTATGTTCCTACTGCCATTTTCTTAATTGTTCTGGGTTTGTTTCTGTAGGTCTTTTTTCTTCACTTGTTCTTTTGTTCTCTTCTCTTTCTTTCCTAGAGAAGTTCCTTTAGCAACTGTTGTAAGGCTGGTTTGGTGGTGCTGAATTATCTTAGCTTTTGTATGTCCATAAAGCTTTTGATTTCTCCATTGAATCTGAATGAGAGCTTTGCTGGGTAGAGTATTCTTAGTTGTAGTTTGTCCCCCTTCATCACTATAAATATATCCTGCTACTCCCTTCTGACCTGCAGAGTTTCTGCTGAAAAATCAGCTGATAACCTTATGGCAATTCCGTTGTATGTTATTTGTTGCTTTTAATATTTTTTCTTTGTATTTAATTTTTGTTAGTTTGATTAATATGTGTCTCAGTGTGTTCCTCCTTGGGTTTATCCTGTATGAGACTCTCTGTGCTTCTTGGACTTGGGTGACTATTTCCTTTCCCGTGTTAGGGAAGTTTTCGACTATAATCTCTTCAAATATTTTCTCATACCCTTTGTCTTTTTCTTCTTCTTTTGGGACCCCTATAATTCAAATGTTGGTGCATTTAATGTTGTCCCAGAGGTCTCTGAGACTGTCATCAATTCTTTTCATTCTTTTTTCTTTATTCTGCTATGTGGCAGAGATTTCCACCATTCTATCTTCCAGGTCACTAATCCATTCTTCTGCCTCAGTTATTCTGCTATTGATTCCTTCTAGTGTATTTTTCATTTCAGTTATTTTCTTGTTCATCTCTCTTTGTTTGTTCTTTAGTTCTTTTAGGTCTTTGTTAAACTTTTCTTGTAACTTCTCATTCCATCCCTCCATTCTGTTTCTGAGATCTTTGATCATCTTTACAATCATTACTCTGATTTCTTTTTCAGATAGATTGCCTATCTCCTCTTCATTTAGTTGTTCTTGTAGGTTTTTATCTTGCTCCTTCATCTGCAACATATTTCTTTGTCTTCTCATTTTTTCAGACTTACTGTGTTTGTGGTCTCCTTCCCACAGGCTGCAGGACTGTAGTTCCTCTTGCTTCTTGTGTCTGTCCCTTGGTGGGTGAGGTTGGTCCAGAAGCTTGTGCTGTTATCCCCTTGATAGGGGGTTTGATTGGTGTTGTGGTGACCAGAGCCTGCCCTTGATATTGAGTGGAGCCTCCCCTTTGCTTTGTAGTTGTCACTGCCCTGTCAGGGGCTGGGTCTGCTCCCTAGTTGTTGGAGTAGAAGCCCCCAGATCAGGCTGCTCAGCCTGAGAACTTAATGGAGAAAAGAAGAACTTTATTAGTCTGATTAGCTGCAGACTAATCATTCAAAGGAGATATAGAGTTACCAGATACAAGGACACAGTTAAATTTGAATATCAGATTAAAATGAATAATTGTTTAATATGTCTCTTTGTGCAGACAAAATCTCTATGTCCTTCTCTTAAGTTTAATCCAGAAGTAAATACAGAAGAAAATCAAGAACTTTTTTTTTTACAAAAAAGAGAATTTTTATTGTTTACTATTACCTTCCACATCAGTACTTTTATACATATATGATCTTACAAGAGAAATCAAGAAACCAAAATATATGATCATAATTTCATACATACTTAATTTTTCTTAACCTGATTATATATTCAGCAACAAGATTCAAAATTTCATATAAAACTGTGTCTTAAGCTAGATTTTCATTCATACTGCTTTAACTTATGGTTTTAGTAGCTCTACCATTCAACACTGTCAGTAAATTTTCATGTTGCAAATAGCATGAATTAAAGCAATTTACAGCTTTAAATTAAATCTCTAGAGCCAATCTTTATGTAAATAAAATCTTATTAGCTCTTAGGCCAGTTAAATAAGATGGAATTATTATATTTGTCTTATAATTTGTTAGCATTTATATAAAAAAAGAAATTTAAAATTTCTATAAGTGTAAGGAAACTTAAGTACCTTTTTTATAAAGGAAAGTTGATGAAAAATTATTTTCAGTTTTAAATTTTTAAAAAATCCACTTGCTCTTATATCATATACGATATGTTGTATGTCATTAGTATTTGCATAATAGGAATTTGTGACAAGACTTTTCAGCTTACTAAAAAAAAAAAAAAGGAAAACCATGAAGTTTTCTCTTTGTACACTACTGATTTGCATTAGAGTTGATAGCTTTTCTGTAGAAAAGAAGAATCATACAAAAATGTCTAATATGTTGGCCAAATGAAAATATAATTTTGTACTAAAAAATTGTTTACAATTATCATTATAGTATTATATTTACAACTTTCTGATCATGCTGATATACCATGAATTGTAGATATAAAATTTTTTATTCAGGGGATCTTTGAGATCTGAAAATAATTTATAGGATTAATACAGGAAAACAGAGCTCTTTGTCAATTATACTACTAAGTTCATCGCATGAGATCATTATTGGTCCAAATCCATTTTTGAAATAATTTACATGTCTCTTCCTCAGTCTCCAATAGAATTCCTCCTCTCACCAAAGAAAACTAGCATATTCTGGAAGATGATATTCACCAGACCTACTCTAAAAAAGCATATAGTCTAATAAAGAAGAAAAATATTAAATAATAACCTCACAAATATATGATTATACCTTGGGTAGCAACTATAGGGAAAGGAATCTTCCTTTGAATAGATTACAGAAGTTCTGTTTGACATGCAAGTGTCAGAGAAGGTTCAGAGAAGTCTAAAAAGTGGCTTTTCAGTAAAGATCTACAGAATGAATAGGAGTGCATGGGGAAATTTTTGATGGAAGGGTTTTTAGTGTACAAAATGCCTGGTGGAATAAAAACACTTTATGCATTAGAGAAATCTGAGAGAAGAGTGGCATTCCCAGAGAATATTTGTCCTATATACAAATATTTCTTGAGACCTTGTCATTTTTTGTTGTTTGGGAAAGAAATCTTTCTCATCATAATGAAGCTTATGATGAAGGTGGACTAGAAGATTAGAGATGGCAAGGAAGAAAATATGAACTTAGTGAAGTGGTTATAGCAATTGTCTCGATAAAAGACAATCTTGAATTATGAGTGTATAGGCAGTAGAGAAGGAGAGGAATGGATGAATTTGAAATATATTTTATAAGCTCTGTTTGATATTTTTTATATTTAAGATAAAAGAAGCAAAAATAAAAGAAGTAACAGAGAAGAAAAATGTTATGGGTGAAATACAGGTCACAGGCTTAAATAACTTAAGCAATGCATACGCCAAGCTGGTTACCAGAGAAGGATGTTCAGTTTGGGGCTTTTTAAGGTTGATATAGCTAAAGGTAGTCAAGAGTGAACCTTAAGCAGGTATTAGGTTATAAATCCTTGATCTCTGAAGAAAGATTTAGATCATATTTTTAAATTTAGAATTGCTGAAATAGGGAAATTATTTAAAGCCATTTGAATGAGTGGGTTTTGCAAATGAAAAGTGTATAAAGAGTGAGAAAAGAAGAAAGTCCAAGGCACAACTTTGAAGAACAGATGTAATGGTTTGGTTAGAGAAATAAATTGACAAAACTCAAGTAGCCAGAGAGTAAGAAGAAGCCAGAATTGTGTGTTGTCATTAAATAAGGAGAAGAAAGAGAGCATGTGTTCAGAATGCTGTTGAAAGACTTAAAGCAGAACTAAAATTAAAGATCAGTGTGAAGATCGCATTGGCAGTGTAAAGACAATGGTAAACTTAGCAAGAAAAATGTCGAAATACTCAAGTACAGAATCCCAACAGAAGTGAATGGAATAAAGTAGCAGATATGAACATTTTGTTTCTCAGTTCCTCCATAACAACCTTATTTTGTGTTAAGTAGCTATTTCCTAGGGTATATTTTCTATTCTCTTGTCATTTTTTTGTACTACATTTTTTTTTTTCCTTCATCAGCAGGCGGACTCCCAACCACTGCACCACCAGGGAAGCCCCCTAATGGTTATTTCTTGAAGGTAATTTATCAGTTATTATAAATTATATTGCTTCCTTTATCATCATCGTTATATTAATCATATTCATCATCATGATAAGTTACATATGTAATAAGTTTGGTTTCAATCTGTATTCTTTTTATTCTGTTTGTTTTCCTAAAAACCCATTGATAGTGGCAAGGAAATCAAATCAATAACATGGTTACTATTTCAAATCAAGATTTTAAAATGCAAAATACTTACTTAGCGTTACATTACTAAAAAAATTTAAAGACAACACTAGAAATTTGTTTCCTCAAACCTTTGTCCAAGATTCACTTTAATGCACTACACGGCACTGATATTCCTAAATTTTGTATTGCACTGCAAAATGGTGCATATGAACATCAATTCATGGACTGAATTATACAGAAAAAGAGAATGAATTATTTAGTGATTAGAACACGAATAAGTCTACAAAATGCTGGACTATTCTCAGTAAAACATGAACTTTTGCTTATCTAATCTCATTCTCTTGCCAATATTTCCAGCTGTGAAATGGATGTACCTGTTTCTGACTGTGAAAATATTTTCCCTGAGAACAGTATTTTCCCATTTATTTTTAATTGCCTTGAGAGACTCTGATGAGATGCAGTATAGAAAGAGCTATATTATCGTTTCAGGAAATGTTATCACACTTTCTTAACACTGAAACTTCACAGCTTGCTACCACATAGAAATAGGGATTTATAACGCACTTTGGTGATGATGAAAGGCATCATATTCAATAGAAATAGAGATGTTAAAAAGATTCTCAAGAATACTACAAGGAGGAAAACTATTATAATATAATAAATTAAAATAAAAATACATTCTTGTTCTTTATGTACATTTTCTACTAAAATATTATTTAACATAAACTTGAGACTGTTGAGAGCATTAAAGGGAAAAATATGTATAATGAAAACATTAGTTATCTTTTTCCTTTATATTTTTTAATGGTAATAAATATTTCCTGACTCAGTTCAGAAAATTTGATTAACTCAAAAATCAAAATGCTTAGAGAATAAAAATGTCCAAAAGTAGTTTAAACAGGGAGCTTCATGTGGAAAGAGATGGTCTATTGACAGTTTTTTAGGTTGACACACTGCTATTCACACACCTTTCAGTGGAAAAACAGCTGCCACATTTTAACTTATTCTATTAAAAAAAAAATAAGGAAAGTCAAAAATAAGCAAGCTGCCCTAGTGAAAAGAAATCTTATCACATTTATTGCTTTAAAATGACAGATAAGAGTAAAGGTCTATTTTCTCTGTTCACAGATAAGTGAACTTCTGATGATTCAAGGGTGAAAACTCTAAAGTTTGATAAGAAATGGTAATTCCTATAGGTTTCTGGCACTTGTGTTGCTAATATAAAAAGATGCTGGGATATCAGAGAAGTTTCTGATTCATCACAAAACAATATCTATGTTTGCTGACTTATCAGAAAGCAGCATTGCTTAGTGCTTACCAATGCAGGGTGCCTAGGCTGGGAATTCAGCTCTGCCACCCACTGATTGTATACAACTTGAGAGCAGTTTTAATAACATCTGTGTCTCAGTTTCTTCACTTGTATAATGAAAAAATAACCTATTTCATAATATTGTGATACAAATTAAATTAGTTAGTACATGTTAATTGTTTAGAACAATGCCTATAAATCAGGATAGTTATTTGAAACCCTATAGACTATAGTAGCTTGAAATTGTATTTTACTTCTTTTATGTATGTAATTCTTATTTCACCAACTCCTAAGTGTTGACGTATGGCTTTTAGTCAGAATCACGTTTTTGTTGTTGTTGTTGTTTAAATTTTATTTTATTTATTTTTATACAGCGGGTTCTTATTAGTTATCTATTTTACACATATTAGTGTATACATATCAATCCCCATCTCCCAATTCATCCCACCACCACCACCCCACTGCTTTCCCCACTTGGTGTCCATACATTTGTTCTCTACGTCTGCATCTCTATTTCTGCCTTGCAAACTGGTTCATCTCTACCATTTCTCTAGACAGAATCACATTTTATGTAAGAAAAATAAATGGCTGCCTTAAGGATTTAATGTCCAGGAAAACTGAAGGTCTCAAATACCCAATATTTAACAACTCTCCCTTCAATGGAAATATATTAGTTGGAGAAAAAGTACTGTCGATTTTCTTTTTTCTTTTTGTTTTAATTTTTTAATTTAATTTTATTTATTTTTTTATACAGCAGGTTCTTATTAGTTATCCATTTTATACATATTAGTGTATATCAATTTTCTAATTCATAGAATTCAGTATTAAATATTCATTTCTTTTTAAGATAAGGTTTTCTTCTCTGATAAAATGCAAATATTTCAGGAAGCTATTGAGTCAGGCATGCTTTAATGTAAATAAACATATCACCTCCTGTTTATATACCAGAATTTATGTATTTATTATTTATTCAATTTTATTTAGAGAGAGATTCTCTTTTTTCTTCTTTTCTTTTCCATTTTCTTTGTGGACAATAAAGTCCTAAGATCACTAGATTTGGGACAACACAAGGTTGGCTCATTTCTGGTAGTGGACAGGGAAAAGAGTGTTGCCCGGAGTAGAGTATGAGAGCCCCAGCAGGATAAGGAAGGCATCCAGTTAATTTTTCAAGGACATGAGGCAACATGTTGGCAGTTTACTACCAATAGTAATGATTTTACTTAGTTATTCATGGGAGTTTATGGAATAAGAGTGAAGAAATATGAAAAGTAAAGATATGAGTCAGAAAACAAATTTTAAGATTTTATTAATTCATATACTGTTGCCCATCTTTCTATTTCTTTATTCCACATAACTTGGACTTCTATGTCTTATAGAATGACTACTCAATGTTAATAATCAATATGTACATACAATGCATAGATTACATTGTCTAATGTCATCCTCTCCAATAATTGAAAGATCAATATTATTTTCCAAAAGTTAAAAAAAAATTCAAGCTTAGAAAGATGGGGGAATGCCAGAAAATCCTGATTTCTGACCTGAACAATTTCTGTCACACCGTTTGGCCTTATGTCACTATTTAAATCACCATTATATAGTACAATAAATAGGCACAAGGAGTTAAATAATACCTCATGATATGATAAAGACATTATTTAAGAAATCACTTCCGTATGTCACATTATTGACCCATTTAAGATGAAAGGGTAATATTTATAAATTTGTGATCTGAAGTAAAACTACCTGAATTTATGTTTCAATTCTAATGTTTTCTCATTGTATAATTTGGGATGATCAATTTAAACTTTCTAAGACTCAGTCATTACATCTGTAAAGGGAAAATAATAGTAGTATTCCATTCATAGGATTGTGGTAAGGATCAAATGAGTTAATACAGTTAACAAATTTAGCTCAAGATCCATCAAATGGTATATGCCAAAAAAATATAGAAATTAGTATCATTATTAATGTTATAATTAAGAGAGACATTTATGTAATAATAACTGTTGGTGTATTTCTTGTAAAGTGAGTTATTCCAAAGGAGGAACACTATGAGGCAATTAATAAGTGGACTGATATAGAGGGGAAATTTGCGAAAGTAATTATATGCTTGCCTCTGCATAAATGAGAACAGAATGTGTAACATAACCAAATTTTAAGATTAATTTGTAATTTAGACTGTCTAGATTTCAATTACTTAAACTTTTATTATATTTCAGGAGCAGAAATGAATTTGAATGTAGTACATTCATAAATTTTCAATAAAATTCTATAGGTGCAGCTTCTAATCATTCTTGAGAATTCTTTCATAGTAAGACTTTATAAAATTATTATTGTATCAGTAATTTTTCATACCTTTAAAGCGTCTTTAATGTTTTGACTGTAGAGTTATTGACATGGTGACTTAAGAAACAGTAAAAGCACAAAAAAGGATTATTCTCACCAAGAAGCTACATTATGTTATGAGAGCCACATTCAAATGTGATGAGAGTTTGAGATATATCTCATAGAGAAAAGGCCATTGAAAGAGAAATTAATCCAAATTTCTACAAAGATGCTAATTATGGGGTGAAGAATCAAGATATACATTTCTATGGTGGTATCATGGCTACTAGAAACCAGATCAAAACGTAGAGAAAACTGAGATGAGTGTTTTTGTTAGTTCTGTAAGTCTTTGATGACATACTATAGGAAGCATTGTTACTGTATGGGACTATAGAATCAAAGGTAGGTTGAATTAAGCTCTTCCGTGAATCTGTGCCACTCTATGGACCTTAATTTTCTCTACTTATGTGCTAACAAGAACTCTAGCACTATCTAGTTAGTAAAAGAATAGTTCACTTTCTTTCCGGCTCAGGGAATTTATGTGTTTTATCTTTCCTAAATTTATCTTTACTGGGTCTTTAATTGTGTAAAGGCGTATTTTGTAACCTGATAAAGAATTATCAGGCATCTTTGAACAGAGTGGAGTGGATACTTCCTGGTCAGAAGCCAAAGATCAAACAGTTATTTTAGGAATAAAAAGAAAAAGAGAACCTAGGAAATTTGATTTTTACTTCTGTTTCTTCCATTGCATCACCCTGCTAGACTCTAGTGATTCATTCTATAGTATGTAATTCTAATACTCAAAACAAACTCAGTATACAAAACACATTGGTAATATAAAGTATTTCATAATTATTCTAAAGAAAGACCCAGATATGGTATATTTATATGATGTATAGATAGATTTAAGGGATACTAATTTAAAAACAGTTAAATACCAAGAACGTTGTTGAAAATTAATTAATTTAACATTGCTGTAAAAAACTAAATAGTCATTTTAAAGAAAAGAATTAAAATCACACATTTTGAAGTTACCTACTAAACATAGTTACCATTTATTTTATTTATAAAAAAAAATCAGCCATACTCAAAATTTGCTACAAATAAGATCACTTTACTTTGATTTTTTTAAAAAGATTGAAGAATAATGGCAAAAGGATTTCAGTAGTTCAGGAAAAATTCTCTTCTGGAAAACAATAAACACAATATTAAAAAATACATTAAACATAGCATGAATATTTATTTCAATCTGGAGAACTTTAATGCTATTTTTCTATATTAATAACATACATTGTATATTTTTATACTTACATTTTAAACCACTTTATACTTTGCAGTATTTTAAACACCAAAATATGGGAGGAGGTGTATTTTGTGACCATCATGATAGACAACATTGATTTTTCAAATAAAATTATCTATGGACCAACAAATGCTTTGGTGGTTGAAAAATTTTAAAAAGAACTTGTATATTTACTCATAATCTTCCCCAAAAGTTTTCCTTTAATACATTCCTTTTAAAATAAATGGATAAGGTAGAAATTGTTCATGCTTTTAAGTTTGGTGCTTGGTGCTTTTTGCATGTAGATTATCCTTAATTTTTGTGAGTTTAAATCCATTTTACCAGACATAGGTAGAAACTGACACCAAGTAAATGGGACTTTATCCCCATCCAACACTTTGGAAACAATGTAAATTTTTCAGCGTCCAAAACTCTTCAATAAGACTCTTCATGTAGTTTTGAAAATACCTCACCAAATCAGCAAGGCTGAGGACAGAGCAAAATGCCAGCCCCTGTCAGGCCTGACTGGCTGGGCAGCCAGTTAGAATCACTCTTCACAGCCTGCTGGTTTCCATCCCTGAAGATCAAAGGAAAATGAGATTCTAGCCACAGCTGAATTCAGAGTAACCTGTTTATACCATCTAAAGATCACTGAAATGTGTTAGCCTGACAAATAGCTAAGTACGTCAAGACTGTCTTGCTCATTTCCTTAGTCTCAACACAAATTTCAAAACCTCACTCTCCACTCTGATCATCTTATCCTCTCTCTGGTCATCACCAATTATTTTACTCTTCCATTTTCTTTGACCAAAATCCTTAGTCTTTCTCTCTCTCCAACATGCCCTCTTAAGCTTCTTATTAATGAAACATAAACTCACTTCTCTAAACTTGCGCTGTTCAAAATGAAATTTAGCTTTCACTAAGGACTTTGTTTCCCTAAGAGCTTCCACAAAAAGAGGATTCCCTTTGACCACACAAAAATAGCTCAAGTTTACCACACGTATCTCAGGTTCTGGTGATGAGTTCTGTGTCATTCAGTCACCCTTCCCCTTGCTCCAAGACCCTGGGCTGGCAATTTGATAACTATTTTCTTTAAAAACAAAATAAAATAATAATCAAGAAAAATTATGATGTTGGGCTTGTTTCATTTAGTTTACTAGTTTCTACTTTTAAAACTTATTTTGTTATCTACCAATAATCTCCTCAAATCTACCAATAAGATTAAAGATCTTGAAATCTGAATCACAATATCTCTCTTTCTCCACCCCCAAACCATAGACTTGATTTGTATGAATGACCAACCCCTTAACAGTGATGATCATTTCCTAGATCTGCTTATTCTTCTATTCTACATCTACCTGCCATGCCCACAGTCATCACTCCAAACTGCTAAACTTCTAAAAGTTTCAATAAGTTCTGGACCAGCAGTCTTTTAATGCTATTACATTTTTTTTCCCCATCTGTCAACCTCCTTTTGGCTTGATGTTCCACTCTCTGCAGTTTGAAGTCCCTGGTCAATCTACTAACTCTCATTTGACTAAGACACCTATCATTTCACCGGGATTCTCATAGTATTCTTATATTTCAAACAAAATCCTTCTATAAATAAGCTAGGATTCCAGACTACTTGACACTTCTGCAGAGGATCAATGAAAGTAGTGGACTGATTTCATTATAATGCATACCAATCTACCATATATAATGTACATCACTGTATACTTTTCAATAAGTCTACTTTTGCCTATTCAGCTCTTTTAATTTTCTACAACTGTTTCAATTATCTTACACTTTACTTAAAAGTTTGATTTTCCAACTCCCAGCTAATTCTAAGGCTATGATTACATTGTCAAAGTAAACAGAGAACAAAAGAAACTTTCAAATGATAAATTTCTCAACATCTAGCCACTAAATCTATAAACTACATATATCCATAAACATCCTTTTTTTCCATCCTCTTATTAAAATGGGAGTATGGTCCTTCCTTCTGATGTCATCTCTCTACCAATGCTCTGCAAGTAACAATTTTTCATATTCCCAGATATCTTAACATATCCTCCCTTTCTTTTCATCCTTTTCCAGTCTATTGGTACCATTTCAGTAACATTTTATTTATTATCTTAAAAACATAATCATTAATATCAACAAAAACCTTGGCCACATATTCATTTACTCAAAAAATACTTATTTGGTAGTTATTATTTGTCAAAAAATAATCTACATCATGGAGATACAGCAGTAGACACAGTAAATAACAATCTCTGCCTTCTTTGAAAAAGAAGCAAAATAAAAAATTAATTCTGTAGCAATTTAGAAGGTGATGAATTAGGTTTTTTTTAAGGAACCTCCATACTGTTCTCCATAGTAGCTATACCGATTAATTGTACCAGTACGTTCCCACCAATAGTGTAGGAGGATTCCCTTTTCTCCACACCCTTTCCAGCATTTGTTGTTTGTAGATTTTTTGATGATGGCCATTTTGACCAGTGTGAGGTTATACCTCATTGCACTTTTGATTTGCATTTCACTAATAATTAGTCATGTTGAGCATCTTTTCATGTGCCTATTGGCCATTTGTATGTCTTCTTTGGAGAAATGTCTATTTGGTCTTCCACCCATTTTTTGATTGGATTGTTTGTTTTTTTGATATTGAGCTGCATGAGCTATTTGTATATTTTGGAGATTAATCCCTTGTCAGTTGCTTCATTTGCAAATATTTTCTCCCATTCTGTGGGTTGTCTTTTCATTTTATTTATGGTTTCCTTTGCTGTGCAAAAGCTTTTAAGTTTCATTAGGTCCCATTTGTTTATTTTTGTTTTTATTTTCATTACTCTAGATGGTGGATCGTAAAAGATCTTGCTGTGATTATGTCAAAGAGTGTTCTGCCTATGTTTTCCTCTAAGAGTTTTATAGTATCCAGCCTTACATTTAGGTAAAAATAGAGTTACCATATGACCCAGCAATCCCACTCCTGGACATATATCTGGAGAAAACCATAATTCTAAAGGATGCATGCACGCCAGTGTTCATTGCAACACTATTTACAATAGCCAGGACATAGAAGCAACCTAAATGTCCATCGACAGAGGAATGGATAAAGAAGATGTGGTACAAATATACTATGGAATATTACTGAGCCATAAAAAGGAACAAAATAATGTCATTTGCAGCAACTTGGGTGGACCTAGAGATTGTCCTACAGAGTTAAGTAAGTCTGAAAGAGAAAGACAAAATCATATAATATTGCTTATCTGTGGAATCTAGAAAAATGGTACAGATGAAGTTATTTGCAAAGGAGAAATAGAGTCACAGATGTAGAAAACAAACTTATGGTTACCAAGGGGGGGGAAGTGGGGGATGGGATGGATTGGAAGGTTGGGATTGACATTATTACACTAATATGTGTAAAATAGATAACTAATAGGAACCTGCTGGAAAAAAAATTAAATAAAATTCAAAAAAAAGTTCATAGTCCAAGGAAAAATTTTTAATATATTAAATTTCAATTTACATATTTTTAAGTAAAGTGGTGTGATAGAGTGGTCAGAAAATGGCAAGCAAAAAATAGATATATCATATGAGGATTAAGTACTGCAGGTTAGAAGAATATAATTAGGAGTTCATACCGTATATAATATCACCTGGAATTTTTTAGCTAACAATCACTTTTTTTCACGCCAATACTTTTTCATTTTCAATACCTAATCCATATTCACATTTCCCCATTGTCCTAAAAATATTCTTAACAGCTATTTTTGTCCCAAACGGGATGCAATTCAATATCATATTTTATATTTTTAGGTTTCTTTAAGTCTCCAGCAAATTAGTATGCTTACTTAAATTTTAATTTCCAGTGAACAATGATTATTATTTTGATAGTATAAGTGTGTCCCAAACATAAAAAATGGATTATAAAAGCATTTAGAAGGTTAGGGTTTTGTTTTTGTTTTTGTTATCATTTGTGACTTTCATTATTGCTACAATTATTTTTCCGCTTAATAAGTACAGAAAGCATGCTTATATCTGTTTTACATCTCTTAGCTCAAAATTGTGTTATTTATATTGTCAAAACAATTATATTTTATATCCAGGCCCCACAATTGTTTTCTCTCTTTAGTACTTAAATGTCTTAAATGCCAATACTAGTCAATTTAATAAGGTCCCCCATTTCCATATTTTTTGTTACGATTCCCCTCTTGTTATGCTGGATTTTGTCATTAACACCCTTTTTAAAATTAAAATCAAGATTGACTCAAGGCTGACATATTTCCTAAATTCTTACATGATTTAAAATTTCCATCAGTTGCTTTTATGACCTTTTATTTGGATGACAATTTGACTGGGCACCAAAGTCATGTGTCATGTTTGTTCTCCCTCAAAATTTTGTAGAATTTGCTCGACAATTCTCTGGACTTGAGTGTGCACTCGGATGTTTTCCCATTTATTTAATAACAGATATCTCCAGGATTCTTCCCTTTACATCAAAATTCAGTAAATACTCTAGGTGTTTCTTTGTTGCTTACAGGTTAAGTCATAAGTATCCATCAAAGAAAGTAATCAATGTGTAGTGGGCGGAGGAGACCAGAGGTAGTCTGAAACTTCACCAGTTTTAATTTTCTGCCCTACCCACTAGGTACCCCATCCATTATATCCTCCATTCCAGATAGACCATCTTCCCTCATTTTCCTCTCTTTCATTAGGTCAATATAGTTCACAGAAAAAAACCTTTGTTCTGAATTCTCGATATTGTGTTGTGATCAATGCTTTCTCCTCCTTCTATACTGCCTTCAGATAAGAGAAATGTCAATATACTCAGAGTGTTTTCTTCTTAGACAATGAAAGCTAGCTGGTCTTTCAGGTTCCCTCTTGCAATTCAGCTGTGAGCTATTTTGCATCTCTATGAGAACAGTCTCTCTTTTTTTTTTTTTTTCTGTTCCCTAGGTCATTCACCTGAAAATTAAATTTTGAGAAAGTTTGCATCATCTCTCAGTTTTCACCCAAGATTTGGTCCAAACTTTCTGGGTTTTAGAAAAAACTTTTTGTTAGTAGGGGTCATTTCACTTTTTAATTGAAGTAAGTATTTCTAGACCTTTAAAAATTTCTTGTAAGAATATTTGCAATGATTTTTAAAGAAATAAAATGGTGTAAAGTATCTTCATACCAAATTTTCACTACAAGTTCTTTTTGTATTATTATAATTGTTGTTCTTCTTCTTCTTAATTATACAAGCAATGCAGGCTAGTTTGACAAGATAAATAAATGTTGTGTAAAAATTAATAATCTTATCTTCAATCCAGTTCTTCTGACCCACCATCACCACTATTTCCTTTTTCATATAAACCAAAATTAAAGTTTGGTTCTTTTCTATACCTATAATTCTTAATACTCATACACATTCAAAACACATATACATACAAATATTTTTCACATATTCTTAAAAGAAAGGTCAGAATTTAGAGACTACTCTTAAGTTGCACATTATAATTACACACACACATGCACACATACAAATACATATATTGTCATATCTCTTTGTTACTATATATCATATGTCTACTTATTTCAATAGGTTTAGAATATGTCATTGTAGGATTGTTGGCCTTTGGGACAAAAGCAGATAACCACCGAATCTCTGTGTCTTACAGCAACAGAATCTTATTTCTGACTCACTTTATACGAAAGCTACAGTCAACTGAAATTCTGCTCCAGGCTGTAGGTCACTTGGCATTTAGTGTCCATGTGTTCTTATTCTGTGACCTAGGCTGAATGCTGAGTCCCTGCGCTACACTGTCCTCATATATGAGACAAGGGCATATTGTAAGACACTGAGCCATATCGCAGGTGGTCAAGCCCAACAATGGGGCACATGTGAATACAGCGTAATTACTCTAACCATTTCTCTATTATCATTCATTCAAGTTGATTTTGAGTTTTGTCCTTTCTCTCCTTTCTCTCTCTCTTCATTTTATTTGTCTATTTTTTTTTTTATCAGTACACACTGCAGTAAAAATCCTTAAATATATCTCTTATGGAGACATGTTTAATTACAAATAGATTCTCAAGAGCGTGATTACGTGGTCAAAGTCTTTAGCAAGCATAAAATTGAATAGAAACTTCCAAATTCCAAAAATGTTGTAGAAATTCCAGTCTTTAATGTTGTCAATCTAATCAAAGAGAACTTTCTCGGTTCTACATTTCCTTATCTCTTAATTGCATTCTTATATGCCCTTTGCTCACTTTTCCAAGATGTTTTTCTTAATGATTTGTAAGAACTCTAAAAGTTGACACATAAGTAATAAGATTAACAAGTATTAAACATTTACCATCTGCCATGCATAATACTGACATACAATTTCAAACAGAGCTCTAAGTTATACATATATGTGAATTATTATCCTCATTCTCAAATGAGAAACCTGACAGGCTAATTAACTTGTATCTATCACAAAACAAATAAATTGAATCATTATATAAACTTATGCAGCCAATCCTAGAGTCTATTCTTTTAAATTCAATGTTATCCTATATGTTAGTATATAACTTTAATGGTAAAGCAATCCAACTTCAGACATACATTTTCTCCCACCTTAGAGGGGATTTTTTGTTTTAACTTATTAAATGTTTACTTTCCAGAAAATATACTATTTTCTTAAAAAGTGTACAACCTACACATCTTGATTTTACACAGTTCTTATATTTATTGAATAGATTGTTAGTTTGTTTACACTAAAATTGTTAACAATTTTAAATTTACTTTAGGACTTTTGTGGTTATGTTCTATGTTTTATTCCAGATATATATGCAATTAGTCTGAGGCATTTCTATATATGATCTCATTTTTCAATTAAACTGAAAGGTAATTTTTGTCATTTGTTATAATTTTTTAATATTTATTAAGTTATTTCATGATATAGTTTAATGAATTAGGTCATGCTTTTCATTTTTCACTCTATTTAAATATTTTTCGTAGAAATAAGCATGTTCCTTCATATGAACTATAAACTATTTGGCACATTTTTGTCATATTTTCTCAAACTTTTGTGCAAACACATTTATGTTAATTTGAGGAAACTAGACATTATTATGAAATGAAGTAATGTGATTCAAGAACATGATGTATTTCTGAATTTAATCATATCTTGTTATCTGTCTCTCAGTATAATGATTTAGGGTGATTTTAATTTATTTGTCTATTTTTTTACAAATCGTGTCTTGGTATTTTATAATCTGTAGACAAAACTAGGAATTTAACCACCATTAACATACTCTATAGAAATTTCTGCAACAACAAAAAATATGGTTAATTAGTTCAGTTTGCCTTTCTAAATTTCGTCAGAAGAATGTAGTTTACTATCTATAAATCCTTCTTTATTCACTACTCATTCTTTTTTTGTTTTAATTGGAGTATAATTGCTTTACAATGTTGTGTTAGTTTCTGCTGTACAATAAAGTGAATCAGCTATATGTATACATATATCCCCTCCCTCTTGGACCTCCCTCTCCCCATGCCACCCATCTAGGTCATCACAGAGCACCGAGCTGAGCTCCCCGTGCTATACAGCACGTTCCCACTAGCTATCTATTTTACACATGGTAGTGTATTGTATCACACTTTTCCTCATCCAGTACCACAGCTGCTTAGAGCTTTTTTAATTGTAACTCGAAAAACTGAGTATTTTGGAAATTACTCAAATATTTTGAGAAATACTGTGACTATAATTATTTATTTTATTTTTCTATTTCGTAATTTTTGTTAATTAATACAAATAGATTTGTACATAGATGTGATTCATTAGTACTCACATTTTTATTTTTAATTGATAGTAATTGCAAGCAGTAATGTACTTTCTTTGTAAGTAAAGCATATTCAATTTAAAACAGAATCAACTTTTGTTCCTAAGTAGTATTTTTCTATGACTGTTGGAATTCTTACAAACAGATTATATTTTTTCTATAGAATGAAGGTAAACTGTGGCCCTGGCCTTCCCAGGCAGTAATGAAGAGACAAGCGAGAAAAGGGATTTAGGAGAGAAGTTTTGGGTAGAGTAGATACAACATTTTTCTTCCTTTTTCTTTTTTCTAATCAATTTTTTAAAAATTACACAGTTTGATTCTTTGCATATCTCAGAGAATGCTGCTGACAACAGTGCTGACCAAACTGCTTCTTCACAAAGGAAAACAAATCATAAAAATGCAGGAATACACTAAGTAGTACAAAATAAGGTGGATCAGCAGTGGGGAAACTGGGAAACAGGCTTGGGCTAAAGTAATTAAATTCACTGGGTATGCATTATTTTTCTTTTAACCTGAGAGAGAGGGATAACAATTTTGCCAAAGTATTTTTTTCTTTTATTTCCTTGAGCAGTTTATGAAATAAAAATAGAGGAATAGATTAGACACTCAGAAGTCTGATTTTATTTTTAGTTAAATTTTTTCAATTAGTCAAAGAAGAAAACGATTATTTCAATTTTCAGGCACCTTTGTGAATTATTTAATTGTATATTTTATATAGGTACTCCAAAAATATAATATAAAAATATCAAGATAAACAATTTCCTCTACTTTTCCTCAATAAATATTCATATGTCATAGCTGTATTCTTGTTATTTGAATTTTAATAAGAAGTTTTATTATAACCTCATTTCTCATTTGAGTTGTGTTTTCTAAGCTACAATGCATATATACAAACACACACATGTGCACAAACACATACAGAAATATGGTGTTGTCAAATGTGGATGACCTCCATTAATAAGCCATTAAATTACTTTATACTAAATTAACCAAAAACTACAGACTATTCTGATTACTAGTTTTGATCTAGATTACAATACTACATGTATACAGTTCAAACAAAGTAGTGCAGTTTTGAATGGGAAAACGCATATGATAAAGTTTACTATAAAGTACATTTATTTTAAATTATCCATGTACTTCAGATGGTTTAGTTTAGCTTTTGCATCATTTACACAATTAAATATGGGTGGCTTTGGATAAGATTTGAAGACAACATATGTTTATATATAACTTTGACATTATTATAAATGAATAAGAAATTTGCATTATATGCATCTAGCTATTGAATGAAAGACAGTTAGTTGTTACTATGATAATTGATAAAATTTTACTATTTTTGACTCAGTGAGGCCACCAAGAAAAACAATGATACAAAAGAATGTGAACAGTTTAGTTTTTATATTGATTTTTTCTATGTATGTCTATAGATAGAAATCTATTACTTCCTTCCTATTTAAACAAGGTGATGTGAAAATTAAGTGCCATGATTAATAAGCTCTGATTTTTTTGGCCATAAAAGTAAATGATAGGATGGTATGAAATTCTATGGATGTAGAATTTCTTTTGAAATTTATTTCTGTTGTTAAGTAACTTTCTATAGTAAGTTGCTTTTCCTTAGAAAATAACTCTATAAAAAATTCTCAGGGGCTTCCCTGGTGGCGCAGTGGTTGAGAGTCTGCCTGCCTATGCAGGGGACGCGGGTTCGTGCCCCGGTCCGGGAGGATCCCACATGCCGTGGAGTGGCTGGGCCCATGAGCCATGGCCGCTGAGCCTGCGCGTCTGGAGCCTGTGCTCCGAAACGGGAGAGGCCACAACAGTGAGAGGCCTGCGTACCGCAAAAAAGAAAAATCTCAGTTCTTCACAGTGTTGTAAAATTGTTTCAATTACATTTAAACAGCAAGTGATATCTTTTCTGTTTGAGTCATTAAAATACTTCTCTGAATTCCCTAACATAACTCTGAGTTATCTTGGAAATAGTTAAAATTGCTTTTAACACTTTTAAATTGTTTGATATTTCAAAAATGTGTTCCAATACTCTGTAGTTGTATTGTTTTTAATAAGTGCAAGTTTTTCCACGATTTCTGGTCTGGATATTTTTGATGGTTGTGCTGCTGGATATACATCCTCTAATTAATGCAGCCTGTGTTCCCCATTTCAAAATGTTTAACGTTCATAATCTGCTTTAATGTGAATTATCTGTATTGCACCTCAAATTTTAACCCTACGGACAATTTTAGAACAGATATAATTTGAATTTAATAATTTTACATGATTGATTATTCTGACCTTTGAAAATTGACCTTACCAAAATTTATTCATAAGCATTTTTTTTCATTATATCAAGACGGCACCAGTTACTAGTGATTTTATGTACTTGTAAACTCCAAGGATGGACATTGATCAATGATGAATTTCTTTTATGTTGTTTCTTACAGCAATTATTAAATTCCAAAACTATCAGTAAGTCTGCAGTTTGTTGTACATCTTAAAAGCATAGTACTATTGATAAATGATGATTTGTTTTTGTTGTTTCACATTCCGTTTATTACATTTCTAAAGCTTCCTCTAAAATAGCACGGTAAAAATCCTATAATAATGTTTTAGATGATTTTTAGATGTTTAATAAGCAGTGTTTTTTTTTTCAGACAGTGATTGCTTTTGAAAAACATCCTGAATATATTTTTAGTTTAAAGCCATTTTTAAGAATGCTTTTGTTTGGCAAAAAATAGAGCTTTCAAGATGGTTTTATGGGCTTCCCTGGTGGTGCAGTGGTTGAGGGTCCGCCTGCCGGTGCAGGGGACATGGGTTCGTGTCCCGGTCCGGGAAGATCCCACATGCTGCGGAGCGGCTGGGCCCGTGAGCCATGGCCACTGAGCCTGCGCGTCCAGAGCCTGTGCTCCGCAATGGGAGAGGCCACAACAGTGAGAGGCCCGCGTACCAAAAAAAAAAAAAAAAAAAAAAAAAGATGGTTTTGTGCTTCCAAAATTAAAACATATATATACCCGTATTGTTTTTGTGGCATGAGCTTTGTCCACCTGGTCACCACAGCTGACTCTGCCAAGGAATCTATTTTCACTAAATAGACTCTTTGTGAAACTGAGGGCACTCGTGTATGCTTCCTATCTGGGTCTAAGCCTCTGTCCATATCCGAAATGCATTTAAGTTTGTCTCCATCTACATCCTTATTTTTTTATTATCCTGAAAGTTGTATTATTTCAACATATCAAGATTAAATATGGAAGGCACTTAACTAAGATACTGGAAATGAATGGCTTTAAAATGGAATCCCACCTTACTGTCATTGGCAAAAAATTGCCCATTCGGTAAAATGAATCTAGATTTTTTAAGATTTTTGTCAAGATTAAGATCTAGAAAAATATACAAGGTAATTAATAAATTGATCCTTTAGAAATTGAATAAGGTGGGACTCCCCTGGTGGTCCAGTGGTTAAGACTCCGTGCTCCCAATGTAGGATGGCACGGGTTTGCCCCCTGGTCAGGGAGGTTCCCTGACCCCATGCCATGGAGCATGGCCAAAGGAAAAAAAAAAAAAAAATTGAACAAGGCAAGGAAACAAATTCTCCCCTAAAACCTCTAGAAGGAACAAATCTGGATTAGTAAATTCAGGATGCCATAACAAACCATAGACTGAGTGACTTAAACAACAGAATTTCTTCTCTCACAATCTGGAGGCTGGGAAGTCCCAGATCAAGATTTATTTTAGCCCAGTGAGACCTATTTTAGATTTGTGACCTTCAGAATTGTAAAATAATAAATTTGTGTTATTGTTACCCACTATAAATAAATAAATAAAATAAATTGATAAATGTTCTAAGAGAAATCTAGTAGTGCGCAATCTTTACTAGACTCGACTGAAATTATTCATTCATATTTAATAACATAATACTAAATAAGAGATACTATTGTTTATTAAGTTATATTGAAGAAAATGTGGAACATGTATTTTAAATTATAACATGAATGTAATTTGTAATATAATAGGTGAGGAGCACAAATTCATGAGAGCATAATCTTTTGCATAATTGTTCAATATATAGTAAAAATATAATATCATAATTTTACACTAAAATCACAATAAGAGCTAACATCTCAAGGCTTACTGTGTTCCCTTCAGTTTGTAAAGATTAACTATTTTATTCTGAAATAACGTTATGAGATAGGTATTAATGTCATTCTCTTACAAATGAAGAAACAGAGACACAACAAATGCTAAGTAACTTGCTGGAGCCAACCTATTAAATATTGGAAGTAGGAGCTGACATGAGGCAGTTTTTCTCCAGTACAGAACCTCTTAACCATATGACGATGGGTGCTGAATATTAAAAATGACGATGACACTGAAAAATATACATAAACTAATTTCAAATTAAATAAAATTTAAATTAATTGATTAAAGTGAGCAGTCTGGATGACATGGAAAATTTAAAAATACTTGTTGACATTTTATGACTAGACTGGTCAATCAGATATGTCCTTGGGTCCAGAAAGGGTCAATTCAGCCTGTTTGTAAAGTTAACACAAAGTAGGAAATATGAGGGCTGACATCTGGGTTGCAGCAGGA
>NW_006784763.1:3227844-3310289 GCF_000442215.2 Lipotes vexillifer | reverse complement strand
TCTGTGTTGCAGCAGGAATACTCAACAATCTGTAAATTTAGAGAGACAGAATACAATTAAATTTCAAATCCATGATCAAGATTTAGATCTCAATTCCATACTCTGAAAAAGCTGAGATGAAAAGGTAAATCATATTACAGAGCATTGCCAGGTTTCCAGTACTTATTTTTATTTTAAACAAATAAGGTCTTAATTTTCCTTACTGACTATTTCACCCAGCAGAAAGGAGAAATAATTGTGGGGTTCACTATGTTCGTAAATAAAGAGAATTCTTGACCAAGAAGAGCTGTTGGTGACTAGACAAAAACCATCTGTCATTTTAGAATTTCTAATGGCCAGAGAGAGATCTGGGCAGACCAGATACAATCCTCCCTCAATATCCTCAGAAGATTGGTTCCAGGACTCACCACCTCCACACACACCTGGTGCAGATACCAAAATCCACAGATGCTCAAGTCCCTTATGTAAAGTGGCATAGTACTCGCATAGAACCTAAGCACATCCTCCCATATACTTTAAGTCATCTCTAGATTACTTATAATACCTAATACAGTGTAAATGCTATGTAAATAGTTGGTGGTGCACAACAAATTCAAGTTTGGCTTTTGGAACTTTCTAGAATTTTTTTTCCTAGTCTTTTCAATCCTTGGTTGTTTGAATTTGAGGATGCAGAACCCGCAGATGTGAGACCTGTGGATGTGGAGGGCTCACTGTATGTAGACTTTTATAAGGCTTGATGCGATAAAGTTTATCCTAATGAGAGAGGTGTCATTCCATGGTTGATGCAGTGCTCTGACTAAAGTGGTGAAAGACTGTCATCAAAGGCATAAAGGGATTTTCTGCAAATTTGAATATATAAGTCTTAGGTAAATGAAATAGTCAAATTTCAACCTATTCTGGTTCCCAGTAATAGCAGTTGCAGGTTGAACTGGTTCAACATTCCTACTGCAAATAAGGAAGAACGATCAGTAAAATAGCTTCTTTTTTTTTTTTTTCGGTGCGTGGGTCTCTCACTGTTGTGGCCTCTCCCGTTGCGGAGCACAGGCTCCAGACGCGCAGGCTCAGCGGCCATGGCTCACGGGCCCAGCTGCTCCGCGGCATGTGGGATCTTCCCGGACGGGGCACGAACCTGTGTCTTCTGCATCGGCAGGCAGACTCTCAACCACTGCGCCACCAGGGAAGCCCTTCAGTGCTCTTAAGATCCCACATGCCGCGGAGCGGCTGGGCCCGTGAGCCATGGCCGCTGAGCCTGCGCGTCTGGAGCCTGTGCTCCGCAACGGGAGAGGCCACAACAGTGAGAGACCCGCGTACCGCAAAAAAAAACAAAAGAAGCGTTGAAAATTGGAAAACTAATTTCCTCATGAACACTTGTAACCAGAGATAAGTTTTATATACATGCAAGGACTTGACAAATGCCGTGAGGGGCATGTGCTGATATTAATTAGGAGTAGGGCCTAAATCTTCCTTCAGTTTCATATTCTGGCCTCTTAGGCTTAAGGAAGAGAATTCAATGCCCAGATTGAGGAAATGGGAGCTCTTCTAAGGGATCCCCTGATACCCATAACAGGACCCTGCTCCCCTCTGCAGGCCCTCGGGCAGCTTGCCTGTGCACCAAGCTGATCTCCAGCCTCTGCTCCCTCTGTATCCCTATGAGCTCCCCTGCTGACCCCCAGGCTTTCCAAAGCCTCTGTGGCCCACACCAGTTGCTGACTGGCAGCTACCCTTTTGAATTCCAGAGAATTAATTACATTCGTAGGAATCACTTACTGTTATTATATTAACTTTTATTCCTCTTCCTGTACGTATATTTTTAAACTTTTTTTTTGTACTGGAAATTTCTCTTCAGTTTATGAATAGGTTAAACTGTTTTTCATTCTAAAGAAGCTCTTCCATTATCCATTAATCCTCTTAATCTACCTTCTATCACTTTTCCATTTCTCATGTAAACTTCTTGTCACTAGTTCTTTTTTCCCACTTACTTGTCAGTACACTTAGATCTGATTTTTACCTGCTAAATTTAGTTCTAATAAGATCACTAATGTTCTCCTGTTTTTCAGAATCCAATGGGGCATTTAAAATTCCTTATTTTAATTAATCTCTTTTCCAATTTTAAGTCTCTTTATCACATCTTTTTGAAATGTTTTATTCTGTTTGGTTTTTTGAAACTGTATTATGCTCCTGGTTGCTTTGGTAATAGTTTTTCATGTTTCAAAAGTTTATTTCTTGTCCAGACTGTGTTAATAAACTGCTCTAAAGTAATTTTTTAAGTCTGTCTTCTTTAAATCCATTTCCAAGTTTGTGGTCATATTTTCCCATCTCAAAGACAAATATAAAAACTTAGGACCATTGCTTTAAAGCCTTTAATACCCTGGCTCAGGTATTAACGTTCTCTTTATCAATGATCGTTTATTATTTATTCATCAGAGTAAAATAAATTGGAACACATTATCGCAACAGAATTTTACTGGCAACTTGAACTTTATTTCCTCTCAAACAAAAAGTAATTGTCTTACCTCCAGGAGATGGTAAAAAGAAGAAATTTCAAAGTAATATGGCTCAACATGGTTGACATTTCTTCTACTCCGGCATGTATAGGATACTGGCACTTTGCTTTCATCAGAACCTTGTTCTGTGGATTAACAAAAAATGAAAATCAAAGAGTATGGGAGAATACAGAGCTGGGGAAGAGTTTGCTATGTTTGGTGTATTCATTTTGTTTTCTCTTTTTTTTAAATTTTCATTGGAGTACAGTTGATTTACAATGTTGTGTCAGGTTCAGGGGTATAGCAAAGTGACTCAGTTATACATATACATATATCCACTCTTTTTTAGATCCTTTTCCTATATAAGTCATTACAGAGTGTTGAGTAGATTTCCCTGTGCTCTACTGTAGGTCGTTATTATTGGATTGGCGAAAAGATTCATTTGTTTTTATCTGTAAGATGGCTCTAGTAGCGCTTAGTTGTCTTTAATTCATTCGAAACAATTTTGTTAGATTGTATTGTGACAGCTGTCATATCAGTGTGCAATTTTTGAAAAACTTATCAAAATTGGTGAATTTTTGTGTAGCTGTTTTAATATTGAAGATGGAAGAAAAAGAGCAACATTTTTGGCATATTATGTTTTATTATTTAAAGAAAGGTAAAACACAACTGAAAAGCAAAAAAAGATTTGTGCAGTGTATGGAGAAGGTGCTGTGACTGATCAAACATGTCAAAAGTGGCTTGTGAAGTTTTGTGCTGGAGATTTCTCGCTGGATGATGCTCCATGATCGGGTAGACCAGTTGAAGTTGATAGTGATCAAATCGAGACATTAATTGAGAACAATCAAAGTTATACCACGTGGGAGGTAGCCGACATACTTAAAATATCCAAATCAAGTTTGAAAATCATTTGCACCAGCTTGGTTATGTTCATCGCTTTGATGTTTGAGTTCCACACAAGTTAAGCAAAAAGAAACCTTCTTAACAGTACTTCCGCATGTGATTCTCTGCTGAAACATAATGAAAATATTCAGTTTTTAAAACAAATTGTGACGGACAATGAAAAGTGGATACTGTACAATAACATGGAATGGAAGACCTCATGGGGCAAGTGGAATGAACCACTGCCAACCACACCAAAGGCCGGTCTTCATCCAGAGAAGGTGATGTATATATGGTGGGATTGGAAGGGAGTCCTCTATTGTGAGATCTGTCCCAAACACCAAATGATTAATTCCAACAAGTACTGCTCCCAGTTAGACCAACTGAAAGCAGCACTCGACGAAAAGTGTCTGGAATTAGTCAACAGAAAACGCATAATCTTCCATCAGGATAACTCAAGACCGCATGCTTTTTTTTTTTTTTTTTAATTGGAGTATAGTTGCTTTACAATGTTGTATTAGTTTCTACTGTACAGCAAAGTGAATCAGCTATACGTATACATATATCTCCTCTTTTTTGGATTTCCTTCCCATTTAGGTCACCACAGAGCACTGAGTAGAGTTCCCTGTGCTATACACTATGTTCTCATTAGTTATCTATTTTATACATAGTATCAGTAGTGTATATATGTCAATCCCAATCTCCCAATTCATCCCACCACCGCCCTTTCCCCTTTGGTATCCATACGCTTGTTCTCTACATCTGTGTCTCTATTTCTGCTTTGTAAATAAGATTGTCTATACCAATTTTTTCAGATTCCACATATATGCGTTAACATGTGATATTTGTTTTTCTCTTTCTGACTTACGTCACTCTGTATAACAGTATCTAGGTCCATCCACGTCTCTACAAATGACCCAATTTTGTTCCTTTTTATGGCTGAGTAATATTTATTCATTCCTCTGTTGATGAACATTGATTACCAGGCAGAAACTGTTACAGCTTGTCTGGGAAGTTCTGATTCACCAGACATCGCACCTTCAGATTTCCATTTATTTCGGTCTTTACAAAATTCTCTCAATGGAAAAATTTCAATTCCCTGGAAGACTGTAAAAGGCACCTGGAACAGTTCTTTGCTCAAAAAGATAAAACGTTTTGGGAAGATGGAACTATGATATTGCCTGAAAAATGGCAGAAAGTAGTGGAACAAAACAGTGAATACATTGTTCAATAAAGTTCTTGGTGAAAATGAAAATGTGTCTTTTAGTTTTACTTAAAAACAAAAGGAACTTTTTGGCCCACCCAATACTTATCTATTATATATATAGTAGTGTGTACATGTCAATCCCAGTCTCCCAATGTATCCCTCCCCCGTCCCCGTTTCCCCCCTGGTAACCATAAATTTGTTTTTTACATCTGTGACTCTAGTTCTGTTTTGTAAATAAGTTCATTTGTACCATTCTTTTAGATTCTACATATAAGCAATATCATATGATATTTGTCTTTCGCTGCCTGACTTATTTCACTCAGTATGACAATCTCTAGGTCCCACTGTAACAAGTTGCACAACCTTAGCAGTGTAAAGCAGCAACCCCTGTCATCTCACAGTTGCATGGGTTAGAAATCTGAGCACAGAGTAGCTCAGTTAGTTCTGAGAGAGTCTTCCAAGGTGGACATCAGGGTGCCAGCAGGGCTGCATTCCTTTCTGGAAACTGAGGGGAAAAACCTGCTCTCAAGGTTACTGCAGAGGTTGGCAGAATTTACTACAATGGGGTTGTCAGACTGAGTTTCCTGTATCCCTTTCTTACTATCAACCAGGGGATCATTCCAGCTTCTGGAGATGGACTGCATTCCTTGGTCATGACTCCCTTTCTCCATCTTCAAAGTCGACAATAGAAGGTCGATTCCTTGTCCTGGTTTAAACTTCTCTGACTTCTGACTCATCTCTTCTGCCTTTCTATTCTGTTTTTAGGGGCTCATGTGATTGTTTTGTACTTACTCAGATAATCCAAGATAATATCTCAATTTTTAAGTCAGCTAATTACTAACATGAATTACACCAAAGTTCCTTTGTCGTAGTACCTAGATCAAGAGACAGAAATTTGAGGGGATAACATTAAAATTCTGCTTACCATATCTGGCCAAATTCCACTCTTCTAAGAGCAGAAGTGGAAGGAGGGAGTTTCACAAAATGGAAATAATAAAAGCAGAGGATTCCTGGGAACTCATCTCATTCTTTTTTGGATTCATGTTTCCAGAGTACAGATTTAATTTGCCTAAATTTATTTTCCAATTAAAAAAAGGACTCAGTTTGCATAACATATAAATATTCCTCAAAACTTTTTTAAATGCTTTCAAAAATGCTTATAGAACATTTATTTATAGAAAATAGCTATAGAAAAGAACTAGTTTGACTATGTAAGGATATCATATTAAAGAAGAACATGAATTATATATGAATTGTCTCAGCCTCCAAAAGCTGTGTCCTAATCAACTTTTACACTATATTCTAGATATAGCACCTTCTGCAAAAAGATGCTCATTTTCCTCCCCATGCCCCAGATTTCATTAATTACCTCATCAGACTACTTCTATAGTTCCTTGGACATACCCCTCTTGATATAGAGTGCTTTTCAAGCTGTTATTTGTGCAATTTTGTTGCCCATCAGAATAATACCTACTTGAGACCATAGCTTTATCTCTTATTTATTCATTGTTTAAATAAGTGCATCAAGTACTGCAGATAATATGAATGGTAGAGATAGAAAAATCTGGATCTCAGTTTTTGTTTATTGCCTTCATTTCTTAAGAACATATAAATAAATGGTCTTTATATTCAATGGTGAGTGCAAGGAAATGGATGAAAGTATATGAAATCTGGGGTTTTTTTTTTTTAGAAACTTACTTTATTTTTTATTTTTTTTTTAACATCTTTATTGGGGTATAATTGCTTTACAATGGTGTGTTAGTTTCTGCTTTATAACAGAGTGAGTCAGTTATACATATATATATATGTTCCCATATCTCTTCCCTCTTTGTCTCTCTCCCTCCCCGTAACAATAAAATTTACCTCAAATGAATTCTGAATTTTTTTTTTAACATCTTTATTGGGGTATAATTGCTTTACAATGGTGTGTTAGTTTCTGCTTTATAACAGAGTGAGTCAGTTATATATATATATATATGTTCCCATATCTCTTCCCTCTTTGTCTCCCTCCCTCCCACCCTCCCTATCCCACCCCTCCAGACAGCCACAAAGAACCGAGCCGGTTTCCCTGTGCCATGCGGCTGCTTCCCACTGGCTATCTACCTTACGTTTGTTAGTATATATATGTCCATGTCTCTCTCTCGCCCTAACACACCTCACCCTTCCCCCTCCCCATATCCTCAAGTCTGTTCTCCAGTAGGTCTCTGTCTTTATTCCTGTTTTACCCCTAGGTTCTTCATAACATTTTTTTTCCTTAAATTCCATATATATGTGTTAGCATACGGTATTTGTCCTTCTCTTTCGAAATCTGGGGGTTTTAACTGATGTTCTTATAGATTTTTGACATCAAAATCTGTTAGCATGAGACTGTGATAATAATGGTGCATTATTATCACATATATCAATCACTGCCATATCCAACTCCTGCTAAAAAGTCTAGTTATTGTTCACTATCTCAGAAACTGTAAGACTATTAGAGGAGATAAAATATGATCAGAGATTGAATATTATGTGTGTGTGTGACAGATCCCTTTAAATATCAGCTAATAAATGATTATTTCAAGCATCTTTATAATGCTTCAGACTGCAAGTTGGTGGTGAAATCATAAAAAAACCAAGCCATCAAAAAGAAGAAGATAATATATAAAAAACAACAACCAGAAAAAGGTGTCTATGAACATTGTAGAAACTGAGAAGTTTGAAAAAACCTTCTCACCCTACCTCCTTACAACCTTTTGGTGTCTTCTTGCCAGCCAGGGCTTACAACTTCTTCTGTCACATGCAGTTGCTATTTTATAAAAAAATCCTCTCGTTCTCTTCTCTGTTTCCGCTATCAGTTTTCCTCTCGTTCATTCCTGTGTGAGGAAGACGAGTGGATTGTGATAGGATGAATCAAGGTAGCAGGCTGTGAACAGGATTAGCACCTCACAGACATCAGTTACAGATTTGGGACAGCTGATCAAGGACCAGCTTGTCTGGACCTTGGATGGCAACGTGGAGGAAAAAGTTACACTTTTCTGCTTCATTCCAGGCACTTAGCTCCTCAAAGCAGAGGTTAGAGTTGGGAACTACCTGACCATGAGCCTTGGATTTTCTTTGTAACAGAGAAGAGGCTTTGAGCCCAAGAGAAGCTGAATTACATAAATGTACTTTCTCTGTTGCCAGGGTAACCGGTGGATGGCTGTAGGAGCTGCTGATTGTTGGCTTTTATCACAAGCTATTAGAAGCAAGACTAAAGGTGTTCATCAGTAACAGAGTGAACTGAGTCTGAATGAGGTCAGCAAATGTTTGCAGTATTTTATTTTATGCAGTTGGAACCTAATGTGTTATGTCTATTTGCATAATCCTCCTGTCATACATAATGTGTTCCTGAAAGTATGTATGAAATTATGTGTTGATTTCAAACTAGAGAGAAATTTATCATAATATTAGCTCTTTCACCTCTATAATTCTACTTACAAATGAAGTTAGTATCTTGGATAATATTGGCACCAATTTGGGGGATAGAGGAAGAGACATGGAATAATAGAGATCTTAGATGAGTGAATGTGAATCCCCAAAAGATTTTGTCATATTGGGGTGACATAATGGGCCATATAAGGTGAAATTTAGCTAGACTGAGAAATCATTTAGAAACTTTAAACTCCAGTCTAGTCTATAATCAAAAAAAGAAGAAGGGGAAGGAGAAGAAGGGAAGGAAGGAGGAAGGAAGGAAGGGAGGGAAGGAAGGAAGAAAAATAATAAATTATAGATATTAAATATTTAATTTATTATAGTATTAAAATAAGATGGGATCTAGAATAAAAACACTTAGGACCCTTATCTATAGCAATTTTCAGAGTTATAGCAGTATTGCAATCGCATCTCTGGGCCACAATTGGTAGCAATAATTATTGAATTCTGAGGGAAGGAATTAACATAATGAATATACTTAACACTTCTCTCACAAATTATCTTTGTAAAAGAACTGTGATTAAGATGTGAAGAAATTCTTATCATTCAATTTAAAATTGAGTAGATGTCCACTAGCTAGGATAATTTTTTAAATCATGACTTAAAATAAAAGACTAAATGAACTTTGGAACACATTATAATTCTGATAATAAAATTATTATTCATTCATTACTTAACTCAGATATACAGATGTTTTGTGAAAATACAGTTATTTTCATTCATTCATTCATTCATTTATTTGACAGTTACTATTGGGAACTTACTCTGAGTATGTGCTGTTCCAATCCCAGCAAACATCAGAGTAAATAAAAGAGTCAAGGAATCTCTTGTTGAGCTAACGTTCTAGCTGAGGAAGACATAAATGCAAAATATTTATATAAATAAGATCATTCCAAATAGTGATTAGTGCCATAAAGGGAAAGATCTGCATAAAATAAGAGGTATTTGTCTGTATGTTGGAGAAGGTAACTAATTCAAATAGCATTTTTGGTGAAGGTTTCCTGAGGTGATGAAATTTGAAGGATGCCAGCCAAGTGAAGTTACTAGCAAAGAGTTACTAATAGAAAGAAGAGCAAGAGATACTAAGCCCTGAGATGAAAGTGAGCTTAGTGTCTTTATGGAAAAATCAGTCATAAGTTTGTGAATGGAACTTAGTTAAGGAGTCAGTTATGAGACAAGGTCAGAAGAATCCAATCGTACAGCACCTTGTAAGCTATGATTAGGAATTCAGGTTTTCTTCAAGCGAATTAGAAAGCTGTTAGAGAATTTCAAGCTGGGGCATACTATGAATTGAATTATAAGTTAGAGCATATTGCTTTGTAGAGAATGGATTGTAGAAAGCCAAGAATGTCAAATAACAAATTGGTAGACTGGGAGAGGAAAGTTGTTGAGATAAGGGTGACAGCATTGAAGACGCAGTAAAATGAATGAATCTGGGGTATATTGTGGAAGCAGAAATTACAAGCCTTTCCGAGGTCTGTATGTGAGTGACAGAGGAAAGAGTTAAGGGAGAGATAGCTGAGAAGTCATGACTGACAGTCCACTGAAGGATAAATTTAGCCACAAGACTTTTCTGTGACCGTGCTGTAACAGGAAATGAAAAAAAAGGGGAAGGAAAATATAAATAATCTGATTGACCTTATTACAGGCTGTACAACTGGTATTATAAGAGAGTCTAAGATAAAGTCAAGACTTCTTAAATGCCTATATATATGGTGAGAGAAAGAATAGAAAATTATGAAATCCATGCCACTAGGCATGGTATCCAGAAGGCAACAATGAGGCATGACCTGTCAGCTTTCAAGTTTCCTGAGTTATCTGATGCATCCACTGTGAGACTGAGGTTAGCAAGACATCATTCTGATGTCATTATCTGATCTTGTGTAAAAGTCATACATTTGTTGTTTATTTCACTCATCAATGCATGTTAACTTTCTATATTAGTTAATAAAGTTAAACAAACATAAAAGAATCACCTATTTCTCTTTGATTAGTGGCATTTAGAGAATCTAAGTGTGAAATCTTTGCTTGTTATCATAAAACTGAAATGACATAAATTGGTAGAAACCATATTCTTATTTAGATATCTAAATTCTGTACAGAATGCTATTTTTAAGCACATTTTCTTGGATTTCTTCCTTTTTGTAACTTCTTTAAAATGTACTTGCTTGTTTTTCATTTAAGAATGTGAGTTATGGATTAATATATTTTCATTTAATAAAGCACTCTTCAAAGTTACTTTAAAGTTATTTTAAAAAATAATTCATCCTCTGTAGTGGTGCTGCCATGATTTTCATCCTCTGTAGTGGTGCTGCCATGATTTTCTTAATTTACTACATTTTTTTAATCCACAAAGCCACTTTACATGCTTCCAAATTAAAATTTGTCATTGAGCTTTTCTTGTAGCAACTCCTTAACCCTGAGGGCTTTCCTGTTAGGAGATGACAATAAACCCATAACTGCACCATTGTCTTTTCTTTGTTCACGGATCCACCGATATGCCTTACCTCCCTTGTCAAATAATTGTTCCCTTAAGTTCTTTTAAAAGCTAAACTCGAGGGCTTCCCTGGTGGCGCAGTGGTTGAGAGTCCGCCTGCCGATGCAGAAGACACGGGTTCGTGCCCCGGTCTGCGAAGATCCCACATGCCGCGGAGCGGCTGGGCCCGTGAGCCATGGCCACTGAGCCTGCGCGTCCGGAGCCTGTGCTCCGCAGCGGGAGAGGCCACAGTGAGAGGTCCACAAAAGAAAAGAAAGCTAAACTCGTGATTCTATGTATCTGGAAGTTGCCCATGTTCTCTTGTGCCTGTTGTCACCTTCTGTTCTTACTTAATGGCCACTTCCCAACAATAGTTTGATAACAGTCTCTCAAGACACAGGTAACATCTTGATAGGAACAGATAATGGAATTGTAATCTCTTACCCTCTGGAATTACTAAAAACAACTCTTGAGGGACCTTCAAGATGGCAAAGAAGTAAGACAGGGAGATCACCTTCCTCCCCACAAATACATCAAAAATACTTCTACATGTGGAACAACTCCTACAGAACACCTACTGAACGCTGGCAGAAGACCTCAGACTTCCCCAAAGGCAAGAAACTCCCCACATACCTGGGTAGGGCAAAAGAAGAAAGAAAAAACAGAGACAAAAGAATAGGGATGGGACCTGCACCTCTGGGAGGGAGCTGTGAAGGAGGAAAGGTTTCCACACACTAGAAAGCCACTTCGTGGGCGGAGACTGTGGGTGGCGGAGGGCGGGGAGCTTTGGAGCTGCGGAGGAGAGCACAGCAACAGGGGTGCAGAGGGCAAAGTGCCCGTATGGAGGATCGGTGCCGACCAACACTCACCAGCCTGAGAGGTTGTCTGTTCACCTGCTGGGGCAGGTGGGGGCTGGGAGCTGAGGCTCGGGCTTTGGAGGTCAGATACCAGGGAGAAGATTGGGGTTGGCTGTGTGAACACAGCCAGAAGGGAGGTACTGCACCACAGCTAGCAGGAAGAGAGTCCGGGAAAAAGTCTGGAACTGACTAAGAGGCAAGAGACCATTGTTTCAGGGTGTGTGAGGAGAGGGGATACAGAGCACCATTTAAGCAAGCTCCAGAGACAGACGCGAGCTGTGGCTATCAGCGTGGACACCAGAGATGGGCATGGAACTCTAAGGCTGCTGCTGCAGCCACCAAGAAGCCTGTGTGCAAGCACAGATCACTATCCACACCTCCCCTCCTGGGAGCCTGTGCAGCCCGCCATTGCCAGGGTCCCATGATCCAGGGACAACTTCCCCGGGAGAACACATAGCATGCCTCAGGCTGTTGCAATGTCACGCTGGCCTATGCCACCGCAGGCATGCCGTGCATTCCATACCCCTCCCTCCCCACAGCCAGAGTGAGCCAGAGCCCCCTAATCAGCTGCTACTTTAACTCTGTCCTGTCTGGGCAGGGAACAGATGCCCTCAAGCAACCTACATGCAGAGGCGTGGCCAAATCCAAAGCTGAGCCCCAGGGGCTGTGCGAACAAAAAAGAGAAAGGGAAATTTCTCCCAGCAGCCTCAGGAGCAGCGGATTAAAACTCCACAATCAGAGTGATGTACCTATCTTTGGAATACCTGAATAGACAACGAATCAACACAAAACTGAGGCAGTGGACTTTGGGAGCAACTGTAGACTTTGGGGTTAACTTTCTGCATCTAATTTGTTTCTGGTTTTATGTTTATCTTAGTTTAGTATTTAGAGCTTATTGTCATTGGTAGATTCATTTATTGATTTGGCTGTTCTCTTCCTTTTTTATTTTTATATATATAGATATATTTTTTTCCTTTTTCTCTTTTGGTGAGTGTGTATGTGTGTGCTTCTTTGTGTGATTTTGTCTGAAAAACTTTGCATTTAGCATTTGTCTTAGGGTTCTTTCTGTCAGGGTTTTTTTTTTTTTTAGTAGTTTGCAGCACTTGTTATCATTGGTGGATTTGATTTTTGGTTTGGATGCTCTCTTCTTCCTTTCTTTTTTTATTATTTTTATTTTTAATAATTTTTTATTATTTATTTTAATAACTTTATTTTTATGTATTTATTTTTCTTTCTTTCTTTCTTTTTCTTTCTTCCCTTTTTTCTGAGCCATGTGGCTAACAATGTCTTGATGCTCTGGCTCAGTGACAGTCCTGAGCCTCTAAGGTGAAAGAGCTGAGTTCAGGCCATTGGTCCACCAGAGACCTCCCAGCCCCATGTACTATCAAACAGCCAAAGCCCTCCCAGAGATCTCCATCCCAACGTTAAGACCCAGCTCCACTCAATGACCAGCAAGCTACAGTGCTAGACACTCTGACAAACAACTAGCAAGACAGTAACACAACCCCACCAATTAGCAGAGTGTTTGCCTAAAATCGTAATAAATCCATAGACAACCCAAAACACTCCACCAGACATGGTCCTGCCTACCAGAAAGACAAGATCCAGCCTCATCTGCCAGAGCACAGGGACCAGTACCCTCCACAAGGAAGCCTATACAACCCTCTGAACCAAGCTTACCCACTGGGGGAAGGCACCAAAAACAACAGGAACTATGAACTTGCAGCCTGTGAAAAGGAGAGCCCAAACACAGTAAGTTAAGCAAAATGAGAAGACAAAGAAATACACAACAGATGAAGGATCAAGGTAAAAACCCAGCAGACCAAACAAATGAAGAGGAAATAGGCAGCCTACATGAAAAAGAATTCAGAGTAATGATAGTAAAGATGATCCAAAATCTTGGAAATAGAATGGAGAAAATACAAGAAACATTTAACAAAGACCTAGAAGAACTAAAGAGCAAACAAACAATGATGAACAACACAATAAATGAAATAAAAAATTCTCTAGCAGGAATCAATTGCAGAAAAACTGAGGCAGAAGAATGGATAAGTGACCTGGAAGATCAAGTAGTGGAAATAACTACCACAGAGCAGAATAAAGAAAAAAGAAGGAAAAGAATTGAGGACAGTCTCAGAGAACTCTGGGACAACATTAAATGTACCAACATTAAAATTATAGGGGTCCCAGAAGAAGAAGGGAAAAAGAAAGGGGCTGAGAAAATATTTGAACAGATTATGTTGAAAACTTCCCTAATATGGGAAAGGAGATAGTCAATCAAGTCTAGGAAGCACAGAGAGTCCCATAGAGGATAAATCCAAGGAGAAACACACCAAGACACATATTAATCAAACTATCAAAAATTAAATACAAAGAAAAATATTAAAAACAGCAGGGGAAAAGCAACAAATAACATACAAGGGAATCCCCATAAGCTTAACAGCTGATCTTTCAGCAGAAAGTCTGCAAGCCAGAAGGGAGTGGCAGGACATATTTAAAGTGATGAAAGGGAAAAAGTTACAACCATGATTACTCTACCCAGCAAGGCTCTCATCCAGTTTTGATGGAGAATTTAAAACCTTTACAGACAAGCAAAACCTAAGAGAATTCAGCACCACCAAACCAGCTTTACAACAAATGCTAAAGGAACTTCTCTAGGCAGGAAACAGAAGAAAAGGAAAAGATCTACAATAACAAACCCAAAACAATTAGGAGAATGGTAATTGGAACATACATATTGATAATTACCTTAAATGTAAATGGATAAAATGCTCCAACCAAAAGACATAGACTGGCTGAATATATACAAAAACAAGACCCGTATATATGCTGTCTACAAGAGACCCACTTCAGACCTAGGGACACATACAGACTGAAAGTGAGGGATGGAAAAAGATATTCCATGCAAATGGAAATCAAAAGAAAGCTGGAGTAGCAATTCTCATATCAGACAAAATAGACTTTAAAATAAAGACTATTACAAGAGACAAAGAGGGACACTACATAATCATCAAGAGATCAATCCAAGAAGTTACAATAATTGTAAATATTTATACCCCCAACATAGGAGCACCTCAATACATAAGGCAAATGCTAACAGCCATAAGGGGAAATCGACAGTAACACAATCATAGTAGGGGACTTTAACACCCCACTTTCACCAATGGACAGATCATCCAAAATGAAAATAAATAAGAAAACACAAGCTTTAAATGATACATTAAGCAAGATGGACTTAATTGATATTTATAGGACATTCCATCCAAAAACAACAGAATACACTTTCTTCTCAAGTGCTCATGGAACATTCACCAGGATAGATCATATCTTGAGTCACAAATCTAACCTTGGTAAATTTAAGAAAATTGAAATCATATCAAGTATCTTTTTCTACCACAATGCTATGAGACCAGATATCAGTTACAGGAAAAATATATGTAAAAAAATACAAATACATGGAGGATAAACAATACACTATTTAATAACCAAGAGGTCACTGAAGAAATCAAAGAGTAAATCAAAAAATACCTGGAAAGAAGTGACAATGGCTTCCCTGGTGGCACAGTGGTTGAGAGTCCGCCTGCCGATGCAGGGGACACAGGTACGTGCCCCGGTCCGGAAAGATCCCACATGCTGCGGAGCGGCTGGGTCTGTGAGCCATGGCCACTGAGCCTGCACGTCCGGAGCCTGTGCTCCGCAATGGGAGAGGCCACAACAGTGAGAGGCCCGCATAACACACACACACACACACACACACACACACACAAAAAGAAGTGACAATGAAAACACGATGACCCAAAACCTATGGGATGCAGCAAAAGCAGTTCTCAGAGGGAAGTTTATAGCAATACAATCCTACCTCAAGAAGCAAGAAACATCTCAAATAAACAACCTAACCTTACACCTAAAGCAATTAGAGAAAGAAGAACAAAAAACCCCCAAAGTTAGCAGAAAGAAAGAAATCATCAAGGTCAGAGGAGAAATAAATGAAAAAGAAATGAAGGAAACGATAGAACAGTAGGGAGGTTCCTTAAAAACTAAAAATAGAACTACCATACGACCCAGCAATCCCACTACTGAGCATATACCCTGAGAAAACCATAATTCAAAAAGAGTCATGTAACACAATGTTCACTGCAGCTCTATTTACAACAGCCAGGACATGGAAGCAACCTAAGTGTCCATCAGCAGATGAATGGATAAAGAAGATGTAGCACATATATACAATGGAATATTACTCAGACAAAAAAGAAACAAAATTGAGTTATTTGTAGTGAGGTGGATGGACCTAGAGACTGTCATACAGAGTGAACTAAGTCAGAAAGAGAAAAACAAATACCATATGCTAAAATATATATATGGAATCTAAAAAAAAAATGGTTCTGATGAACCTAGAGGCAGGACAGGAATAAAGACACAGATATAGCAAATGGACTTGAGGACACTGGGAGGAGGAAGGGTAAGCTGGGCTGAAGTGAGAGAGTGGCATGGACATATATACACTACCAAATGTAAAACAGATAGCTAGTGGGAAGCAGCTGCATAGCACAGGGAGATCAGTTTGGTGCTTTGTGTCCACCTAGAGGGGTGGGATAGGGAGGGTAGGAGGGAGATGCAAGAGAGAGGAGATATGGAGATATATGTATATCAATAGCTGATTCACTTTGTTATACAGCAGAAACTAACACACCATTGTAAAGCTATTATACTCTGATAAAGATGTTAAAAAAAAAAGTCTTTCAGGCAGAGGAGGCACACCTAGTTTCAACTTCCTTGCTAGAGGCAAAACTCCCTCTTTGCTTATCCAGTAGAGTCTCTACAAGTGGTCACAGATCCATCAGCACAGTCAGCTTGCACAATTGTAGAACAAGTGAACTTATTTTACAGTAGTCTTTGGTTATTTTTGAAGCAATCTGGCCACCAAACACAAGATATTTTACACATCCGAAATTGTAGATTGCCTATTTCATCACAAAGTTCATAGTAAATGTCTAAAGAGGTAAAGGAAAGGTATATAAAAATTGAATTTTTATTCCTAAAACAAATTGAAATATACATCTTTCTATATAATTTAATTCCTTTTCATTTAAATTCATTTTTGATGGTATATTTGTAATCAATAACAATCTTAGTACCAATCTTGCATAGTTAGGCTTTATTAAAGCTGTTTTCCCTTAGTGACACAATTCAAGCTAATGTGCCACACAAAATGTAGACTAATTAGTACAAATGAAGGAAAGGAGTCAATTAGCCAAGAGGGAATAATGAGCAAAGGGAACTGTTATGTAAATCTAGATTATCCTGAAAACTTCCAGTCGGGAAGCAGACAGCTAGATGTAATCACCTGTTACTCAAAGCACACCTTGGAAAATGAGGGTTCTAATTCATCCTTAGCTTGATTTTAACTTGCTGATATTTACTCAGGGTTATGAGCTTGAGTTGATGTTTTTATCTGTAACTGGTATGATTCATAGGCCACACAGATTTTTAGTAGAAATATGTTATGCATATTATCACAATTTTCATTAAATATGTGATAAAAAACACTACAGTATTCTAAAGGGTCTTAGCAAAAAATTAAGACTGAAAATGCCTAACAACAGAAACGTATTATTTATCATACTGTGATCTATATTTAAAGAAAACAGAACAAATATATTTGGTTTAACTCATCTCACATTTCTTGAAAAATCTCTATTAGCTCTTCAAAACATTATATTTGAATGATACATGATACATGCAATATATTCAATATATTTGAATAAAGACTCCCCTGTTAGTCCTTTCAGTCACAGTTGATGATTTTGGTATTTTGGAGTTTTTCAATTCCTCTGCAATCTAGAGGAATATTTGGAGGCAAGAGTAGAGAATGAGAAAGGTAGAAATATTTGTTTGTGTTTTTCCACTACCTGATAGGAAATTATGACGTTCTGTGAATGAGATATCAAGGGATATCAAAGAGATGAAGCACTAGGACAAAACAGACACTGGAAACCTCCAGTGCAACTTGTTATTGTAGTATTAGGAGAAGGTGGAATTGGGGAGAGTATTTACAATACACTTGAGGTCTATACAATCTGAGAAGTGTTCGTTAAATCTGGCTCAGATTAGGGCATTGGTTGACTCACACTTGGTGAATGTCACACAGCCAATGCATTTCTAGGACTTTGCCACAGGTGACCCCTGCCTCCTGATGTGATCACCAGATCTCAGAAGGCCAGTACCACTTGGGGTTTGAGTCAATTCCAAAACCTCTTATGTTGGTAGATAATCGAAGTTGAGAATTTATCATTTTGGACTCAAAGATATGGGAGTTTTCACAAGAAACTCACACATTTTTATAATATTAGAAAATATATGAAAAACTATGGTTTTCATCATTTTCCTTTCTGCACTAGTATTATATAATAGTCATGAGAAGGATAATAATGATGATAATAATAATAATGACAACTACCTGGGGAAGTGAGACTACGCATTTAATTGATGAATTTGGAAAAATAAACTGGGAGTATTTAGCCAACGCGCTTTCTTTTTCCTTTCCTAGAACCCAGTGTGTGCACATAGAAAAGGAGTTCTTGCCAAATCCACGTCACTGGTCTTCTGTGGACAAGTCCTCTATCCAAGGTGAGCTCTACCCAAGTTTAGCGTCATCTCTAGATGGATAAATCTGCCTTTCTGGGAAGCAGCTGTTCCACTGGTTTAGCCTTTATTAGTAACAAAAGTGACAGTTTGGTTTCTATATGCCAGTCTCAATTCTCATTTTCTTTTTCAGAATTTAGGCAGCAAAGTGGTATGCTGTTTTTGAGGGCCCTCAGAGACCCCAATATTTAGTACATATTCTTGACATATTTAGATATGAGTGGACCTTAGGAAAGCACATTAAATGCATGAAGAAGCTTTGCGTGAGTCCAGGGCATGTGGTGTTTAGGTTTGAAATTCCATGTGTGGAAAGATGTTTTTGCCTGAGTATTTGGTAGAAACTAATATTTGAAGAACTGCAGTTCTACAGATGTGCAGTAGACTTTCAATGTCTGTGGACTCAGCATGGTTGAGAGGGTGATTACACACCGAGTAGCCTAGCTCTCGCTTGAAAAGCTCCTCCTAGAAAGGGAGGACTACAGTGCCTACAAGTGAATGATACATGAGCTATGATGACCTAAAACAAGGGTGGATAGGCCATAGCAATGTTAGGGCTCAGGAAAGATTCTCAGGCTTAGTAACATCTTGAAGCTCAGGAGAGATTGAACCTTTGAAAATTTTGCCGACTATAAGGGTGACCTTGGCAGACACTGTCTACAATTTTCAGCCACCTCTGTCTCAGCAAAAGCATAAGACTTTAGCAGGAGGAGATGATGCAAAGGGTTCTGGCTGCTTAAGCATGACTTGAACTATATATGATATATGTATTTGGACAGCAAGGGCCTCACCAAGTACGTGGGAGCCTTGGAATACAGTTTCAGCTTTTCCCAGCAGGTATAGCTGAGAAATATTGTGATTATAGGAAATATAAACATTCTATATATAGGACTTTTCAGCCCTTGGGGACATAGCAATATGCTTACAATCTAACTACAAGGCAGCTGACTTCCTTGCATGCTACAGAGGATGGGATCTAGCTTTAAGTTGTTATTGCCAAGGCTGGGTGGGAAGCGCTGGCTCAGTAGTTTAAAATTCCGTTATGTAGTCAGGGCCAAGGAGGGAACTGCGAAGGGACTAACTTTGAATTCCTGTGGTTTCTTCCGGGTTCCAGATTGGAAAATATCATAGTGACGCCCCCTCACTGGGACCTCTCCAGTTTCTAGATTCTTCCAACAATAGGAGCCAACCTTGCCATGTCCTCTAAAATTTATAAGAGCTATTCTTCCTTTGCCTGGTTAAAATATTTTTCATCAACTAAACATGGGTAAGATTCCCAGAATCTTTTCTACCAACATTCTACAGTGGAAAAATTTTATCATAATCAGTAAGTCCCCTACACACAAACCTTCAAGTTGCAAACTTTCAAAGATGTGAACATGCGTTTGCATGTCCAATCACGTAAGTTAGTTCACGAGTCTGGTGTACATTGACACATGCGTGGATCCTCTACAAGTGGTTGTGCTTTTGTGTACTTTACTGTACAGTACTGTATAGAGGACAGTAGTACAGTATCTTTATTTCAAGCCCAGGATGTCTGGAAGCAAGCGTGAAAGCAGTGGTATATAGCCGATTGTGTTAGTTGGGTACCTAGGCTAACTTTGTTGGACTTAACGAACAAATTGGACTTAACAAAAGCACTCTCAGAACAGAACTCGTTCGTAACTAGGAGACTTACTGTAACTGCTAATTATCCGGTCCACATGACATTTTAATGCATGTATGCCTTAGAATAAAACTTTTAGGTACAAATACTAAGGCACACAAAATTCTTCTTATGAACTGAAATACAAGAGCAATCTAATTTTACATTGTTAGATCACAGAAGTTAAAGTACCTCCCTAATTGCTTAAGACATCACTGAAGAATGACATATATTTGGGTTATTATCAAGAACATGAAATTATAGGCAATGAACATTAACTTGAAAAAATTGAAACCAAGTTAAATCCAAATATTTTCTTTTGATTGCACGGCCACTGGATAAATGTGAGCTGATTTGAGTCTTTCCTGAAAGTATATATACATTTCTAAATTGGAACAGGCCAGAATATGAATAAGTTTTCTAAATTCCTTTTCAACTAATGTTCTATTTAAGTCCTGGCGTATTATATAAATATATTTAAATTATACTGAAATGCCTTGGTTGAGATGTAGTAAAACCAAATCCTAATATATTACTGATCTATTTGCCAATTTAATACAGAAACACAGAGATGCTTCTGTGTGCAGAAAGATTTACTCAAATGTAGATGTTTATAGCATATTATATGTATATTATAGTAGTATATTAGTCAGAAATAGTATTTTCAAAATTTTTGTATATTGTATATTGTTATGTTTTATATTGGGAAGTATAGTAAAGCACATTTGCTATTGTAACATACTTTTTGTACCTGCTTTCACAGAAGTTAACATTTAACGAAAAGCCGCTTTACTTCTATTTGCAGAGAAGTAAATATTTTAGTAATAACCTGTCTGAACATAAAAACTGTTTACAGCTACTATTATGGTCTTTGTTCTCAGATTAGTAGTTGCTGGTAAATTTATCTTACTTTTTTTCTTTTTACAAGTACTTGTAAATGCTGGTTATTTGTCTAAGTGAACTCCTGCTGTTTTGTAAAAACAAACAATTAATTATTCCCAACCCCAAACACTTTATTGTCACTATAAAAATACACAGTACTTTCCCCTCTCTTTGCTTATATTTAAGCCAGATTTTAATAACACTTTGTACACAGTAGAGAGTCAGTGCATCAACTGAAAGTTATATTAGAGCAACTTTCTATGTTCTGCTTCATCTTGACATGGTGTCACATTCATACATGATGGGAAACACCTCTATCAAATGGGTCCCTTTCCTGATCAAATTGAGAAGGAAAGACTATAATAATTGTCTAAAGTGTCTCATTCAATACTATCAAGACAAAGACAAAAATGAGGTTTGTATGTTATAAATTTTCTTTCAGTTATAGATGATGCAGTGAAATGGTGAATAAATCTTTACTCCTGGAAAAGCATGAGGTGTAATTTTATTTAGTCATATTTATGTCCTTTTATATTTATGCTTTTATTAAGCTTGCCTTTTGACACCACGTCTTTAAACAGCAGTTTCTACATGGTTAAACAGGAGAACTAAACAGAAAGGCATATAGAAAAATAAAATCTTGCCAAATGACCATAGAAAATACATTTACTGCAAATTTAGATTTTAAATATTCCACATGCAAAAGACAAAAATAGCTGGAACCAATCATAGATATGCTTATACAATTATCACAAAACACAGAAACTACAAAGTGTTATTGGATATTAACTAATTTACAGAAACTACCATGGATAAGTGCTCCAAACAAAAACCCAGGGTGTTCCTCTATGCTTTGGTTTGTGCCTTAAATATTTTCAAGTTGGATGCTACAAATCAGGAAATGTTGAATCCAGATCTATGAAATTTACCAAAGAGAAATTTAGCATAGGGGAAAAATGCCAACAGTTGTATATTAAAAAAAAATACAAATTCCTGTCCATGAGAACAAATGTATGTGAAAGTTATCTGCATATTAATTGTACATCTCTAGATATCTGACATTTACTGATGCGGGGGAAAAAAACCCTCTATATATCTCTATTCTGTACATTTTTTTTCATATGGAATATATATACATATAGACCCTAAATATATTCTGGAAAAGTCACTGAAATTATACATGTGACCAAGGACATGTGCACTGTAGTGTAGGCAGATGAGAGCGGTTATAACTGTCCCCCCAAACTGTCCTACATATCCAGGTGCTGACCGCGTGTGTGTGAAGTTACCTTAGAAATATCAGCAAATATGAGAGCACATTAGAGATATTCAAACAAAAAAATAATCTTTGGACATAGTATGCCAGACCCCAGAATATTATTTTGGTGCCTGAGTTGCTAATACTGTCCTATATTTTTCTCTCTTCTTTGAGATAACATAATGAAAGGAAAGAGCAGTGCTTAAATGGAAGAAAAAATACCTCTGCTGATCTCTACCCTTTGGAACAAAAATTCTTAATAATACCTGAGTTCCCATTTGCTAGGTCAACATCAGAAAAATTAATTTCAGTTCCTACTCAATAAAAGGGCTTTCTATGTAGTACGTAGAAATAGAAGGCTGCTGTCAGAAAAAGTGCCATGTGTGTCAAAGCACGTAGGAGGGAGAATTTGAATGGGTCCAAAGAAAAAACTGACTTGAATGCATGGCATCTTTCATTAATGACAATAGAAGTGGAAATACTTGTGTGCATGTGTGTTTCTAACACTAAAACTATTTTAAAGGGCAAAAATCATTTGGAAGACAAAATTCAGACATCAAATTATAAAAGATTACTGGCCTGGATGCTTCAGAAAAGGTCATGAAAAAAACATTTCTCTCTTCTCTCTGTATCTCTGTCTCTATATATGTATGTATATATATATATATATATATATATATATATACTGTATATTTAAAAAGGCAAAAATAAAATCACAACCAAATACAATGTGTAAAGTTGGATCGGATCTTAGACTGAGAGGAGGGATAATTATTGGGGAAATTAAAATACAGGTTCATTATTCTGTGAGATTATTGAATTATAATTTAGGTGTTATATTTTAGGGGTTATGACTGTACTGTATTTATGTAAGAGGATGCTGAATTTCTTAGGAGATGTGAACTGAAGCATTTGAGTGAAGAGTCATGATGTCCATAGTTTGCTTTCCAATGGTACATATAAATAGAAACACACACACACACACACACACACACACACACAGAGGCAGTCCTTGTTTTGTACAGTACCACATTAACTGAGACATGCAGATCAGAATGCAGTCCATGATTTCCAAGTTTTAGTGGTAATTGAGATAAAATTCCTGTTACCATCTGACTCTGCAAAGTGAGGACTGAGTATATATCAAAAGTAGCAAAATATTAGTAATAGGTTAGTCTACTTGGTGGGTATATCGATGCATTGTTTATTTTTTTTCTGTATTTATAAAAAATTCAAATCAAATATAAAAAAATAATTTCTTTGACTTACCTATATTCAGATAAAATCTGAAAAATTATCCCTGTGATAGGCACGCTCTCTCTCTCTCTCTCTCTCTCTCTCTCAGAGGAGGAAACAAAGTTAAATAGATATTAGAGAAAGTATAATTATCATTACAAAAACTTATTAGAGGTATATATATAAAGCTTCATGAAATTGCTATTACAATAATTTGCATTAGTGAATACAAATAATTTGAGTTAATTTAGAAATATATATGACTCAAACTTGTCTGAAAAGTACTTGCATAGGAGCCATTTCCATGTAAATGCTTATTTATGAGTCAGTTTCAAATGTGTCACTGTCAATTAGAGCTGTATTATCATGATCATTTAATGGATCAAAGATAAAAATTTAGAAATCATGTAGATAATGTCCTAAATACATCCTTCTACTTACGATACATTTCCTCACTCTTATTTGCATTTCCACCTAAACACATACACATACTTCTATGTGAGAGAATTATGTTACAGAACATTTTTTTAAATTTAACTAAAACTATAGGTCTTGCATAATTGCTAAAGGTAATAAAACATATGGAATAAATAAAGTGGTCATAAATAATTTTATGTAACTAAATATATCAAATGCTGCGGAAAGAGTTCATTATAAACTAGAGAACATCAACAGGCAAAATTATTATATCTCAGCTTAGTCTAATTAAATATGGAAATCCCAGCAAAATTAGGAGAGGAGGAAAACTGAAATTGAGTCAAAGAATGTTCATTGCAGGTTATGTTCTCTGAGATGCTGATTCTGAGATGGAGTTTAGTGTGTAGGATAAATATTCAGGATAACCCTTGAGATCAATACCTATGGATGGGAGAGGGATGGAACAGGTTTGGACAAAGGAAGAGTTGAGGTGTCATGCAAGCCCAACAGCCTTGGACAACCCATTATGAACTGTGAAGCTAGAATGGACCCTTCAGAGTTGACCTTAAGGTTCGAAAGAGATGGCTTGGTCTTTAGACTAGTACACAGATCACTTGTTAAACTTGATCTACCCCAGGAAAGGGATGTGATTTGGGGCAAGGCAGCTCTGCAACTGATGCAGTTCCTGGAGGGGATGATAGCTGATGGTTAAAGGGTGGTGCATCACAACATCCCCCACTTGCAGCTTTTGAATCCACAACTTCAAATACGCTCTGAAACTTCAGTGGGATTCCAGTGGACTCGCCTCCTGGAGGAATCCTTTGAGAGGAAGATTAGCACTTTGAAAAACATTCACTGCTTCTGCAGTTGGCCAAAACTGACATTCATTTTTTCTCTCCTTCATTATCCCCTAAAGTTTCCCCTCCTTCTCAGCTATCACCTTTGCTGGTCTCAATGGCTTACCTCTGGTGTGACTTAAATGATCATTTCTAGGTTCTGAGCCCATGCATGCCCTACTCAGGCCAGAATTGCTACACTTCCCCATTTACAATCAAACTACAGCAAGGACATAAGAACAAATACCTAAATGAATCACCTGTGTGCAAAACAAATTCCTCCTTGAATCCAGGTATAACAGCAGTCCTAACTCCTCTTGATAAACAAGGTCAATTATCTCTTCAAGGATATCACATATCTCACATCTTCTTGCTGATTATCATTTGGCACAAGTAGCCCATAATGAAAAGTGACACCCTTTCCTTCTAGTTAGATGGGATTCTCCCTGGGTTTCCTGGATCCAGTGGACATGTTCCCCTTTTGAGAACCAAGACCTCTAAACCTACAGAACTTAAAGTTCAAGATACAGGAAGCACAAATGTCCTAAGTGGGTTATTGGGAGTGAAGGTAAGTGGGGCCACTCATATTTCAACTCTTTAGTTCCCAAACCCATGATAGAAGATCCATGTAGTAAAGTTATCCCTAAGTAGCCAATTAGTATGATCAAGGAATGGCGCCACAATGGGGACTGAATATTGGTTTTTCTTGATGCCAGGTTGGACATTTGACAGCAACAGGAGCTACATGAGCCTTGGTAAGCAAAAGCCCATCCTTCTGGGTCCACGCGTAGCCTCCATTTCTGCCAGCACTGTGATGGCCAATGAGAGAGGCCAGCAGATATTAACAGGTTGAGTCACTTTTTCTACTTGTTTATTGCCTGTTTCATGGTAGAAGCTCTCTGGTTGGCATTAACATGTGATATGAAAATCTTCATAGTTTATGCCCACTCTCATATATAATACTTTTTTTCTCTAATCTACACCTTCCTGTCCATGATCTTTCATTTTTTTCCCCTACCATTTGCTAGTGTCCACAAGTAAGTATAAATTCTAACCTTGGGCCACATCTCTTTCCACACAAAGTAGACACCAGGTGCTCTGCTCATTAAGGGAATTTTCTCTTGCCACTGTCTTTCAAGGTCACCACTGGGTGAATCTGTGGAGAATTCCATCTATTTTTGGCTTACATCCACATACATAGCTTGCTTTTTTCCCTCCTCCATCAGGTCATCATAAAAGTCCCTGCATACTGCCATAAGTGTTAGCTGGGGGAGGGGAGCTGGTACAATAATGGTGTATCATAAGGGACCCAGCTTATGCAGCTACTTTCTTAGCCTACATCTGGTACAACTATCACTGGGGTTATTCCCCAGAGAGCAGACTAAATTGAGATGAAGTTTAGTGTACTAGATATTTACTAAGGCATGCCCTTCCTTGAAATGAATAACTGTGGAAGAGAGAGGAAAGAAACAGATTGGGCAAAGGGAGATGTCACACTGTAATGCAGGTCCAATGGCTGCATCACCAAATGCACTGGAGTTATGGAACTAGAATGGTCCTTCGAATTGTTCATTTGAATTGAAATGGTCAGGAATTGATATGTGGTTGAGTGGGGGTTGCCCCAGGAAGGAGAATGATCTGAAAGAAGCAACTCTCTTCAGCTGAAACAATCTCTACAGGGAAGTGGAAGGCTTTTGGCCACCAGAGCTCCAAGCAGCTGGATCAACAAATATTTCATTGAAGGTAGATCTCAGTGGCACATCACAGAATCCAATACAGATTAATGACAGGCTAAATGTTTAGGCTCTATAAAATTAAAGTAAAAATGGGGGAAAAAAGGGGATCTTATATTATTAAAATGTTGCATAATTTTAAATGTGATTTGAAGAATTCTTTGTAGACATAACCCTGATGGTACATTAAATGAATATTAACATTATCTTCATTTTCTGGTATACAGGGAAGAGAGAGCAATCACAGCAGAAACTCTGAATTGAAAAATTACCTCTGCCACTTTTCAGATACTTAGTCTTAAGCAAAGCCCTTAAATTTGTTTGAGAATCATTTTCCTTTTCTGTAAAAATATATACATCTACTAAGATTATACAAATTATGCAGAGTATAGCACTCACCCCCCAAAAAACATACATATACAAACACACAAAGATAAAGGTGATAATATTACCATGTGCAAACACTAGAGGAAAACTTGGCCTAATTCTCTCATTATATGGAAAGTATGTATTTGAAAATAAATACTTCTTACGTACTTCAAGTGTTTCTTCTCTTGTACTCTACATTTATTCTAGATAAATTTATTTTAATCACTTATCTTAATAATTATCTTTCTGATAGATTTTGTGTTAGATTTCATGCTAGAGATCTCTCGTGTTCATGTTGTATCATCAGTGTTTTGAGCCTGATACATAGTTATTTAATAGATTCATGTTGAATGAACAGATGAAAAGAATAAATAAATAAGATAATTTATTAAAAATTAATCATTCTAATATCATGAGATCCAAAAGAAGCAAGCCTGGCAATTAAGGAAACACAGATAACTCCAACAAGGCAATGTCAATGATAAGCAAGTCATGATTTGATTAACGATTTTTTAAATAAATTTATTTATTTATTTATTTTTGGTTGCTTTGGGTCTTTGTTGCTGTGCACGGGCTTTCTCTAGTTGCAGTGAGCGCGGCTACTCTTCGTTGCGGTGTGCGGGCTTCTCATTGCGGTGGCTTCTCTTGTTACGGAGCACGGGCTGTAGGCACGTGGGCTTCAGTAGTTGTGGCACACGGGCTCAGTAGTTGTGGCTCACGGGCTCTAGAGCACAGGCTCAGTAGTTGTGGCACACGGGATTAGTTGCTCTGCAGCATGTGGGATCTTCCCGGACCAGGGCTCGAACCCGTGTCCCTGCATTGGCAGGCGGATTCTTAACCGCTGTACCACCAGGGAAGCCCTGATTAATGATCATCTTCCCCATACTGTAAGATCAATAGGGCTAAGAAAAAAATATGATTTTATACAACTTTTTGTCCTCATAACCTGTCTGTGTCTGGCAATTGATTGGTAATCTATAAATATTTCTTGAAGAAATGGACAAATGAATAAATTAATAAACTGAGTCAGGAAATACAACTGATATGTAAGAATTGAGAGGTTAACTGCAATGACTAGTTATTGCCAGAGGAGGGAAGCAAAGCGTAACAGAGCAGCTGGTACCCCTCACAAAGTCTTCAAAAAAGGAGTTACTGCAGTGGCAAGTTGTGGTCAACAATTAGAAGAGTGGTTTATGTGACTGGGATTATGTAAGAGTCAAGAGGAAAGTTACTCCTGAAAGCCAAGTCAAACCATTAGTCAAGACCAAAGAGCACTGTGTGAAACTGGAAAAGGAAAGCTAAAATATGACACGCTGAGAAAGAGCCATGCATCAGACTATAAAACAAAGAATAACAAGGCTTCAGAAATGTAGTCAGGTGGAACATCTCTTCTGACAGTTCTTGCATTGCTCTGTGAGTCTTTCAAACTCTTGGTCTGGGCTTGGGACTCAAATCTCTGCTTCTTGATGTTAAAGGATTCCAGACCTATTCTTGGGGATGATTATCTAACATAGAGTATATAGTTTGAATTTTTAAAGATGTTAAATATTGAAGGAAACAAGAATTAAGGAGTTAATCTATAACCCTTTGATTATAGATTTAAGAACTTCTGTGTGGAGAGAGGATGCTAGCCGTCAGAAACCAATGATGAAGTTTTAGGTCAGAAATCTGGAAAGATGGGCAGTTTTACCTAATAGTGCTTATGTCTTCTGGTTGTTCTCAAATAGAATAAATGGAGCTCAGTGTCTCTTGCAGATACAGTGACAACTGCAAACAAGGAAATGGGTTTATAGAAGATTTGTTTGAATACAGACTTTCCCCATAACCTTGGCTGTGCTTCCTAATTTATAAATTCATTTATTTATTTATTTGGCTGCATTGGGTCTTTGTTGTTGTGCGCGGGCTTTCTCTAGTTGTGGCGAGTGGGGGCTTGGGCAGTGCGCGGCTTCTCATTGCAGTGGCTTCTCTTGCAGTGCGTGGGCTTCTCATTGTGGTGACTTCTCTTGTTGTGGAGCACGGACTCTAGGCACGCGGGCTTCAGTAGTTGTGTCATGCGGGCTCAGTAGTTGTGGCACATGGGATTAGTTGCTCCGTGGCATGTGAGATCTTCCCAAACCAGGGCTTGAACCCATGTCCCTTGCATTGGCAGGTGGATTCTTAACCACTGCGCCACCAGGGAATTCCTGTGCTTCCTAATTTAAATAGCTGTCATGCTGATTTAATCTGGTTTTTACTCTTGGTTTCTTTATTTCTAGAATTCTGATGTAAACTTCAAAATGCAGTTTAGCTTTACTGTAATTACATTCAGCACATGACTGGGTCCATGCATGAATTAGAAAAATGATGCAGATTTATGATGCTGGCTCCTTTCAAATCAAAGGAAATATTTTTGATGGAGGTCCATAGCCAAAGTTATTCCTGATATCTCATCCCATGTCCCTGATTCTTGGACACCAAAACAAATACAGATGAAACTTTGAGTTCATCACTTCATTTTGGATAATGATTTAAACTTGAAAATTCAAAATTCCTAAACTAGAATCCCAGCTCTGTTAATGATTAATATGACTCTAGATAAGTCACATGGCCTTTTTTGGCCTACATTTCATTATCTTTTAACTGAATATTTAGATTAGGTCAGAAGTTCTTAAATTGGAGCTTTGGTAGGAAAGACTAAAGTGAGGGCTGTGTTTGGGCAGAAGTTATTTTAAGTCTTCCCTTTCATCTGTCCCATTCTGAGGGGTTTGGTTAAGTCTCAAAGAGGGAAAGAAAGGGCTTCTAAGTACTACTTGTAGCATTTTGTGTAAAAACAATGTTATAGGTCCAATCGTGTACCTAAGAAATTACTTTGAATTCCTAACTCCTAGTACTTCTGAATATGAATTTATTTGGGAATGGAATCATTGCAAATGTAATTAGTTAGGATAAAGTTACACTGGAGTAGGATGGGATCTAATCCAATATGACTGGTGTCCTTGTAGGAAGAAGAAAATTCCATGTGAATACAGAGACACACAGGGAGAAAACCCCTGTGGCCAGAGAGACAGAGATAACAGTGCAGATGCAAGTCAAGGAATAACAAGGTTTAGCGGTGATTGGAAGCTAGGAAGATGCAAGAATCTCAGAGGAAGGATGGCCCTGTTGATACCTTGATTTTGGACTTAATGTTTCCAGAGCTGTGAGAGAATATAATTCTGTTGCTTTAAGCCACCTGGTTTGTGGTACTTTGTTAAGAACAGCCTCAGGAAATGAATACAGGCAAAGACAATATTAACTTATTTGTGCAAAAACAATAACAGTATTAACTTATTTATGCAGAGATGAAGATGCTGAGGAAAACAATTAAAAACACATTTTGATTAAAGATTTAAGAAACCATACAAAAGAGAAGTTAGTTTCAACCCACAGATCCTTAAAGACTTTTTCCATATACTGTTGGCTGTATTGATCAATTTAAATCAATGATATTCTGACTTAATTTTGTTTTTTAATTTGTTTTGAAAGGTCTAAAGCAGGAGAAAGTGGTTAATGTGATAGTTTTAGTTAAGTTGCAAATAAAGCATTCAACAAGTCACACACAGACTCATCAATATAAGGCAGAAGTCTCACCTGTATGGGGGCTTAAACACAATCTCAGAGCATATACTAAGTAATAAGCTACTCTGACCCAGTGGCAACTCCTCTAAAGCCAATTCTTATAAACTCTTATAAATAAAATCATACTCACCCTTGGCAATCTGGAAGACTCAGGGAATGTCCAAGGCTATGTCCTCTCTAGAGTGATTGGAGAGGAAATATACAAACTACTAGGCCCTGTCTGAAAATGGGACAAACACAGCTCCTTGAACTGTCATAGTAGCCTCCAAGGCATATACATATCCAATGGTAAATGGAAAAGATCTAACTGGTTAAGGAAGTTTAAGTATAACCTTTGACCAATAAAGAGTTCATAATTACCCATGAGTGAGCCCTAAGTAACCAAGCTAAAAATTTAAAAATATCAAAACAGAGAACAAACAGGTGGTTTTCAAGTTGAAAGGAGTCAGGGGAGGAAAGAAGTAGGTGAGGGAGATTGAGGTACAAACTTCCAGTTGCAAAATAAATGAATCATGGTTATGCAACGTCCTGTATGGGGAATATTGTCAATAACTATGTAACACATTTGTATGGTGACATATTGTAGCTGGACTTATCCTGGTGATCATTTTAAAATGTATAAAAATATCAAATCATTATGTTATGTAGCAGGAACTAACATAGGGTTGAAGGTCACTTATACTTCAAAAATAAGCAAACAAGAAAACTCATAGAAAAAGAGATCAGTCAGGGGGTGGGGAGAGGGGGAGTTCAATGAAGGTAGTCAAAAGATAAACACTTCCAGTTATAAGACACATAAGTATCAATACTAGGGATGTAATGCACAACATGATAAATATTGAATAATACTGTTATGTTATATATGAAAATTAAGAGAGTAAATCCTAAGAATTCTCATCACAAGGAAAAATGTTTTGTTTTGTTTTTTGCGGTACACGGGCCTCTCACTGCTGTGGCCTCTCCCGTTGCGGAGCACAGGCTCTGGACGCGCAGGCCCAGAGGCCATGGCTCACGGGCCCAGCCACTCCGAGACACATCCTCCCGGACCGGGGCACGAGCCTGCGTCCCCTGCATCAGCAAGCGGATTCTCAACCACTGCGCCACCAGGGAAGCCCGGAAAAATGGTTTTTTTAAGACAATTTTGTATCTATATTAGATGATGGATGTTCACTAAACTTATTGTGATAATCACTTCATGATATATGTAAATCAAATCATAAATTTATACAATGCTGTATGTCAATTATACTTCAGTAAAACTGGAAGAAAAAAAGGAATAGGGAAATCAGAATTATACAAAAAAACGCAAGCGGAACGACCACATTATATGTGAAGATATAATTTATAATGCACATTTTAAAAATTTGATGTATTACATAGATTAAGAAAGTGCAGATTGTACAAAAGCTTTCAGAGTTTGATTCATGTTTATAATTAAGCACAGAGTTGGTTGTGATGATTCTTTCAGAGGACAAAGGTTTCAAATAAAGAAATTTACTAAGCCAAGAGAGCCAGAAGGGGTTTATTTCTTCACTGAATTAGAGAAAAGTTCCAAAGACCCCAGGCCTAACTTGATCTACAAGTAATTGAAGTGTTCCTTCAATAGAGGCATTATACAAATATACTCTGCTCTGATTATTGCTCATAGTATTAATATAATTAACATTGATTATAAAATAATAATAATAAAGCAATCCTGCAAATAATGGGACATGTAATAATGAAAATGCTGACTAATGATGGCTTACAATGCATGGGGCAAGACTGATTGGTCTGGGGAAAAGGGAATATGAAAGGAATAGTGACGGAACAGAGCTTATATGTTTGTTCACATAGGAAGAAATGTAAGCTTGATGAGGATAGCTTTTTGTGCACATTATCTTCATTTGTGAGACATTTTGAGCAAAAGAGCATCGTGGAGTTTAATGCCTTACTATGTTGTCTCCAACGCACAGTTCATGTCTGAAGCATGAAAAGTTGTGACAACTTAAACAACTGCCTTCATGGGGCCATTCTCAAGATTGACTTAGTAGATACAGTAGTAAATAAAAGATATGAAAATCCTGGACTATTTTCATGGGCATTGTTCAAATGACTAATAGGAATCCACTTTTGGCATGTCAAGAATTAATGATGTAAAGTTAATTGTCTTTGAAAATGGTACACTGGTAAGGATCTGAATTTTACAATAAGGAGGCAGAGACAAATCACTAAGTATAAAGATGTGGGAGAGTTGGAAAGATCATACACTCTAAAATTAAAATCTTCTTTATTTCAGCAGTTCTAGGAGATGATGATATCTGTGATATAGCTATCAACAAAGATAAAAGAATATGATTTTGGGACTTCCCTGGCAGTCCAGTGCTTATGACTCTGTGCTTCCACTGCAGGGCGCACGGGTTCAATTCCTGGTCAGAGAACTAATATCCCGCATGCCGCATGGCATGGCCAAAAAATAAAATAATAATAATAATAAAATAAAAATAACAATTGGACAAAAAAGAATATGATTTGGATGAAGTTCTCCTGTATTTAGGAAATTGCAGAGCTCTGAGATCAATGAATCACGAGCGTCATCAATTTCCATGTTAGAAGTGACGGTGTTAATAGTTACATGGAAAAGTACTTTCCTATTTCTACTTTCAGAAAGCAAACATGTTTGCACACACAAATGCACACAAATCCATCTCAAAGACTGAAAGCTCACTTTAATTTTGAAGAAAATTGGATTTAGAAGTTAGTACAGGTTTGTATTCAGTTAAATTATTAAAGTGTAAAATGAAAATGTGTTAAGGACTATGGTGAGAATGATGTCATAAAAAGAGTAAAAAATATTGGGTTTTGTTTTCAAATCAGAAACTCATAAAAAGAGATTAATTTAACCAAATTTACTATAGATAGTAAGCTCAATAAGTGTGTGTCAATGAGAAATTCCTAAATCTGTAGCAACAAATTAATATGTCTTATCAAGAATGGATCTAGTGAGTGTGCATTGGTGGACAACCAGCAAGAGTATAGCACACAGCTGCAACAGCATACAATTCTGATTGTCTAGACTCAGCCCATAATTTTCCTCTTTTTCTGTACAGCTTTAAATAGGTTAATGGCATCACTGTGACATAAATACTGCCTGGGAAACTTACAGTAACGTTTTCTAGTCTTCTGTACTGAGGTTTTTGTTCAAAGATTCATTCTCTGCTTAAAGATATTACTTCTAATAGCCAGTAATGAAACAGAACAGAAACAGAAAAAACTTTTCTGTTTTTTTTGTGTGTCTTTTTTTTTTTTAACTACAGTTGGCTTTTTCTCTGCAGTTGCAGGGCATAGAGATATCTACTCACATCCAAAGAAAACATTCCAGTTTTACTTCTGATTTCTTGTCTATTTATAAATTTTTTGTTGCAGCTATCTTAACCTTACTGTTTGATAAGTCCCTCAACTGATGATTTGGAAGCTTAAACCCCTGATCTCTTATTTTGACTTTTACATTAAAATAAATCCCAGTCTCTCGTAACCAAATTATTAATGGGACAACATTGCTGTCATTTATCTTATCTTTTCATCTTAACCTGTTATTTTTCATTGTTCATTATCATGTATTATTATTTTTATTCCTTCCCAAAGTTGATTGTTAATGTCTTTAAACCTTTTCTCCTTTATAGATTAATCCCAAGTTCTTAGGAGAATTCTCTTCACCCAAGTGCTCAGCAATCCAAATCAAGATATTTAATTGAAAAAGAGATTAGACTTCCCAGGTATTCCAGAATATAGATCTATATCTTCTTTTCTTATGTCCATTTGCAGTAAAATGTTATATTCTCTTTTTCTGTACTCTAGGTTATACATGTCAATTCTCTCGATTTAGGAATACTATGGATCTTTAAGTAAATATAATATTACTTCGGATTAGTGAACTTTTCTAGGGCCAAGACACCCACATCAGACATCAAAATTAAGGTATTTCACAAGCTGTGAAATTTTATTTGGGATTGAAAAATATAGAGAACATTTCTCTTTATTTTACATATGAATTTATATCGTTAATCTTACAAAAGGGTTTGAATTGTTGTGGTAGGCATTAAACGATTGTTACTTCAGCTATTTCCTCCATATAAGTAATAATATTGAATGTAATAGATGGTGTTTTTTTCTATCTATACAGCACTAGGCAGTGAACAAATATATTTTTAGTTTAAGAAATGCATTATATGACTTTTTTTCCCCATTTTTGAACTAAATAAGAGGAACAGAATATAAATGACCAAAAGTGTGTAAATGATATTCAGTATTATGAAAAGTTGAGAAATAGCACAGCTAAATCAGTAGTCTGGATGTTCTATTATCAGTGCAAATAAAACGTAAAAGATGAAGGCTAAGATAAATATCATGAGATGTGGGATACTATTATATGTACAATGGTATATTAGGAAATGCTTCTCTCTTTTTCTGTGTTTGATAACTAAGCGATAGCTGAAATGTACTCCAATTGTGATCGTTTGGTAGTTACATTTGTTTTATACTTAAGACTATTACAGTCTGTTAATGATAATAATGATAATAGAAACTTAGCAGATTTATTTTTGGCCTCTGTTATCAAAAAGTATTTTTCTCATAAAATGCACTGCATACACTATGTTCATAGCACTTGACTATTGACTGTACTTTTTTAAGAAATTGTACTATATTATTCACATTACTCACTTAGGAGATAGTATAATTTGTCCAAAATAATGTTTAAGTGTTTGTGACATAAACAAACAAAAACGCGCCCTCTCCTTCCATCTCCCACTTTCGCCTTTGCGGGAGATAAAGAAACATCCAGAAGGAAAAAAAAAAAAAAAAAAAAAAATCATTTGTTCTTGTAGTTCCTGGTGACTTCCACCAGGTGGCGGATTTTCACAGGCATCATAATACTTTTTCATTTATAGTCTGTCTAAAATAACTCAAAAAAGTGTATGTAAAAGAGGCTTATAAATGATTCATGTTATTTGACAATTCCTGTAAAATGTAGGTGAAAATAATAAATTAACTTTCCTTTCTTCCTTTTTCTAATGTGCAGTGTGGTGGCCGACTCTTTCAAATAAAAAAAGTAGTAAACATGTCATTTAGCAGCTTTTTTTCTTCCAAATTCCAATGCAGTAGAATTTTGCTAAATTTTTATTATCACGTTTAAAACAGTGATATAATATTTTAGCCCAATAACACAATGGAGTTTATTTTCTTATATATCCACAAGGCAGGCACAAAAATTTCTGAAAGTCTATTCTAAATCATATTGAATGAAACAAAATTCTATTGAAAACATCAACATATTTCATTATTCATGAACATAATACAAATCAGTTGCATTTTAAAATATTTATTTATTTATTTATTTTGGTTGCACCAGGTCTTAGTCGCAGCACGCAGGATCTTAGTTGTGGCATGTGGGATCTTCTAGTTGCAGCATGCATGCAGGATCTAGTTCCCTGACCAGGGATTGAACCCAGGCCCTCTGCATTGGGAGCGTGCAGTCTTATTCACTGGGCCACCAGGGAAGTCCCTCAGTTACATTTTAATAAATTACATTCTTTAAAAAATTGAGGTGACTGACCACATTACCCTATCTTCCTGTACTCCAGAGACAACAATTTCCATGATTTTAAGCTTTTATTCCTATGAATTTCCTTATATTTTTCCACAAATTTCTATTCCTAAACATCATATTGCTTAGTTTTTCATATCGTTCATTTATTTTAGTGTAAAAAATCTTTTATGCCTTCTTTTTTTTTTCCTTTTTTTTCTGTTTGTTTGTTTGTTTTGCGGTACACGGGCCTCTCACTGCTGTGGCCTCTCCCATTGCAGAGCACAGGCTCCAGACGTGCAGGCTCAGCGGCTATGGCTCACGGGCCCAGCCGCTCCGCGGCATGTGGGATCTTCCCGGACGGGGCACGAACCCGCGTCCCCTGCATCAGCAGGCGGACTCTCAACCACTGCACCACCAGGTAAGCCCCTATGCCTTCTTTTTTTTCTCAATATCGAGTTCTTGAGTTTCTGGTATATGTTGCCACAGTTCTTTCCTTTATTTTAATGTAGAAAACTGTGTGAATATTTATCCATTTTACTTTTGATGGACACTTGCATTGTTACTAGTTTCTTGGTTAATACAAACAAGGTTTCTATGAACATCCTTATATGCATCCCTTGGTGCACATATGCAAATTTTCAAGTCATAAGATAGGTATATCATCAATTTTGTGAGATAACAACAAATTATTTCTGAAGGTAGTTGTAAAGGTTTATGTACATGTTAGTAGTTTATCACAGTTTGTTTCCTGTCTAACACATGTTATCAGACTTTTAATTGTTGTTGACCTAATGGTTTTAATCTTGCACCAAGATTGCTAATATAGCTTCATTTTTGCCAAATCTTTTTTATCTATTTCTACAAGATTATTTCTTTATTAATTTTTTATGTATTCCAGATATTAATATTATACTTAGATTAATTATATTCATTTTCAATTTCTTCTTTCAGTTTCTGCCCTTTCCCCCTCTTTCTTTCTGAATATGATCATAAGCATTATCCAGAAAACAGCTGTAGGGTAACATATCTTGGATTACCTGGTAAAGAGCTGGCTGGAAATGGAGGACCCTACCTTCAGCCCAGCAGGAGAGTCAGCACTCAGCCCAGTATCAGACTGAAGGCTCCTCTGCCAATAGAGGGCGTTGCAACTCTCCACAGACACACTTGTTTTCCAGCAATTGATGTCACCTACCTATTGGTAAATCGGGATCACTAAGCTCAGGTTGCCTAGCATGCAAGCAGTCTGTTTCATACCGGGTCACTCTCATAGTCACCCACAGAAAGAAAAAGCTTTTGGTGGGAGGCTTATGAGGAGAAGCTAGTGGAGATTCTCTACTATAGCAGAGTGCTTCCAGCTCCATTCCAGCTCCATTCACACTCGATATCTTGTCTATGCACAATGTGTAGAAATCAGGAAATCTACAAACAACATCAGTAGTATTTATTACATATACATCATCCTTTTCCCCAGTGGTGTTCGCTATCTCCCCAAAGTTGATCACTACCTTCTCTCTTATAAATGGGATTTTCACATATTCTTGAGGCTATTTTAGCCTCTCTTTCTTTTTTTTCCCCCTGTTGCAATGCTTAATTAGCACAAATACTTTACTGTCTTCAGTTTTAGCGTTATATGTGATTTCATACCTGATATATGACAAATAATTTTTCTTTTTGTTTCCTATATTTACTTTTTTTTTTTTTTTTTGCTGTACGCAGGCCTCTCACTGTTGCGGCCTCTCCCGTTACGGAGCACAGGCTCCGGACGCGCAGGCTCAGCGGCCACGGCTCACGGGCTCACGGGCTCAGCCGCTCCGCGGCATGTGGGATCTTCCCGGACCGGGGCACGAACCCACGTCCCCTGCATCGGCAGGCGGACTCTCAACCACTGCGCCACCAGGGAAGCCCTACTTTTTCTTTTGCTCTGTTTCTCTCCCTCGTAGGGAAATTGCTCTTCTTCGGTTTTGTTTGTTTTAATGAGAGGAAACAGATAACAGGGGTTGAAATTTTTAATATGAATCAATGGTAGTTGAAGAGAACCTACGAACCTGGATCTTTTCATAGGTTAGAAGAGCCTGTTGCAGACCTGAGAAGGAGGCCTAAACAGCCAGTGTGGGAATAATATGTTAGAGACTTCGCTTCCAGAAAAAAAAAAAGTGCTGATAACTGCTGAAATATTGTGTCCTTGCACTGTAGCACATCCCAAGAAGATTTGACTCTAATAATTAGAATACGGCAGACCTAAAACAATTCTCATGAGGCCACATAGTTTATTTAATCTAAATTTATCGAACTCTACTATTTTCTGCCCACAATTTCTCTTTCCAACTTCTCCATTTTGTCAATTTAAAAGGACAGAAGCAACATTTATAAAATGCATAGATTGTATCTGAAGAAGTTACAATGTGTATCCAAGAAAAATAGCTCATTTCTCTTTATGTAGCTCTCCAAAATCTCGATCATATTTAAGTAATATTTTCACCAATATTTGTTAAAACCTACCATTTATTTGCACTTAGAAGTAATTGTTAACACTAATATTAGAGTTAATCATGATAGTAAGTGAATTTGAGCATTAATTTACTTGAGGGAAATTCATGTGCAAATATTTATTAGTTTTTGTATAAACTATATTTTGTAGGAACATCATTTTACTAACTTAATATTGTAATACACTTTACATTAATGCACATCTTTAATTTCCTTCACCATTAATTATCTCCACAACATTGTTAAAGGTTCCTAGAATATAAGCAACTAAAATGGAAAGCTTTCATATTTGAGCACTAGATATTTTAACAACGCATGTGTATTTTAAATTAGAATTGTTTGATACTGACATGCCAGAATTTCATTAATTAGTAAAAGCATTAAATGTACCTGAAATCATCTATTTAATTAACAAAGAAACAAATAGTGTTAGAAAGTAACAGCCTAGATGTGTAGAAAAACACAGATTGAATATGTGATGGAAAATGAAGGTAAAATTTAATTATCAGTGTAATATAATTAAAATTGTAAAATACATTCTATATTTTATGAATTAAGTATTATAATTAATAAATGCCTCTTAAAATCCTCATAAATAAAATACACTAGCTATCCTTGAAAATTAGAAAATCATGTCTTAGTTTCAATACATTTAAAGAGCAAGCTTTGAATTCATTTGAAATTCATCTATTATGATAAGCTTAACCTAATGGGAGGATGCATGAATGAATTCTCTGAATCCCATAGAAAGAGGCTTCGGTAAACTATATTTGAGTGAAGTATAGGTTTTGATGTTAAGAATGAAATAGAATCCTTGATCAGTTTTGTATTTTTGAGCTAGTTTGAACAATCAATTTGAAGTGTGTCTTTGGAGAATGTCCCAATGTGAATTTTTATTTTATTACTTTTACTATTGGGAATAATAATAATATGTTCACCAGAAAAAGATATTTTGATATTTAGAATTAATAAAGTGAATTTAGGGCTTCCCTGGTGGTGCAGTGGTTGGGAGTCCGCCTGCCGGTGCAGGGGACATGGGTTCGTGCCCCAGTCTGGGAAAATCCCACGTGCCGCGGAGCGGCTGGGCCCGGGAGCCATGGCTGCTGAGCCTGCGCGTCCGGAGCCTGTGCTCCGTGGCGGGAGGGGCCACAGCAGTAAGAGGCCCGCGTACCGCAAAAAAATAAATAAATAAAATAAAATAAAGTGAATTTATCCACAGACAGTGAGAATTGTATTTTTCCAGTTTCCTACAGAACCCGAAATGGACTTTCCATTGACAACATGGTGTTCCTTTACTGTCATCTCTCTATTAGCCTCTGCTTCTCCCTTGTCCCTTCAGCTTTTAGGGGGAAAAACATTAATAGACTTATCCCACTGCGTATTTAATACCTTTAACACGCTATTTCTTTGTTCTCAAATGGCAGTCTACCCAGTAAGTCTGCAACCATCTAATTAGAAATCACTTTGGCAAGAGTGGCAGTGGCTCTCAGCAGCCATTCAGTATTAGAAACTAGCCACACCTGAGCTCGCTACAACCAATCTGTAAACAGCTGTTTCTCAAACCTTCATGTGCATATGCATTACTCATTCTCATCACTTCTAAAAACTTAAACTTGAGAATTTCAGTCTCTGACCACAGCCTACAATTCTTTCATTTTATCTCTTAAGCACTATTCAATAAGCTCATCATCCCAGTCCAAACATGAGGAAAACCTACTCCTTGTCTCACAAGTGGACCTGCTTAGCTTTGTCTCTCTTTCAGAATTTGGTGTCTGTATGTCTTCGTGTGACGGCGTGGAGAGGATCTGCCATTACAGATTCAGTTTTCCACTGTTATTCTGTTGTAACTATTTTGATAAGTTTTTCCCTTATGCAGACTTCATTCAAATTTAATTGACTACTTATTATGCTCTTAAGTGTCTGACGCTAAAATGCGTTCAGAGCTTACGTGAGCAAAATAAATGTTAGATGTTGCAAAGGTGACTAGAGAGTATATATTCCACCTGAATGCATAAAATGTCTTTTTTAAAAGTTGTTATACTGGCTTTAATAATACAGGTCAGTAGCTGCCGGTGAGAAACACCTGTCCATCCTTTTTTCCTACACTTTGAACTCTGTATGCTATCCCTGGACTGTGCCTTTTTTCTTGCTGGAATGACTTTACTTCCATTTGTATATGTCCAAATAGAAATGGAATCAATTAGGCTTGACTTGGCTGTATAAAAGTGAGAAATAATAAAAATAATATTTAAACCAAGAAGAAGTTTGCTCTTCTCTCACACACACAAATCAGAGAGAAGAATACAGGTCAGTGTGGTAGCTCTATGCACATGAGAAACCCAAGTCTTTTAATTGTACACTACTGAGAATGGCATGAGACTCAAACTCAAGGTTGCTTCATAAGATAATTGTCCACAGACTTGGCAGAAAAGAAGTAAAAAGAGATCATGAAAATAGTGCCCTTTCAGCTGAGTCAGAGCGTACTTAATAATGTTACAATAAGACTCATCCTGGCTGCAATGGAGGCTGCAAAACAAAGCCCTTAATTTTGCCACTTGGTTGCCTGGAATAAAATTGGAGCTCCACTTTTAAAGAAGGGGAGAATGGATATTTCCTAGGCAACTAGTAGTCACTGCCACAGCATCCATGCACACACACTTTTGCTTTCTGTAATTTCCTATACCCAGTTCTCCAGGTACAGATATTGAGAGTCCCTCAAGGATTTCACAGCTACAGGAGTCTATAATGGGTTTGCTCTTCATTCTTGTTCTAAGTAATACAGCTGTCTAAGCTAAAAAAGATCTTAACTATATCATCTTGAAATGATCTAAAAATTTGTGGCTGCCACTAAAGGTATCTGAGTATGCAATATATATCATCCACTTTCTTGGGAAGTTTCAACTTTCTGTTTCAACGTGCCATGGATATGAAGGTGTGAGTAAATATTTGCCAGATGCAACTAACCACTTTTGGAGACTTCAGAGTGACTTAAAGTCGCACTTGTTGATATAGTCAACATTGTCACAGTGTAATACTTCTAGACAGAACCAGAACATAAAGGGAGGAAGGAGTTCTTTTTTGTTTTATTTTGTATTTATTTCTTTTCTTTTCTTCCTTTCTTTTTTTAATTTTTTACTTTCAGGGGCTTAATGACTCAGTATTTACAAGTTTTGACTTTAGAAATTGGACCCTGTTGGCATTGCTACTCCTACTATCCCCAATTAAATGGTTAGACATCAGTCATTACAATAAGAGTAAAGTGGTACAAATTCCTGACAAATCAGATGATCAAAAGGCAGGTGATACTGCTAAGGAAGAAAAGAAAACACAAGAAAGGGTTAAGAAGAAAGTGAGAAGGCTTCCCTGGTGGTGCAGTGGTTGAGAGTCTGCCTGCCGATGCAGGGGACACGGGTTCCTGCCCCAGTCCGGGAAGATCCCACATGCCGCGGAGTGGCTGGGCCCGTGAGCCATGGCCGCTGAGCCTGCGCGTCCGGAGCCTGTGCTCCGCAACAGGAGAGGCCACAACAGAGAGAGGCCCGCATACCGAAAAAAAAAAAAAAAAAAAAAGAAGAAAGTGAGGGCAACTGAATACAGTCATAAGATAGGATTTTTCTATACTTATTTTGTTTTATTGGAGTATAGTTGCCTTACAATATTGTGTTAGTTTCTGCTGTACAGTGAAGTGAATCAGCTATATGTATATATATATCCCCTCTTTTTTAGGTTTCCTTCCCATTTAGGTCACCACAGAGCACTGAGTAGAGTCCCCTGTGCTGTACAGTAGGTTCTCATTAGTTATCTCTTTTATACATAGTATCAATAGTGTATATGTGTCAATCCAAATCTCCCAATTCCTCCCACCCCACCCCTTTCCCCCTTCGTATCCATACATTCATTCTCTACGTGTGTCTCTATTCCTGCCCTGCAATAAGATCATCTATACCATTTTTCTAAATTCCATATATATGCATTAATATGTGGTATTTGCTTTTCTCTTTCTGACATACTTCACTCTGTATGACAGTCTCTAGGTCCATCCATGTCTCTACAAATGATCCAAATTCATTCTTTTTATGGCTGAGTAATATTCCATTGTATATATGTACCACATCTTCTTTATCCATTCCTCTGCCGATGGAAATTTAGGTTCTGCGGCTGTCAGAGGAGGGTGAAATGGCCTGTCTATGCTTACTTTATATATGATATATATATATATATATATATATATATATATATATATATATATATATTTATCCATTTTACTGGATTTGAATAGAGGCAGGAGACTCTGAGGTGTTGAAGCAAATCTTTCGCCACTAGCAATAAGCAGCTGTCCATTGTCTTAATCCAAATTTTTATTCTGCCAGAATCTAAAGATTCATAGGCCTGAGGCACTGGCATTTATTGGACACCCGCAGAGCTTAGGAACTAAACTGACTCCTTGTGTTCTGATCCTGTGGTCCTCTGTGCCCTTGTCCTTTCCAACACCGCCAGTCAATCCTAAGATTTAGCTGACAACTGAATAAAGCCTTATTTTGTTAATTGTTCTTTGTTTTTTCTCTAAGAAACATTCTTTTCCTGGTAAGTATAAAAGTAGATCATTCGTACTAATTTTATTAGAAGAAATCTATTTATCTTCTAGCATTTAAAATTTTTATAAATGTCCTAAATTTTCCTCTCTTTCTGTGAAAGTCCTATTCTCATTCTATGATTTTGGCCTTTTAAAAAAATACACCTGTGGGCTTCCCTGGTGGTGCAGTGGTTGAGAGTCCGCCTGCCAATGCAGGGGACACGGGTTCGTGCCCTGGTCCGGGAGGATCCCACATGCCGCCGAGTGGCTGGGCCCGTGAGCCATGGCCGCTGAGCCTGCGCGTCCAAAGACTGTGCTCTGCAATGGGAGGGGCCACAACAGTGAGAGGCCCACGTACCCCAAAACAAAAACAAACAAACAAAAAAATACACCTGTGTAATTATTTTTTTAAGGACAACTCTGGTAATAAAAACACTGTGCACTTAGGAAAGGGAAACATAAGTATATATATAAATGCCTGGGCCACAGTGTTATACTGGTTAATGGTTTGATACAGATAGTCTTCCTTGGGCATTTGCTAATATCAGAGTGAAGTTGAGTAATAATCAACTCATGTGTAAATGCAGCTTTCATTTCAGCTTACAATGTATCATAATCTCATAAACATTAAATTCAATGGCTAATTCATTTTAAAGAGTTTAATTGCATAAGTAATATATTTATTCTTCTAGAGCTCTGATACAAGTACTTTCTTTTATTTGAAATAAGACATTTGTTAATTTCATATTTAATCAATATTTTGTTACATTATATGTACACATGTATGATCTCACCCAATGTAACATATAGTGTATATAAGATAAATATCTCATATATAGTCTGATATCAAGTTATTGACATTATATATAATATAGTTATGAAATTATCTATACATTATTGTGGATATAGTTCATAGAACTCTATAAATTTTCTAATAAATATACAGTGGTATATCTGGTTTCAAATACAGCACATTTTAACATCAAGTTATAATGACATCAAATGAAAATAATTTCACTGACCTGAGGCAACTGCAAAATTTCCTAATATGATAAAGATTAAACTGAACTTTATAAGATAATTTTAATAGACTAATGCTTTGGGTAGTTCATGAAAAAAAATTTTCTTAATGATGCTATTACCCTCCATCCTTTCCAATCTCTTCCTCTTCGTACTTAACCTCTTTCTTGTGAATCTGCCCATGGCAATCTGGACTTAACCTCAATAAGTCTCATAAAACAGCTCTCTACAGTTTGCGATTATGTTCAAACTGAAAAATCCTGTAAGATTTTCTGTTTGATTCTTGTTATATCTCTCAACATTAGTCAACACTCATAGCCACTCCTTTATTTCTTGAACCATTCTCTTTTCTTGTTTTTATGACTTTGCATTCAGCTGATTTTCTTCCTACCTTCTTGCTGATCCATCCTCCTCAATTTCCTTAGTAGGCTTATTTCATCTGTCAGATAAGTGTTTGTATCCCTAAAGGTTTAATAGCAGTCTTCCTCTTGTCCTTCTGTCTTCTCCTTGTAGATGATGTTACTTGTGTCCATGACTCTGATGACCACCTACATGCATGAATTATCTTCGATCCAAACTTCTCCTCCAAGCTCTAAATCCCTATATCCAACTTCTTACGTGAAAAATCTTCCTAAATATTTCACAAGACCTTAAAATCTCTGATGGGCTTCCCCAAACCTGGCTTCCCTGTACTCCATTCTGATTGAGTTGAGTCATTTAAGTCAGAATCCTAGCATTTGTTCTCTGGACCATCGTGTCTCTTCTTTCACATATTCAAGTCTTCATCATGACATCCTGCCATCTGAATCCTCTAAATGTTTTTTCAGTTCCTCTATTCTCCGTTTCAGTCATCACAATCCTAAACCAAATTACCATCTTGCTGTGATGGTATCATAGCTATCATAGCTGTCATAGCTGTGACCCCATAAAAGCCTAATTGATGCACAGAGCTTCATTCTTGCCTTACTCAAATTCATTCTCCACACTGAAATCAGAGTGATGTTTATAAGAATGAAGCCTGTTTATGTCACACTTGAATGTTCTTATTACATAAATGTACCAATCTCCAAATTTAAACTGCTGCAATTGCTTCACAATAGCCTTAGGGGAAAAAAACACAACTCTTTACCACCACTCCCCTTATTCCCTCTTTAACATCATGTCACACTAATTTTCCTCTTTGCTCTAATTTGCTCCAATTTCTTTTACCTGACATGCCTCACTCAACAAGAGGTATTTACACATCCTCTAGCCCCTGATTGGAGTTTTCTTTACACTTATCCTTGCTCGGTATACAAATCAAGGAAGTTTTTGCCTAGTGTATCAATAATTATTCTCTGCCACTTTTCTCAGTTTTATCATAACCAAGTAAAATAGAATCTTATTATTGCCAACCTTTATATCAGGTTACCTTTGCATTATCCCAAATTTGGAGGAAAATGAATACATAATACTACAGCCTAAAATTTCCAAATTAAAATGCAGAAAAGGATGACTTCACAGCAGTTATTACATGTAAAATGACTATTATAGTAACACACAACCACTTTGAAAAATATGACTAGCTAAAATGTCACCTTTGCATACCACATCTGCAGAACAAGCTATTTAAACATGAAAATTATTGCATATCCTACATTGTTTTATTCATGAATTTTTCTCTCAAATAGTTGAGTGAAAATATTTTGTAAAGGCTAAATGTGTTAGATTTGAATATATAGGAGAGCATGAGTGTTATGGATGGAATGTTTATGCCTCCCCCCGTCCAATTCATTATGTTGAAATTCTAGCCCAGGTTGTGACAGGGTGGAGTCCTCATGAGAAGGATTAGTTCCCTTATAAAAGGGACCCGAGAGAGATCTTTCACTCTCTTTCTGCCATGCGAAGACACAACAAAAAGACAGCAGTCTGCTACCCAGAACAAGGCTCTCACCAGAACCCAACCATACTGGCATCTTGATCTTGGCCTTCCAGTCTCCAGAAATGTGAGGAATAAATTTCTGTTGTTTATAAGCTATCCAGTCTATGGTACTTTGTTATAGCAGCCTGAACTAAGACAATGGGAAAACCTAAAAATAAAAGTGATTCATTTGTTTATTGATCTGGTGGTTAGAAATTGGAGAATAAAAAAGAAAAAAGAAGTGTCACTTTAATGGAAAAAATAAAATACCATACAAAATGAGAAAATTTTCAGTAACAACTTCAATTGTTTTAAAAAAATTTGTAATTTAGATAAAATATTTTAAATGTCTGTAGTGTAAAGTGCCTGACAATTAGCTTTTTTGATTGTAAGACAAGTGCCTAACCTTAAGCTTTTGTTTGCCCAGGCACCCATTCAGAGACACCCATCTTGAATAAACACATTGCCAGCTACTCAACTAGATAAAGAGCCTAACTAGATAAAGAGCCAGGCTGTCCCACCCGTGAAGTTCCCCTTTTAGGAACACATGCGTGACCTAGATAACTGATCATTTGTTTTTCCCTTCCTGCACGTTAATTCTTTCTCTTATATATTAAATTAACCAGTAAACAGTGAACCCCTGAAACTCCAAGTACCCCAACCTCGACCCTAACAAAGGCAAAGGCAGAGCCCTGGTCCAGGCTTTCTCTTTCTCTTTACCCAAGACCTCCCTGTGTGACCCTTGGGCATGCAAGTCCATGACCTGTTAGCAATAAACCTCTATTTGTCAAAGTTCCCCAACAGCAGTTGCTATGGTGCATCTTGCAATCACAAGAAGAACCAGTCAGACCACAACTTGGGCTCTGGTGGGAGGGGTGCGAGGGAAGGTCTCTGGGGGTTTCCCACAAATAGTATGAGTCCAGGGGAGTTCCCTCCCCCAAGCATCTCTAGCTGATAGCACTGAAACTGAGCAGGACCCTATGGGGCTCCTGGGTGCAAAAGCCTTTCTGTGTCCCCTTCTCTGAGTCCCAAAGAGCAGGTTCAAACAGTTGCTCATCAGGGAAGAGAGAGGATGTGGAGACCAGGGAAGAGCAGTCAAGAAACAAGAGTACAGCCTTGCGGGCAGGGTCCTGGTTCCCACTCAAGGGATAGTCATAACAATATCTTTGAGGTCTCCTGCAGAGCTAAACCCACCAAGAAATGGAAGATGCTAACTAGTAGATGAAGCACTCTTCATTCCAGAGAAGGTCACGGATCACCCATCAGCACCTGATGCCAGATGATCTGTGGATTGAAGGAATGCAGGCCATGCACACACCCTGATCCCCCGCAGCAACCCAACCCTGGACTATAAGACTCCTCACAAAGCCCCCCAAGTTGGGACACAGTTTTGAGGGCATTAGCCCTCTGTGGCCCCCTCTGCCTGGCAAAGCAATAAAGCTATTCTTTTCTACTTCACCCAAAACTGTCTCTGAGATTTAATTCGGTGTCGGGGTACAGAGGCCGGATTCAGCTTCAGCATCACTATCTAGCCTAAGACCTATACAAAACAATTTCTCTTGGTGAAATAATACATTCTTTAGAATACATGTGTACTGTTGAAATAATTTATAATACTTTAAGAGTAGCAGTTATATTTTATGTGGGCATTTCTAGGTATTAGCATTGTTTATTTATTTTTTTTCAATTCACTTATGCCTATTGAATAATTCTCATTTAAACACTATCTGCTGAAGACAAGATCTGTGGATTTTGCGTTCTTTGATGTGGGAGAAAACCAATTTAAAGATATACTTCCTTCAAATGAAGGAAGTACAACTAGAAATTGTAAGCCTTAATAAATTGTTTCTCTGGATATTAATTTACTGATGACAGACTACATTATATTAAAAACATAAACAATACATTTTTAGATTATGAAAACTTATTATTAGAACATTGAAAGTAGTATTTCATGTGAAAAATAAATCTATTTTTTCCCAAACAGCTAATAAATCATTAACCAAAAACTGAAAACACCAGACCAAGATGGGCTCACAGTCAGTGGGGATCAGTGGTATCATAAAAGTCAACAAACATTTTGGTACAGTGCATGCACATCAATTAAATACTTAAATTTCCCTTAAATATCAACTTTATTTTTATACATTTATTTGCATTAAAATAATTTATTGTAAATTTTTAAAAATCAAACTTTAAAATAAATAAATATTTGTAAATTTCCACTATATAATAAATTTAAAAACAACCACAGCAAGATATATGTTCTGAAATGGTATTTCTTAGTCTCTACTTTCTACATAAATTTCCTGTACAGTCAACCTAGAAGTTCCTACCTTGCCCACTGATCCCCACTGACTACCCACCTTGAGGCTCCACGCATGAGCCAAAGCATGACTAGCTGGTGCATCCAGTGACTGGCAGGGACGGAAAGCATGATCCCACCTCTATGTCATATCTGGGGGGAGCTCTAGCTCCTCCTTTCCACACCGTTCAGCATACTGGCTCCAGAAGGAAGCTTCAGTTTCATTGTCTCAGGAAAGGACAGAGTAAACAAGAAATGGGTACATCTTTCATATTAACAAGGTCTTAAAGTGAAAACTCTGTTCACCACCCAGAACAGATCCTATACACAATAAGGCAAAAAATGGAAGAAACTGGAAGTACAAATTGTAAGTCAATGAAATCCTCACCTGTTTATTTTTCACATGGATTAATAATGATACTCCATTACAAAATTGAAAATATAGTACAAATGGTAATGAGACCAGATGCTAGGATATCAAGTGAAAATCAGATCTATGCCAGGCAAACTGAGCTATATGGTCCCCTTAGGGGTGTGTGTGTGTGTGTGTGTGTGTGTGTGTATGTTTGTGCATTTCCCAAGCGTTAATATTGTTTAAATTGATTTTGCTGCAGAGTTTGGATAGATCATTCACCCTATTTAATTCTTCTAGGGTAGTGGTTCTCGACTGAATGTAATTTTGTCCTGCAGGGGACAATTGGTAATGTCAAAACTGGAGACATTTTTGAATATCAGCCATGGGGGGTTGTTACTGGCATCTAGTGAGTAAAGGCCAAGGATGCTGCTAAACATCCTATAATGCACAGGAAAGTCATCCCAAAACAAATTAGTCTAGATTCAGTATGCCAGTAGTGCTGAAGTGGAAGAACCCTTCTCTAGATAGATCGCAGCAGCTTTTGGTATCTAACTATTGTATCAAAAAAGTAACAAGAAAATTTTGAAAGTTTGAACTTTTAGAAAACAAGATCACTTACCCAAGAGAATGTTCAATTTAAAATACATGTATTCTCTCCTGCATTCCTATACACTAACAACAAAAGATCAGAAAGAGAAAGCAAGGAAACAGTCCCATTTACCATCCCAACAAAAAGAATAAAATACCTAGGAATAAGCCTACCTAAGGAGGCAAAAAACCTGTACTCAGAAAACTATAAATCACTGATGAAAGAAATCAAAGATGACACAAACAGATGGAGAGATATACCATGCTCCTGGATTGGAAGAATCAATATTGTGAAAATGATTATACTACCCAAAGCAATCTACAGGTTCAATACAATCCCTATCAAATTACCAATGGAATTTTTCACAGAATTAAAACAAAAAAATTTACAATTTGTATGGAAACACAAAAGACCCTGAACAGGCAAAGCAATCCTGAGAAAGAAAAACAGAGCTGGAAGAATCAGGTTCCCTGACTTCAAACTATACTACAAAGCTACCATAATCAAGACAGTATGGTACTGGCACAGAAACAGAAATATAGATCCATGGTACAAGATAGGAAGCCCAGAGATAAACCCATGCACCTATGGTCACCTAGTCTATGCCAAAGGAGACAAGAATATACAATGGAGAAAAGACAGTCTCTTCAATAAATGGTGCTGGGAAAACTACATGTAAAAGAATGAAATTAGAACACTAACACCATACACAAAAATAAACTCAAAATGGATTGAAGACCTAAATGTAAGGCCAGACACTATAAAACTCTTAGAGGAAAACCTAGGAAAAACACACTTTGACATAAATCACAGCAAGATCTTTTATAACACACCTCCTAGAATAATAAAAATAAAAGCATAAATAAGGAAATGGGACCTAATGAAACTTAAAAGCTTTTGCACAGCAAAGGAAACCATAAACAAGATGAAAAGACAACCCTCAGAATGGGAGAAAATATTTGCAAATGAAGCAGTGGACAAAGGATTCATCTCCAAAATATACAAAGAGCTCATGCAGCTCAGTATCAAAAACCAAAAGAAAAACAAAAAAACCCAATCAAAAAAGGGGTGGAAGACCTAAATAGACATTTCTCCAAAGAAGATATACAGATTGCCAACAAACGCATGAAAGGATACTCAACGTCACTAATCATTAGAGAAATGCAAATCAAAACTACAAAGAGGTATCACCTCACTCCAGTCAGAATGGCCATCATCAAAAAATCTACAAACAATAAATGCTGGAGAGGGTGCGGAGAAAAGGGAGCCCTCTTGCACTGTTGGTGGGAATGTCAATTGATATAGCCACTGTGGAGAACAGTATGGAGGTTCCTTAAAAAACTAAAAATAGAACTACCAAACAACCGAGTAATCCCACTACTGGACATATACCCTGAGAATGCCATAATTCAAAAAGACACATGTATCCCAATGTTCATTGCAGCACTATTTGCAATAGCCAGGACATGGAAACAACCTAAATGTCCATTGACAGTTGAATGGATAAAGAAGATGTGGTACATATATACAATGGAATATTACTCAGCCATAAAAAGAAATGCAGTTGGGTCATTTGTAGAGATGTGAATGGACCTAGAGTCTGTCATACAGAGTGAAATAAGTCAGAAAGAGAAAAACAATTGTTGTATATTAACATATATATGTGGAATCTAGAAAAATGGTACAGATGAACCTATTTGCAGGGCAGGAATAGAAATGCAGACATAGAGAATGGACATGTGGATACAGGGTTGGGGGGAAGGGGAGGGTAGGATGAATTGGGAGATTAGGTTTAACACAAATATGCTACCATGTGTAAAATAGATAGCTAGTGGGAACCTGCTGTATAGCACAGGAAGCTCAGCTCGGTGCTCTGTGATGACCTAGATGGGTGGGATGGTGGGGGAGGGAGGTCAAAAAGGGAGGGGGTATATGTATACATATAGCTGATTCACATCACTGTATAGCAGAAACTAACACAACATTGTAAAGCAATTATACTCCAATAAAATAAAATAAAATAAAAGACATATAAAACACTACAGAGGGAATTCCCTGGATATCCAATGGTTAGGGCTCCACACATCCACTGCAGGGGACACAGGTTAGACCCCTGGTCAGGGAACTAAGATCCTGCATGTCGCACAGTGCAACCAAAAAAGAAAAAAAAAAAACAACTACAGGGATATATTGTACAACACAAATATATAGCCAATAAAAAAAAAACACTACAGAAATATTAGTTAAGATTTCAATTATTATTGCTACATTTCCACTCTCGTTGAACCATCAGGTCTCTGTTAGTGGTAATTGGTCAACTTAAAATTAAAAGTCTTAAACCTTAAAACAAAATTATTTTGTAAAACATTTAGACTTTGATTGTATATGATGAAAATAAAACAAATAGCCTGGGACAGAAAGATGTTATAAATATAAATACCTTTCAAGCAACTAGCTTTTAGAAATTACCTCATTAATCCTCACACTCTGCCCACAGGGTAGGCAATAATAATTATTGTATCTGCTTTACAGATGAGAGAACTTGGTCACCCAGAGGTTAATTACTTACACAAGTGTAATTTGAGAGTTAGTTTTAGGACTGGGGATAACACACCAACCAATCTTATAACTTCAAACTATAAAGCTATACATTTTTACTCTAAAAAGGTATAGTTAAAATACTGTAGCTTTCATTATGATATTAGCAATTAAATTTTATCATGTACCCTAGAACTAATTTTATTTATCAATTCAATATATTTTGATTGAATGGCTATTAGATACAGGGTATTGTGCTAAGTATTGTGAGAATCTATCAGTAATGATTGGAGGAAGGATCTTGCAACTCAAGATGGGATTGTTCTCCAAATTTACCTTGTCCTCCTCAAAGGAAGAGTTCCTTGTGTTCAGTAAGTTACCCATGCATGGGGTCTCCACAGATCCAAATCTTTGGAAAGGTCAATGCATGTATTTGGTTTTTCTATTGTAGCATAAATCTAGGTATTCACTAGCTAGTACTGATTTTTAGAATACTTATTATTCATAGATTTATCCCTTTGTAAGTAGAAGTTTAAATAGAATAATGTCTTTCCATAATTATGTTCTAAGAGAGCCTCTCCGATGTTGAAGACATGGTAGCAATCAACAAATAGGATAACACGTAAAACTTAAGAAGTGTGGCTTACATGTTCATTATTATTGTATTATCAAAACTCCCTGGGCTTCCCTGGTGGCGCAGTGGTTGAGAGTCCGCCTGCCGATGCAGCGGACACGGGTACGTGTCCTGGTCCGGGAAGATCCCATGTGCCACGGAGCGGCTGGGCCCGTGAGCCATGGCCGCTGAGCCTGTGCGTCCGGAGCCTGTGCTCTGCAACGCGAGTGGCCACAACAGTGAGAGGCCCGCGTAGCGCAAAAAACAAACAAACAAACAAAGAAAAAACTTCCTAGGCCAGTAATTGAATGAGTGCTTATTCAATTAAATTTTGGCTACTTAAGTTACCTCTACCCTGCTGCTCCCAAACTACTTTCCAGGTGGAATAACAACCCATATCTGTTCCAGTTGCTTTAACACTGGGCCAGGTTTCCATTAGCATATAGATCATATATTGAATTGATCTTTCTCCTTGACTTCTAAAGACACTTCACAGCAAGTAAAATTTAAGTTCTCCAATTAAACTACCAAACCAAAATTAATCTAAACTTTCTAAAATTTATGATTTTATAATGAAGCAAAATGGAGGAACAGCATTTTTTACCACCACTTTTAAATGATTATATTAGACACACAGTTTACATTCTATTAATATTTATATATAATTTTATCAACTGAGGTAATAGTATATTGGTTACATTTTTAGGTTCTAGAGAAGTCAAATAACCAACTTGGAACCATATGTGTTTTGGACCTTGGGCAACGTCTTCAATCTCTCTGTGCTATTTCCTTATCTGTAAAGCAGAGCTGATGATAATAATATTACTCACATCACACAGTTTTAGTGGGAATTAATTGAGTCAATCTATCATAATGAACTTAGAATTGTACCTGGCATGAAATGAGCAATAAATATTATAAACTAATATGATCTTAGTGTTATAATATTTTCTAATATAAAATGCCAGTTTAATTAGTTAAAATGCTTCTGTGTTTACACTCTTGCTTTGGCATCTTTATGTCATATATAATGGGCATTGATTTTTTAAAAGAAAATTAATATGATGAAAGTAGTATTTTTGGTTGTTCAATATGGTTGTTGAAAGATATCCAGTAAAGGACACACTAGAACAAGAGAGACTAGGTTAGGGGTTAATAACATAGTGTAGGTGTGGAGAATAAGAGATTAAAATGGGATGATAAAATATTAAGTGGCCTAAAAATAGCCTGCAGAGAGAAAGCTGTAGAATGTAACCACTTCCTCTTTTGTCTGATCCCCAAATACAAATGCAAATGCCTCCTTGGGGCTCCATCTGAAGAGATAATTTCTCTCTTCCCAGATGTCTGTTTTTGTGTGTGTGGATGGAAAAGACCATTGTGATGAAACTGTTTGATAGTGAAGACAGCTTACTGGTATTTTGATAGGAGCATGATTTTCCCCATCATTGCTTTGCTAATATGTTTGCAAAAACCAATCCTCTAAGAAGTCAGTGTTCAAAAGAGCATTTCAATTTAGGCACTCACATTGAAAAATATTATGAATATGTGTAGTTCACTTATAGTTGACTTTGTCTAGTGAATTTCAAAAAGATTTTACAGATGCAAACGTAACAACAACAAAAATTAAATTTAAAATAACTGAGAACATGTTCTGCTTCCAGTTTGGATACGGAAATTTGCAAGACTGCAGGTTCACACTAACAAACATTACAATCTAAGTAAGATATACAGTTATAGTTTTCTTTAAAATGAGGAAAATTTGAAGACTCAAAGAAACCTAAATAAAATAAATTCCAGAAAGTGAAAAGATTTTCAGTTGAGAGCTTCATTAATAATTTTGGAACTGTGAGTAGATAACCCAAGCCCACTATGATGAAGGTCTATGAAAGCAGCAGAACTCAAGAGACTTTAGTTATCTGCTCCTGGGCTGGCAAGAGAGATTAAAATCCCAAAGAGTCCAGGCACAAAGTGAGTCTGCACCCACCGACTACCTCTTACATAGTTACTCACTAAATATTCAGCGGAAGCACGCCAAAAGCTGCAGCAGAAAAAGGGAGTTGAGTGTCCCCACGTGTTATGGACGCTCTATCCATCACGTGCAAGGTAGCTAGTCTCAGAATGCAACTGGGCAGAACAGGAGAGCTGAGAAAAATAGACCAGAGAAACTCCAGACTTTCATTTTAAAAAAAGCAGAGATTGAGGCAGGAGTGCTGAGAGAAGGCATTCTAGGAGTTCACTAACTTCTGCCCTCTGAACTCCAAAGGACCTGAAGGCTGAAAAATATACCGAATAGGTGGAGGCGCTAGACCACAAAGAGCCTACCCCAGTGACACAAACCCTAGCAAGTATTCTGAAAATTATGGAGAACTCGCCTACTATTCTACAGACTGCTGTTTTGGCTACATTTAAATAGATATCTGTAATCCCCTCAGTGCTCAGTTCCCTGGCCTGGTAAAGGGAAAGTTCTAATTTAACCATTAAAATATCCAAAGTAACAAAGAGGACCTCTTTCTACTTACGACATACAAGTGCACAAAGACTTTTGCTCTCAATCTAACAGTGAAAAAAAAGCCAGATAAAATACAAAATTATATATTTTCTTGAATCCATCAGAGAGTGAAGTCATAAGGCAACCAAGTAAAACATTATCATGGAGAAAGTTCAAATTATCATATGAAATATCCTCAGATTTCTACCATATAATCTCAATTGGCATGAAACTCATATCTATGTTTTATCATTTTCTCTCTTAATTTTGAAGCATTAACCCTTATCTGCCATCCTCCCCACAACACCATTCAGTTACCATTCTTTTTGTCTGTTCATTTTATGTGAAAAATGTTCAAAACACATATTTGGGTTCCAGTGACAAAAGTGGTAAAGAAAATCAGTCTGCCTGTACTAGGTGAATTACCGAGATAAAAAAGAAAGCAGGCAGAGAATTAAGGGTTATTTCAGGACATGATCCAGGCTCTAGGAAAAGAATATGAAGATTTTTGAAAAAAAAATTCCAATAAACTAGCACAGATATCCAGGGTTATTTAGATTTTATACATTATCGATATTATATCACTTGATAGAATCATTTTGAGTATCTTTTTTTCTTTTTTTTTTTGCGGTACGCGGGCCTCTCACTGTTGTGGCCTTTCCCGTTGCGGAGCACAGGCTCCAGACGCGCAGGCTCAGCGGCCATGGCTCACAGGCCCAGCGGCTCCGCAGCATGTAGGATCTTGCCAGACCGGGGCACAAACCTGTGTCCCCCCTGCATCGGCAGGCGGACTCTCAACCACTGCACCACCAGGGAAGCCCCAAGTATCTTTTTTGATAGTCTGAAAATGAACGGGATTTTTTTACTTTCATGTGGCCAAAAACTTTTAATGCTAATTTCTAACGGCATAGAAATCTTGACACTTGAAAATGACAACTTTTAAGTTCTGACACCTATAAAATTTGTATTATTTAATAGCAAACATTCTGAAATTAATTACATATTATGAAAACACAATTCTTTGTTTGAAGTTACATAAATTGATCATTTTTATTATTTATTTGGTGTAAAGAAGATGACTTAGTCATAATTGCTAAAACCTGGGAGCAATCAAGATACTTTTGAATAAGTGAATGGATAAATAAGTGTGGTACACCAGACAATGGAATATTATTCAGTACTAAAAAGAAATGAACCATCAGGATGTGAAAAGACATCAAGAAACAAATGCATACTACTAAGTGAAAGAAACTAATCATATATACTGTTGGATTTCAACTGCATGACATTCTGGCAAAGGTAAAACTATGGGGATGATAAAAAGATCAGTGGTTGTCATGGGTTAAGAGGGAGAGAGGGATGATTAGGTAGAGCACAGAGGATTTTTAGGGCAGTGGAACTTCTCTGTACAATAATACTATGATGATGGATACATGTAGTTATACATCAGTCCAAACACGCAGAACATACAACACCAAAAGTGAACCATAATGTAAACTATGACTTTGGGTGGTTATCATGTGTTAATGTAGGTTCATCAGTTGTAACAAACGTGGGGGATATTGATAATGGGGGGAGGTTATGCATGTGTGTGGGCAGAGGGCCTATGAGAATGCTCTGTAATTTATACTCAGTTTTGCTGTGAACTTTAAACTGACCTAAAAATAATTCTATTGAAAACTATAGATCAATTTTAAAAGAGAGAAGATGACTAAGGAACTCCATAGAGTAATTTGTATTCAGATTATGTCACACATATTGTCATTTGATAAAAATAAAAGGCATCTTTATTACCAAGGGTGTTGGCAAGAAGACCTTATTCCTTGCCATACTGTCCTTTCCACAAGGCTACCTGAATGTTTTTATGATGTGGCAGTTGACTTCCCCCACGGCAAGTGATCCGAGAGAGAGAGAGCAAGGAGGAAACAGAAATGCCTTTTACAACCTGATCTTGGAAATGACATAGCATCATTTCTAACAGAATCTGTTGGTCACACAGACCCATCTTGATACAGAACAGGAGAAAACTACACAAGTCTATGAGTATCAAGAGGCAAAAATCATTGGGCACCATCTTGGAGTCTCGCTACCACAACGTCAGGTACAAAATGTCGTATAAGAGTGTATTTTTTTACCTTGTTTGCTATTCACATGGTTCCATTCTCTCAAATGTCAAGAAATATCCCTGTTTCTTTAGTACAAAATCTTCAGGGTTTTTTCCTATTTTTATTGAGATGTGATTGACACACAGTACTGTGTAAATTTAAGGTGTACAACATAATGACTTGATTTGCATATACTGTGAAATGAATGATTACCACAGTAAGTTTAGTTAACATCCATCATGTCATAAAGATACTTAAAAATAAAAAGAGAGAGAGAAGAAATGTTTTTTTTCCTTGTGGTGAGAACTCTTAGGATTTATTCTCTTAACAACTTTCAAGTGTGCCATACAGCAGTGTTTCCTATAGTCATCACGTACATTACAACCCCAGTCCTTATTTATTTTATAACTGTAAGTTTGTACCTTTTGTCCACTTCTGTCAAATGCCCCCCATCCCTCACCTCTGGTAATCACAAAGCTGATCTCTTTTTTTATGAGTTTGGGAGTGTTTTGGGTTTTGTTTTTTGTGTGGTTTTTTGTTTATTTGGCTGGTTGGTTTTTGCCTTTATTTTTAGCTTCCACATATAAGTGAAATTATACAGTAGTTGTCTTTTTCTGACTTATTTCATTTATCATAATGCCCTCAAGGTCTACCCAGATTGTTGCAAGTTTCCTTCTTTTTTTATTAATGAATGATATTCATATATTCATATATATATATATATATATATATATTTCACAATGAGATTTAACCTCACGCCTGTTAAAATGACTATCAAAAAACGAAAGAACAAATACTGGTGAGGATGTGAAGAAAATGTCACTATGGAAAATAATATGGAGGTTTCTCAAAGAATTATAAAAATAGAACTACCATATCATCCAGCAGTTCCACTTCTGGGAATATATCTGAAGGAAACAAAACACTATGTCATAAAGAAATGCCAACACCTGCATATCACAGCAGCATTATTTACAATAGCCAAGACATGGAAACGACCTAAGTGAGCACTGAGGGATGAATGGAGTTAGATATTTTTAATTGATATATTCAGAATATGAGTCAACTTGAAGAAATTTTGGATTTTATTATTTTACATCGTATAATTATATAAAACCTCACAGCTGCCTTTAAATTCTGTATTTTTTTTCTTAAAAAGTGACAATATACTGCCAATAGAACATTCGCATCAGAAGTTGTTGATAAAGCTTCTGGTGTTGTAAAAGACTTTTTATGTTACCTAACATTTTCTATATCTAGAAGAAATTGTAGATACTTACTAATACATCTTATGAATGTATTTCAATGTTTTCTTTTTAAATCCACAGGAGAAACTGATTTTTCAGCTTAAGAAAGAGCTCCTACAGTGTTAATCTACTGTTAATCCATTAATAATGCACAAGTTACTAATAAGCACCATTAATGAATGTTAATGTCATTAAGTTTTTAGTGAGATTTTGACTTAATTATATAACATGACAAAGGGATCTAAATTTTAAACAAAATTCTAGTTAAGACAGATTAAATTTCTGCATTTAACAACAAATGTTTTATAATACATAATAAATGATTGCATATATACTATTAGAAATCCCCCAAAAATTGCTATCCAAGAGTATAGTTACATTTTTTAAAAATCTCACCAGGAAAGAAAACTTTGATAAAGCTTTTATGTTGAATTTTTAAAGTCACTTTTAAATGAAATAAAGGCTCCTCATTCTCAGGTTTGTGTTTCTGACACAATAAATATTGCTCAATTGTGAACTTGTATTAACAAAATGATTCACAATTTATTTGAACAGTTTGCGAGATAATAAGCTTGAGAAGATCATTTGTGATTTCATCAGTTGAGACACCATTCAGGCAGATTGAAATTCATTTGATAGTCACAGTCACTGAGTTGGCACCACAGTCTCCAGAGTTTCTTGATATCCTCCAATGCAGTGAGTCACCAATGAAGATTTGCTCCCCACCCTGCACAAGGTCTGTATATCCTATAAGTCATTCATGTATATGAAAATCAGCTATTAATTATCTTCACCTAGGCCATTATTCTGATTTATATGTAAACACAGTATCATGCATAAACTATTGTGTGCATAATTTTAATATAAACAGAATTATCCAGGAATTCAATCCTGTATAAATTTAAGAAAGATTATACTTAATTTTATTGGCAGTGTTACCAAAATTGTTCGTCATTTAGCAGATGATCCCAGATCACACTATTTATGGTGTTTGAATTACCAGGAAAATAAATCTTTATTGGTCTGCATTTGTAGCTTTTACATTTAGGGTTAATCCACATATGGGTGCAAGCACCTGACTACTTTATTATATTATTTATGTAGTTCACTGTAGGCATTCATTCACTGAAATATAACTTATCTCCCTTTTATTTCCCTTTTTAGTTAAAATTAGTGCATCATTCTGATTTAAAATGCTTGAATGGTCTTAGGTGATCATTTCTGTGCATCTCATTTCAGTGTAGTTAAAGGAACTCTAAATATATTTGTTGTAAGGAAGAGACATTGGGTCTGATAGGATTGAGAAGCGATTTAAAAGTTGTTTTCATGCAATATGGAACTAGCACAAGCTCTTTTCTGGGAAATATTATACAGAGCAAATAAATGCTACTATGTTGAACTTTCTGTCCTTTGACTTTAAAAATACATAAATAAGCAGTTACTATACAAAATGCACCAAATTGCTATTTTTAATTTCTTAGATTGGCCTGCAAGACTGGCTTAAAACACAGCATGGAGATCTTGGTATCCGTATTTTCCCTACCCTCCACCAGACATTCTAAGCTCAGGTGACCATATGACAATCTCCCCAAATTTCCCCATAGATCCTTACTCACTCTGATTGCTGTTTCCTCTTCACACTAAACTCTTCTTTCTAGTCTCTGCATCTTGAACTTTCACCCATCTTTCAATACTAACAACAAAATAATTTTTTCCATGCACAGCTTTCCCATACCCACATTCAAAATTAATTCAAATCTCTTCTTAGACAAGAAAGCAATTTATTTTTTCTTCTGCTATTAAAATAATGTACTGTCATATAATAGCTCTTTTATTTCATTCTTTCCTGCAGATCTGGATCTAGATCTGAAGAATCAAAAAGTCAATAAACGGCAGGGCCATCTAACTCTTGCTGTTCAGACTGCGGTCTTTAGACCAAGACCATTGACGTTACCTCGAGGTCTGTTAGAAATGCAGACTCGCAAACTCCATCCCAGACCAGAAAACGCATTTTAACAAGACAGCTAGGTTATATGTTTACACATTAATATTTGAGGGCACTGTTCTAGTCTACCTTAATCAATTTGCATGTAAAGACCCTTTGTCCATAGAGATTCATGGACATCTTCAGGGCCACCATTATCTTTTACATAGACTTTAACATACAGTTATTAAGTTGAAAGGCTATTATAAAAATTATCAAGATCACTGTCCTTTTTCAATAGTGGAAAATGCTTTAAAATTGGCTGTCTTGTTTCTTTATAATTTTTAATTTATATCTATCTAATTTACTTATTTAAATTTATGCTGTAATAATGGTCAGATGATCACAATATTAGATTTACTTTCCCCAAATTTTAATTCATACCAGCTCATTTGAGAAGAATGGTTCAATGTCATTTTGGAACATGGTGTATTATTTGGATTTTCATTAAATCAATTAAAATAAATAATATTTTTAAAAATCTAATTAATTCTTACATTTGTGCAGCAAACATTCTCTCGATTTAAATTTTTTTCAGTGTCTGATTGTTTATATTAATACACTATAGAAAACATTAAATTGTACTGGTAAGGATTTACTTAATTACCACTAGATGAGCTATATATCTTTTTGTTGTTGTTGTTGTTGGACTATATATCTTTGAGAACTCTTTTTGCGTTAAAAAAGGAATGATGAGACATATTTTTTGTTTAGTATTGTACAAAAATATAATGATAATTTAAAATATTCATTCACAGATTTGGGATAGCTTGCATATGGGCACCTGAAAAGGTAGTTTTTTGGTAATAATTTTTTAATAGAATATTAACATGGCTTCACAGCTTTTTTGTTCAAGGTAATTTTGCTTTTTGGCAACTTGCTAGGAGCAAAAAATTGAAAATTAAGTAGTGGCAGTAGAGTTTCAAGCACAGGGAAAGAAAATAACCTTATTCTCATCTCTACCTTTTTTTTTTTTTTTTTTGCGGTACACGGGCCTCTCACTATTGTGGCCTCTCCCCATGGCTCACGGGCCCAGCCGCTCCGCGGCATGTGGGATCCTCCCAGACCGGGGCACTAACCTGCGTCCCCTGCATCGGCAGACGGACTCTCAACCACTGCGCCACCAGGAAAGCCCCGTCTCTACTTTTTAAACACAGTTCTATTTAGCATCACGAGAAGCTAAATTGCAACCAGTTTCAGTTTAGCTTATTAAAGATACCAGGAAAATTCAACACTCAGTTTTATGTAACACAGGAGAAGATCAATGGAACATGATGAAATAGCAAACATTATTTTTTAATGTTCCTTTGGCTTTAGATATTTTGAGGGTATGCTTTCTCTCATACAAATATACACACACAACAAAAAACATACCCCTCTTGTATGAAGCATGATTTTCTTAGAGGTATTTTGCCTCAATAAGCTCTCTCTTCCAGAATTCCCTCTAGAAATGGTCTGAATCAGCTTTTGAAACAAAAGCAAGGTAAGAGTTACCAAAGAAAAGCTGAACTAGTACTTACGTTCTTTGTAAAGCTCATCTGAGTCATAGTATTTCAGGGGCAAGGAAGTAATTGCTTGGGGCTTAAAATCTTTTTCTAACACTTTCTTCTATGAAGGTATAAACAAAATTGTTATTCTAATGAATAAACACCAAACAAGACAGAGTAGGCAACATTTTCAGGACTGCATAAATAAATAAAAGGTTTAATTTAAAATATACATAAATCAGATTGTCATCATTTAACTGTGTGGATGTATATCTAGTTTATAATAAGATATGAATTCCACTAATAAATTTACTTTAAAAATGGGCCATTACCTGTTATTTTTTGCGTTCACTTATAGTACCATACCTTTTACTGCTAATCACTCTTTCCACATCTTTGCTGAAGTCATGGCCACTGCATGATCCATAATACATACATATTACTTATAAAGTACATGAACAAAATTCAAGTTTAATAGTTAGGTATCGTATGACAGAAGTAAATACTGACTATCATTGAAAAGTATACTTCACAATTCAAATTCACTGACATCATTATAATCAATATTCTGAGGTACATTTTACCAAATACAAGAATAATTACTGGAAGCAAAGACTCCAGAGGCAGTTTTGCCTAATAACACTGTTTTTTAGGGAATGATCAGATTTTCTCAATTTATATAATAGAACAATCACATTATGGATTTTAACCTCATAGAATAAAGAGCCCTTTATCATGTAAAGCTCTTGTCATGGTGCTTAGAAAACAGAACTCACTCAGATGTTAGCTATGTTTTGTTATATTTCCAATTTATTGAAATCATTATCAATTTAGTAATAACTGATTTTTAAAACAGCCTTTGTAATCCTAATCTTATATACATTAGAATTATATAGTTTAGTAAATAAGGCAAGAAAAAATTTTACATTGGGTTGAGAGATCTCAAAACCATTCACAGTTACCACGATTTTCAAGAAGTTTCTAAAAAAAAACGTGATTATATTCATGGTTATGGCTAACTACAGTGCAAAGATATAGCTTAAAGTCTGCAAAGTGAAAGATGCATGATGAAAATTCCAAGAAAAACAAGAAGCAAGCATCCAGGTGTCTTATCCCAGTAGAGTCACATGGAAGCATTTACTTCTCACAACAACTATGTATGGTATGTATGGAGTATTGCCAATCAGAAAAGCTCACCTAAGCTCCAGGGTATTCATTGGGGTCAATCATGTAGGCATGCAGCACTGCGTGACTGAGGTTGGCTTCTCACATGTCAACACTACAGAGCAAAAATAGGTGTCTACTCTAAATCGCAATTTAGCATCAGGCATACAACAATGATCACGTCAGGCACAAGATTGAAGGGCTTAGACCTCATCTCCCAGGAGCCAGCCAATAGGCAGTTCTGAAGACAGTCTGTGCAGGCAATGTTCAGGTTTTGAGCTATTCAGGTGTGCTGAGTTAATCCTTTCCTGCACAATCCTTTCCTGCATAACACTTTTTTTAAAACATATGTTACTACTACCACTAATAATAATAATAACAACAACAACACAAGGAAAATACTTATGCAATAGATTGTTGCTTACCTGTGGATTTATTTATAAAAAAAGAATCAATCCCAAACTGCACATTATTTATGGAAGAAAGTATAATCCCCACATTTTATCATTCTAATCTATGGATTTTTTTTTAAACCTGCATGTTGCAAATTTACGCTCTCATTTGTTTTTTGTTTTTCTTTTTTCTTTTCCCCTCAAAGATGGGGACAAGTAATGCAATGCATGACTACCTATGATTGCAACACATATTGATTAAAATATAAGAGTAATAACTCAAATGGACATTAACATGTGCATTAGTTCCTTATTGCAGCTGTAACAAACTTCACAAAGTTGGTGGTTTATAATAAAAAGTTATTATCTCACATTTCTAGAGTTCATGAGTTCGAAATGAGTCTCACTGAGATAAAATCAAGGTGAGAGCAGGGCTGCATTCCTTGTGGAGACTCCAGGGAAGGAATCAACTTGCTTGCCTTTTCCATTTTCTAGATGTGACCTGCATTCCTCTGCTTGGAGCCCCACATTCCCTCAGCTATCAAATCACCGTGACCTTTGTTTCTATCATTATGTTCCCTTCTCTGTCTCTTCTGTCTCTTTTTCATCTTTCAATGACCCTCATGATTACACTGGAAATGCAGAGAAGATCAAGCATGATCTCCTTATTTTTAAATTCTTAATTTAATCACATTTGCAAAGTCTTTTTTGCCATATAAGGTAACATATTCACCCATTCTGGGTATGGGGACGCGGACATCTCTGGAGAGCCATTATTCTGCCTACAATAATATGTAAATCTCCTTTCTAAAATATCCTGTATTTCCTTGATTTAAATCTTAATTCCTCTCATCTGGCATTTTGAACCAACATTTAATTTAAAACTGATAGTTTTGCAAAAAATTTAATTTATTGTGAAAGTTTATTTTAAATTTCTCTGTTATTCCTCATTCTTAAGTTAACCAGTTCTCATCTATATGCTATTTTCTTATGCATTTACTCTAAAATCTTCATTGCATATATTTTATATATTTTTATTACATATATAGTGTATGTATATACATGCAGCTAACATTCTTGATGATGTGATTGCTTTTTATTTTTTGGTTTTTTTTTTTTGTGGTACACAGGCCTCTCACTGTTGTGGCCTCTCCCGTTGCGGAGCACAGTCTCCAGACACGCAGGCTCAGAGGCCATGTCTCATGGACGCCGCCACTCCGCGGCATGTGGGATCTTCCCGGACCAGGGCATGAACCCGTGTCCCCTGCATCAGCAGGCGGACTCTCAACCACTGTGCCACCAGGAAAGCCCGATGTGATTGTTTTGAAAAAAGTTTTTATACTCTCCTGGAACTTTTATAACTCAAAAGAAAATTGGAAAATACGCAGTGGCGATAAATGCTATACTATTTATAATATGAGTTCATGTGACAGGGAGGAACAGGAGGGAAGGGTCCACTTTAGGTTGGGGTGTCACCTGAGGGACTCGAAGGGACTCTAGATTCACAAAATTCTTTTTTTGGGGGGTGGGGGGGTGTGCTTTTATATCTAGAATATATATATGTATGTATGTATATATATATATATATATATGTAAAGAACCTTCCCTAGCTGAGGTTAGGAAGAAACTTTCAACAAATTTTGATGGCTATGTGTGGGTGATATGATAAATTTAATAACTCAGGGTCCCTAATTATAGAGTGAGTCTGCACCCATCTGCCACTTCTTTCTAATGTGGTCTTCTCCAAGAGTATAACAGCAGTGTGCTGAAAGTTTGGGACAGTGCTGGAGGGCTAAGGAGAGAAACCATAGAGGGAATACAGCCATTCACTGAACGTGGAATAGCTCCTCAACAAAGGGTAAGTGAGGAATCAGCTGTGAGAGTGAGAAACAACCCTAGTGGTGAGAGATATCTCTAGGCGTAGAAAACTGAGGATAAGCCTTAAGAGAAATAACTAACTAAAATCTAGTTACTGGGTAGCACTGTGTTCACTTTGATGAAGAGACTTTGTTGATCTTGACTTAAAAACATTTAAAATCAGTGGTAAACTGAATCTAACTAAAACTGAAACAGAGCTCAAAACCAACTCAACTCTAGAGTAGACTGATTCAGTACCCTTTCACCCTAATGGCATAACAAATATAGGGCCATACGTGTTTGGGTTAAATATTGTTAATTTCAATTTCTATGTTCTTTTGTACAAAAGCTCTACCATATAATAAAAAATATGATTGGAAAGAAGTAGAAATGTGTGAACCATAATTAAAATAAAAACAGTTAATAAAAGAATATATTTTTGACTTCCCTGGTGGTCCAGTGGTTGAGAGTTCTCCTTCCAGTGCAGGGGATGCTGTTTCAATCCCTGTTTTGGGAACTAATATCCCACACTTCGCGGCGCAACTAAGCCCACATGCCGCAACGCCAGAGCCCATGCACTCTGGAACCCACGTGCCACAACTAGGGAGCCTACGTGCCACAACCAGAGAGCCCATTCACCACAACTACTGAGCCCGCGTGCCACAACGAATAGCCCTCACACCTCAGTGAAAGATCCCGCATGCCACAACTAGGACCCAATACAGCCAAAAATAAATAAATATTTTAAAAAGAAGAAGAAGAAGAAGAATATATTTTGGGAATCAAAAAGGGACCAGAAACCTTGGCAGGAAGCTGAAGGTCAGGAGAGGCCCCGCACTCAGAAAAGCCCCCTCATGGAGGGGAAATCAGCTGGGACAGAAAGGGACCTTCTGAGGAATAAAAGGAGACCACAGCGGATGGTCATGGAAGGCAGGACAGAGTAAGAACTGTGCACATGGTCTGTGCTGCAGCCCCATGCACCACAGCCTGAGTCTTGTTTCTCCTTTTGCAAGGGGGGCTGGGTGCTGGAAAGTGGGTGTTGGAGTGTAGGCCCGGGGGGGACCACCTGAAAAGACAGCCTGAAGGGACAGGCGTAAGGAGCTCCACAAACAGGAAAATTTGCAGACAAAGCCCAGGACACCATAGAAGCAAGTTGTCATTGTGGTACACAAGGGGTAGGTTCCCCATGGCAACCCCTTTCCCCACCTATCAACTCTTTGGTCTCCAGGAGCACTGGGAGGGACACTCATCTCAACAGGCCCACCTGCCCCTCAAGCCAAGGCCTCCTGCATAGGCTCCGGGGTCCTGAGGGCCGCCCATCCCAAACACTCCCTGGGAATCAGCCTGGGCAGCCCTGCCTGAGATGGGAATCACCAGTGCTGACAGGGGCTGACTGCTAACGTGTAGGGTTAAGAGAGAAGATCTGGGGAGAGGAACGCTGTTGGCTGTGCAGATACAACAGAGGGGTCAGGAGTGAGTGGCTCTGTGACTGGGAATGCCCCTAGAGGAAGCATGGTCTACCTAGGAAATGAGGCTCCATTGTTGAGTGGCACACAAGGGGCGGGGCTGCTATTCCTTCTACATGCTGTTCCCTCCCTGTACGGGCACTGGGAGGGACTCCCACCAGAGTGAGCATGCCCCAGTCTGTTGCAACCACCTGCCCGTCTGTACCACTACAGGCAATTCACACACACCCTGGTTGTGGCCGCCATACCTCTCCCAGGCCTGAGTAAGTGTGCCCCAATCAGCCACTGTTTTTGCTCCCTCAGTGAACCCCAGCCTACCTCCCTCTTGCCTGGGTGGGGAAGAGATGCCTGAGGGTGGTGCACACACAGAGGTGGGGACAAACCCAAAGCTGAGTGCAGAAATCTCTCCTTGCAGCTGAACAAGCTGTGGATTAGATCCCTGCAGACTGCTTAATAAATCCTGTGGAATAAATCTGTGGAATATCTGAATAGACAACGAGTGTTCCCACAACTGAGACCAGTCTAAGTTTTGCTGCAGTGTACTTTGGGGACAAGTACACATGGGAGTTGGGCCAGGTCAGAGTTTGAGCTGGCCTCACAGCACCAACAGCAGACCCAGAGACCTACTTAGATATATTGCAGGGCTTGCTGGGGAGGTGGGGGTTGGCTGTGTCTCACTGTGGGAGCCAGAACACGGACAGAGGAGGCCTCAGTAAAATATTCTTATTACTATTATTCTTGTTTTGTTTGTTTCAGTTTGTTCAGTTGGGGTTGGTGTTTTTATTATTTTTTATTTTTCTATTTTTACTGTATTTTTGTTGTTTTGTTTTTGTCCTTTGTTTTTATATATATATATAAATTTTACATTTATCTACTTTTTATCATTTTTCTGTGTTTGTTTTCTGTTTTCTTTGCTTTTTTTAGTTTACTTTCTGTTTTTGTTTTATTTTTCATTTTTTGTTTTCGTTAGCTTAGTCCTTATTGATTGCTCTGATTTTTGAGATCATTTCACTGTTTGTGCTTGGTTTTTTGTTGGGTTTGGTTTCCTTTTCTTCTCTGCTTCTTTGTTTCTGTTAGCTTGGTTTTATTCTTATCGTTTGTCTCGGATTTGGTATATCTGTTTGTGTTCTTTCTTTTGTGTGTGTGTGTGTGTGTGTGTGTGTGTGTGTTGTGCTGTTGTTGTTGCTCTCTGTTTTTGTTTTTGCTATTTCTCTTGGGTTTTGTTTTTTTCTTTTCTTTTACTTTTTTAAAATTTTCTTTTTATTTTCTTTTCTTTCTTTTTTCTCTGGCCATGCTGCACAGTTTGCAGCTTCTTAGTTCCCTAGCTAGGGTTCAGGCCTGGGACTCTGGATGGGAGCCCTGAGTCCAAGATGCTGGACCACCAGAGAATTCCCAGGCCCAAGGAATATTAATCAGAGTTGCTCTCCTAGAGATATCTATCTCGACACCAAGACTGGGCTTTACCCAACTGCTTGCAGGCTCCAGTGCTGGACACCTAACCCCAAACAACCAGCAAGACACGAACACAGTGCCACCCAACAGCAGACAGGCTGCCTAAAGTCATACTAAGCTCACAGGCACCCCAAAACACACCATCTGACACGGTCTTGCCCATCAGAGGGAAAAGACTCAGCTCCACCCACCAGAGGGAAGGCACAAGTCCCTCCCACCAGGAAGCCTACACAAGCCCCAGAACCAAACTCACCCACCAGGGGGCAGACAGCAGAAGCAAGAGGAACTATGACCCTGGAGCCTGCAGGAAAGAGACAATAAGCACAGTAAGTTAGACAAAATGAGAAGACAGAGAAACATGTTGCAGATGAAGGAGCAAGGTAAAAACCCACAAGACCAAATAAATGAAGACAAAATAGGCAATCGACCTGAAAAAAAATTTAGAGTAATGATAGTAAAGATGATACAAGATCTCAGAAATAGAATGGAAGCATGAATCAAGAAGTTACAAGGAGTGTTTAACAAGGACCTAGAAGAACTAAAGAACAAACAAACAGTGATGAATAGCACAATAACTGAAATGAAAAATGCACAAGAAGGAATCAATAGCAGAATAACTGAGGCAGAAAAATGCATAAATGAGCTGGAAGATATAATGGTGGAAATAACTCCTGCATATCAGAATAAAGAAAAAGGAATTAAAAGAAATGAGGACAGTCTCAAAGACCTCTGGGACAACATTAAATCCCCCAACATTCGAATTATAGGGGTCTCAGAAGAAGAGGAGAAAGAGAAAGTGTCAGAAAATATTTGAAGAGATTATAGTTGAAAATTTCCCATACCTGGGAAAAGAAATAGTCACCCAAGTCAAGGAAGCACAGAGAGTCTCATACAGGATAAACCCAAGGAAAAACACACCAAGACACATATTAATCAAACTATCAAAAATTAAATACAAAGAAAAAATATTAAAAGAAGAAGGGAAAAGCAACAAATAATATACAAGGGAATCCCCATAAGGGTATTAGCTGATTTTTCAGCAGAAACTCTGCAGGCCAGAAGGGAGCGGCAGGATATATTTAAGGTGATGAAAGGGAAAGAACTACAACAAAGATTACTCTAGCCAGCAAGGATCTCATTCAGATTCAATGCAGAAATCAAAAGCCTTACAGACAAGCAAAAGTTAAGAGATTCAGCACCACCAAATCAGCTTTACAACAAATGCTAAAAGAACTTCTTTAAGCAGGAACTACAACAGGAGAAAAAGACCTGCAAAAAGAAACACCAAACAATTAAGAAAATGGTAATAGGAGCATACATGTTGATAATCACCTTAAATGTAAATGGACTAAATGCTCCAACCAAAAGGCACAGGCTGGCTGAATGGATACAAAAACAAGACCCATATATATGTTGTCTACAAGAGACCCACTTCAGACCTAGGGAAACATACAGACTGAATGTGAGGGGATGGAAAGAGGTATTCCATGCAAATGGAAATCAAAAGAAAACTGGAGTAGGAATACTCATATCAGGCAAAATATATTTTAAAATAAAGACTATTATAAGAGACAAGGAAGGACACTGCATAATGATCAAGGGATCAATCCAAGAATAAAATATGACAATTGTAAATATTTACACAACATAGGAGCACCTCAATAACTAAGGCAAAAGTTAACAGCCATAAAAGGGGAAATTGACAGCAACACAATAATAGTGGGGGACTCTAACACTCCACTTACATCAATGGATAGATTATCCAGACAGCAAATTAATAAAAAAACAGAAGCCTTCAATGACACATTAGACCAGATAGACTTAATTGATATTTATAGGATTTTCCATCCAAAAGCAGCAAAATACACCTTCTTCTCAAATGCACATGAAATATACTCCAGGAGACATCACATCTTGGGTCACGTATCAAGCCTCAGTAAATTTAAGAAAATTGAAATCATATCAAGCATCTTTTCCAACCACGGTGCTATGAGACTAGAAATCAATTACAGGAAGAAAACTGTTAAAAACACATACACATGGAGGCTAAACAATATGCTACTAAATAACCAGTGGATCACTAAGAAATCAAAGAGGAAATCAAAAAATATCTAGAAACAAATGACAATGAAAACACGATGACCCAAAATCTATGGGATGCAGCAAAAGCAGTTCTAAGAGGGAAGTTTATAGCAATAAAATCCTACCTCAAGAAATAAGAAAAACCTCAAATAGACGACCTAATATCACACCAAAAGCAACTAGAGAAAGAAGAAGAACAACAAAAAAATCCAAATTTAGTAGAAAGAAAGAAATCATAAAGATCAGAGCAGAAATAAATTAAATAGAAACAAAGAAAACAATAGCAAAAATCAATGACACTAAAAGCTGGTTCTATGAGAAGAAAAAAGAACAAAACTGATAAACCTTTAGCCAGTCTCATCAAGAAAAAAAATGAGAGGACTCAAATCAATAAAATTAAAAATGGACAAGAAGGAGTTACAATGGACACAGCAGAAACACAAAGGATCATAAGAGACCACTATAAACAATGATATGCCAATAAAATGGACAACGTGAAAGAAATGGACAAGTTCTTAGAAAAATACAAACTTCTAAGAGTGAACTAGAAAAAAGAAATAGAAGAAGTAGAAGTGAACTAGAAGGAAGAAGTAGAAAATATGAACAGACCAATCACAAGTAATGAGATTGAAACTGTGGTTAAAAATCTTCTAACAAACAAAAGTCCAGGATTAAGTGGCTTCACAGGCAAATTCTATCAAACATTTAGAGAAGATCTAACACCTATCCTTCTCAGACTCTTCCAAAAAATTGCAGAGGGAGGACCACTCACAAACTCATTCTATGAGGCCACCATCACCTTTATATCAAAACCAGACAAAGAGATCACAAAAAAGAATATTACAGGCCGATATTAATGATGAACATAGACACAAAAATCCTCAACAAAATACTAGCAAATTGAATCCAACACATTAAAAGGATCATACACCATAAGCAAATAGAATTTACCCCAGGGATGCAAAGATTCTTCAATATATGTAAATCAATCAATGTGATACACCATCTTTACAAACTGAAGAATAAAAACCATTTGAGCATCCCAATAGATACCGAAAAACCTTTTGGCAAAATTCAACACCCATTTATGATTAAAAACTCTCCAGAAAGTGGGTATAGAGGGAACCTACCTCCACATGATAAAGGCCATATATGACAAATCCATAGCAAACATCATTCTCAGTGGTGAAAAACTGAAAGCATTTCTTCTAAGATCAGGAACAAGACAAGGGTGTACACTCTAGCTACTATTATTCAACATAGTTTTCAAAGCCCTATCCATGGCAATCAGAGAAGAAAAAGAAATAAAATGAATTCAAATTAGAAAATAAGAGGTAAAACTGTCCCTGTTTGCAGATGACATGATACTATACATAGAAAATCCTAAAGATGCCACTAGAAAACTATTACAGTTAATCAATGAATATAGTAAAGTTACAGGATACAAAACTAATACACAAAAATCTCTTGAATTCCTATACACTAGCAATGAAAGATCAGGAAAAGATATTAAGGAAACAATCCCATTTACTATTGCAAGAAAAAGAATCAAATACCTAGGAATTAACCTACCTAAGGAGAGAAAAGACCTGTATGCAAAAAACTATAAGATATTGATGAAAAACATCAACTATAACACAAATAGATGGAAAGATATACCATGTTCTTGACCTGGAAGAATCAATATTGTGAAAATGACTACACTACCCAAAGCAATCTACAGGTTCAATGCAATCCCTATTAAATTACCAATGGCATTTTTCACAGAATTAAAACAAAAATTTTACAATTTGTATGGAAACAAAAGACCCTGAATAGCCAAAGCAATCTTGAGAAAGAAAAACAGAGCTGGAGGAATCAGGCTCCCTAACTTCAGACTATACTACAAAATGACAATAATCAAGACAGTATGGTACTGGCACAAAAACAAAAATATAGATCAATGGAACAGGATAAAAAGCCCAGAGATAAACCCATGCACCTATGGTCACCTAGTCTATGCCAAAGTAGGCAAGGATATACAATGGAGAAAAGACAGTCTCTTTAATAAGTGGTTCTAGAAAAACTGGACAGCTACATGTAAAAGAATGAAATTAGAACACTACCTAATACCATACACAAAAATAAACTAAAAATGGATTAAACACCTAAATGTAAGGCCAGACAGTATAAAACTCTTAGAGGAAAACATAGGCAGAACACTCTTTGACATAAATTGCAGCAAGTTCTTTTTGACCGACCTCTCAGAGTAATGAAAATAAAAAGAAAAAAAAAAAATGGGACCTAATTAAACTTAAAATCTTTTGCACAGCAGAGGAAAACATAAACAACACAAAAAGACAACCCTCAGAATGGGAGAAAATATTTGCAAAGTAACCGACAAAGAATTAATCTCCAAAATATACAAAGAGCTTATTCAGCTCAATATAAAAAAAAAAGAATAATCCAATCAAAAAATGGGTGGAAGACCTAAATAGACATTTCTCCAAAAAAGACATACAGATGGCCAACAAACACATGAAAAGATGCTCAACATCACTAATTCTTATAGAAATGCAAATCAAAACTACAATGAGGTATTACCTCACACAGGTCAGAATGGCCATCAACAAAAAATCTACGGACAATAAATGCTGGAGAGGGTGTGGAGAAAAGGGAACCCTCTCACACTATTGGTGGGAATGTAAATTGGTACAGCCACTTAGAGAACATCATGGAGGTTCCTTAAATAACTAAAAATATAACTACCATATGACCCAGCAATCCCACTACTGGGCATATACCCTGAGAAAACCATAATTCAAAAAGACACATGCACCCCAATATTTATTACAGCAGTATTTACGATTGCCAGGACATGAAAGCAACCTAAATGTCCATCAACAGAGGAATGGATAAAGAAGATGTGGTACATATATACAATGGAATATTACTCAGCCATAAAAAGGTACAAAATACGATTATTTGCAAAGAGGTGGATGGACCTAGAGACTGTCATACAGAGTGAAGTAAGTCAGGAAGAGAAAAACATATATTGTATATTAACACATATGTGGAATCTAGAAAAATGGTATAGAGGATCTTATTTGTAAAGTAGAAATAGAGACACAGACATAGAGAAGAAAAGCATGGATACCAAGGGGTAAGTGGTGGTGGTGGGATGAATTGGGAGACTGGGATTGACATATATACACTATTGATACTATGTATAAAATAGATAGCTAATGAGAACATACTGTATAGCACAGTGAACTCTACTCAATGCTCTGTGGTGTCCTAAATGGGAAGGAAATCCAAAAGAAAGGGAATAAATGTATATGTATAGCTGATGCACTTTGCTATACAGCAGAAACTAACACAACATTGTAAAGCAACTCTACTCCAATAAAAATGAATTAAAAAATTTTTTTTAAATTTATTTTTTTAAAATAAAATAAAAAAATATATTTTGATGACCATAGGTTCATATTAACAGATAAGGATCTTAAAATAAGTAATATAAGCTAACAAAATGGTTAAATAATTTAATGGAACAGAGAAAACTAATTCATCAGTAGATAGATACTTTTAGCAGAAATCTAGAAACTCCAAGTAAGAATCACACAGAAATTGCATATGTATTATAAAATACATTTTGGAAATGAAGAAATCATTTGGTGATCTGGATATAGCTGGAGAAAGAGTAAGTGATCTTGAAAACAGTATAATAAGTATCATCCAAAAAGAAAGACAATGAAAAAAAAATTTCAAAATTAAAATTGACCAAGAGTTGTGGGATAATATCAAATATCTTAACATACTTACTGCATTTCAAGAAGGACAGGAAAGTGACACAGAAGAAATATTTGATGAAATAATGACAGAGACCATTCTAAATTGATGGACATTTATTCACAGTTCCAAGGAGTTCAACACACCTCTAGTAAGATAAAAACAAAGAAAATCAGACCTAGACATATCAAAGAAAACCTTTTGAAAACCAAAGACAAAAAGAGAATCTTAAAAACAGATGAGAGGAGGATATATTTAATTCAGAGAACAACAATAAAAAAAAATTGCTGATATCTGATCTGAAACAATGGAAGCTAGTGGCAATGGAATCACACCTTCAAAAGGATAAAAGAAAAATATGTCTAGAATTGTGTAACATGGAAGAATATCTCTCAAAAATAAAGATGAATTAAATATATTTTCCAGATAAGCAAGAATTGAGAGGATTTATCTTCAGCAAATCCATATTACAAGAAATGTAATGTGCACTTCCATTAATATAAATTTTTTTAATTGGTCAAAAAAGTCATAATTAGAGATAGATGGGGAGATGATATATCTATAAATATATGCAGAAAATGGCTATAATAAAAACCAGGAAAATGTGAGGCAATCATGATATGGAAAGGGAACAAGAAAACTTGGGGATCCTGGAGTCATATCAATGCTATTTCTAGACTGCAAATTGTGAAATGGGTATCTAATTTATAATAATTAATTAATATGTACCTTAAATTTATGTATATTCTATACTATGGAGACAAAGCCTTCACTTATTCTGCAGAGCTCCTCAACCAAGCCTGAGCAAGGAAGCATAGTTGTGAGAAATATCCCTGGGCATAGAAAGCTGACAGTAGATTGGAGAGAAAAGTTTCACTACTGTACACATTATGATTCATAATTAAATAAACATTTTACTTTTTAAGTGCCTTAAAAGTCCTTTATTTACAAAAACAGTACATCAAAGACAATTTATCTATTTAAGTTGTATACCTTATTTCAAAGAAATTGAAGTATCATAATAAAAGTCAGAGAAAAAAATATTTGTGTGTTTGTGTGGGTATATTGTTTTACCTCATTTTTTTTAGTTTAGTTTTTTACTGATAAAGATGTAAGGGGAAAATACCATTGACATGATAGTTTAAAGAGAGATGTCATTGCCTTCTCAAAAAATTTTAAAACTAGTTAATGTAATCCTAAAAATAGTTTACTGCTTCAATCTGTTTAGTTTGCTTAAGAATTTCATATACATACCACAATTCTTTAGGAATTTGTGAAAAATGTACTGCTGAAAGGAATAGACAGAATGAATAAGACAAGCTGGAATGATTACTAATATCCCTTAAGCAAGAAGATAGAATCTGGAGGCAAAAGGTGAACCATGAAGCAGATACGTCACACATCATTTGGAATCAATTTTGTGTGTGTTGATCCTGGTATTTGGAAACAGCAGCACTGGGAGATTACACAATTCATGTCCAATGTCAGGAGCTACAGCAAAGAGAAACCTGACACGATATTAGAGTTATGCCCTTAATGTAGCACATAGCATCAGCCAAAATGAGATTGTATACTGCCAAAAAGAGGGATAACTTGAGGATTTTCCCAGCAAAGGCAATTTTAACAGAGAGGAAGAAAAATGTTTCACAGGAAAGATTAATTGCTTACACTGCTCACAGCCTACCCAATTTCCTCAAAATTCATAGTTTGACCAAAGACTGTGATATAACATTACCAATAAAATCACTTTTTGATCATTTCTGTACTAAACCCAGAGTGTTGTAAAAAGTGGTTTTGTAACATTTGATATCTGTTGTGATAAAAATTCCATTTTTCTTTTTAGAATTGGCCATTTTTACATATTTTTCTTCCTAGATTAAATTTAGAATACAAATTTAAAGTTCCATTAAAAAACCCTCTAGGATTTTAATTAGGGCTGAATTATATTTATAATTCAATTGGGGGTAGAGCTATCATTTTTAAAATATTGAGTTTTCCCATAGAGAAACATAGTATGTCTCACCATATTTTTGAAGACAAGCATCTAAGTCAGATTAAAAAATATGAAAAAAGTTATTTACTAATATATCTACTTTAACATCTCCACATAAATGTCAAAAAGACATCTTTAATGTAAATATTCACATTGGAGCTCTCTCCTCAAGTTTCTTCCTCTACCAAATTTTCTCATTAGTATATGGCACTTCCATTGTTTTCAATAGTTTACACTAACGCCCTTCACATCACCCTTGAATTTTTCCTTTTCACAACACTGCTAACATCTAATGATCAGTGCCTTTAAACAGTCTTGACATGTATCAAGTACTCAGTAAATATTTGTTAAAGAGATAAATCCAAAATTCCTATAGCTTTTCCCTCAAGATTTATCCCAAATTCATCGACTTTATTTCAGATTCATTGCCTCCATAGAGTCCATTTGTATTCATAATACAGATTATGTCATGCCACTGCTTAAACCACCATGTGTTTCATTTATTAGCTTTGTATTTTGTTAGCTTAAGACACACAAGTCAATAATGTAAGTCAAAATTAAATGTTAAAAATGCTAAATAATCAATATTGATTCTTATCACATTTCTACCCAGTTGCCTGTTCCCATGCCCTCCTGAATAATATCAGTCAGTCCACAGTTGCTTTATGTATATACAAGTAAACAAGTGTAGAGATTCTGACTCCTTCCCTATAGTTTAACAAAGATAATAATTACATATACAGTGCATCACGTTACTTTTCCTTTCCCTTCCAAAATACGTAAAAAGCATTTCTATTTCAGGGCATAGAGACATTAATCATTCCTTTTTAGAGCTATAACATTTTCCAGTGTTTGGATATATAAAAATTTAATTAATTCATTTAATTGTTTAGATTTCACTACTCTGGTATTACAAACAAGGTTGCAATGAATAGCATTCCTGAAAGTATATCTGTATGAAAAATTCTCTGAAGCAAAAATTTTTGGTTAAAGGTTATAGTCTTTTGTAACTTAGATGTTACATATACAGGGACCCTTGAACTTGTATTCCTACCAAGCACAATATAGAACATGCTTTCCCCCAAGCCTCTTAAGAATGGATTTCCATTTAAATTTTTTTTTCAAGTTAATTTTGATTGTGTTTGAGTCAGTTTTCTCATTTCTGTTTTCCAAGTCACTTCTGTATTTTCTTTGATGGATTCTCCCTGGTATCACTTTTAATTCTGTCTTCATTTGTCTGATGGTTTTATTTTTTTCCTTCAGCTTTTACCTAGGTCCTACAAATTCATGCTTCATGCCTTCATATTTTCTCATTATATCTTCTCTAACTTTTTACACTCTGCTTTGTGATTGCTCTTCATAAGACTGATTGCAAACTTCAGTGTGTGTGTGTTCATTAATTCATGGCAGAATATTTGCTTCCCACTTGCTCTGAAAAGGCTTTTCTATTTATATAATTATTTGGCAATATGAAAGTTTTGTTTCCCTTCTCCAGATTATTCTAATAACAATATTATAACAATAGACTAACATTTCCTATGTTGTTACTGAACATATTAGTTTTTATTAACTATTTGTTTGCAGAGATTTCCCATTTGGCATGAAGAGGTCAAAGCTCTTAATTATTCTTCAGACCTAGAGACAAATAGCTTCTTACAAATCATCCCTTTCGGTGTGCTCTTTGAAAATCCACCTCACATGTTCCTTTGTACAAATTTGAACCTAGTGGACTTTTGCTGCCAGCCCTGAACTTCTTGGTTTTATCAAAAGCCACTGCAAAATAAAATTCTTCAACTCCTGGTAAGCACATTAAGTTTAGGACATGTACTTTTCTAATGCTAAAAACCCTTTTCTGCTGAGTCTCTTGACCCCTTCCACTCTCCTGCCTCCTCTCTCCATCCTTCTGGGAACATAGTCAACCTGGTCCTAATGTATTAAAGTTACTTACCTGGTTATTAAAAATAAAAGATACACTGTTCACCCCTCATGATGATTCCTTTATCTGTGGGAAGTATATTTTTGCAGTGTATCCTGGGATCTGCCACCCCTGGGCCAATTAAATAAACTTCACACTTATTTTTGCATGGCATATGCACAGATTCAATTGATTTTAGTAACTTTTACACTCTAGAATCTGTATATCACACCTGACTCCCAAGTTCCTGTAACCATAGAGAATGTAATTCATTTTTATTTTTAAAAAGTATTTTACATGATGTCTAGAAGAAGAGGAAAAAGGTAATAATCTACACAACTACCGTGTCATACCACAAGTCCCTAGGCTACATTATATCATTTAACTATCCCTGTAAACACCTTCTGTCAATCACTTCTGAGGCACACATAAACGTTAATAGTCACAATAGGCATTCAATGCAAGTTTATATTTCTAATTGGATTCCTTTCAGTGATTTGCTGTTTAGAATAATATTTGCTGTTGTCTTTCAGGAAATAGATTGTATATTTATGTAACTGTGCCTTTATTAAAAATGGCTTCAAAATTTTATCAACTGTATCTCAGCATCTATTGATGTGAACATACGGTAACTCTTTTACTTTCTTACATTCTTGGAATAAACCCTAATTTGTCATAATATATTTTCATTTTGATACATTGTAATATTATAGCAGTGGCAAAGATGCTGAGAAAATAGTATTATATATAAATCTTGCATCCGCATTGTGTCAGTTGTAGACGTCTGAGAAACAGTTGCCAAGACAGGCTTATATATGCACAAGACTTATTGAGAGAAATGCCTTGTGAAGAATAAAGAGGACGGTGCAGAAGGAGGCAGGAAAACCCTCAGACCACAAGGCAGGTCTGAAACTTGTGAATACATAGGAAGAGTCTCTGTGTATACACATATTTTGCTCATTAGAGAGAACCTGTCCTTGAAGGAGCAAGCCTGCACCAGTTCCCCGAGTCATGCCAATTCATTTTGTAGGAGCAGACTGGAAGGTGGGGTCGAAAGGGGAAGTGTGGCCTGCAGGAAGTTAGTCTTGGATTCAGAGGGCAATATTTGGAGCTGTCATCATCTATATTCCCTGAGGCAGGAGATGTCAGTATTTCCATGAGTGATACACCCATCATTCACCAAATCTTATATCTACCTTTGTGGCTTTGTGCTTAGAGGGCAGTTGGGTTGAAATAAAACTCTTGGTGAGCTTTAGTGGGGAGAATTGTGAGTGCTTTTCTTCCCTGTGGGATATGCAAGAGCTTGGACACCAGCACATGAAAGTGTCAGGGTCATGGAATATGCCAATCCCAGGAAGAGTTTGATAAGCAGAAATCTGTAAACTCCTGTTTGTAAAGTTGACATCAGACCTATGGGAGAGTTCTTGACTTTCTTTTGCTTCAAATATCTGAGAAGGAGCTAAAGGATTCATGTGTCTACAAAAGTCTGAAGAAAGGAGAGTGTAAGAAACCAGGGAACAGGAAGTTTTCATTGTGGTCCATTGGCAAGGTAATGTTTAGCTTCATTGCTGCTACATCAACAATCCACCATAGTCAAAATATTTGCCCCCAGTTAATTACCAGATTTGTAGCACATAACGTAGACCAACTGCAAACACTAACCCTCAATGAATTATTAAAATAATAATAATAATAATGAAGACACACATAGGTAGAAAGATGTAGGACAGATAAATACATCAATGAGTAAGATAGAATTGTTGGAAGAAATAGATGACACAGTTTACAAAATCTTTAAAATCATTTAAGATGATTTGGTCATACTGCACATACACAAAATTCTTTCTGGAAACAAAATTATTTTCTTACTTTAATTTTATTATTACTTTCACTGTATATGCACATATTTGAATAATTCTTAATCTCTGTTTCATGACACACTACAGTCATTGATCCATGCCTGGCCTTCTTTTATGTATTAGTTTTTTAGTTAGTTGTTTTTTTTTTAAACTCATATTTATCTAAATGTAAAAAGCACACATGAACCCACCACACAAACAAATCTGAGACCAATAATTATTTATATAAACATATCGCTGCTGTCATCCCATCTACCTGGCTTCCTTTTAATGAAGTTAACATTTTTCTGAATCCTGTATTCATCATTCTCTTATTTTCTTTTGTAAGTAAAGCTTTATTGTTTTTATATGGATTTATGGATTTTCTTTTCCTTTTATTTTAATTTAACTAAAAATGTTTACATGCACATAAACTTTAGGAAATATGGCCTTAAGTAAACACAGTAAATGTTAGACATAATATTTATTTATCGGAAATTCACATTGTGCTTCATTGTATTAATATGATGAAAACTACAGTTTGCAGCAAGTCTTTTCTAATTTTTTAAACACAATGCCTCACGACCTTATTAGTCTAAGTGAAGGCGAATCCTGCGTGTGTACCCCAACACCGAATTAAATGATGGAGACAGTGTTTTGGGTGAAGTAGAAAAAAAGAGCTTTATTGCTTTTCTAGGCAAAGGGGGCCACAGTGGGCTAATGCTCTCACAACTATGTATCCCAATCTGGATGGGGTTGTTAAGAGTTTTACGGTAATGGTTCCAAGAGGGCGTGATCAGCTCATGGACATTCTTCTGATTGGTTGGTGGTGAGGTAAATGGGAGCCAGCATCTTCAACCTTCTGGTTCCAAATGGTCTGGAGTCCAGCTTGTGGGCAGCATACCTGTTAACTGTTAACTTCTCCCACCTGATGGGGGTTTTAGTATCTGCAAAACAGCTCAAAGATATTGTTATGCGTATCCCTGGAGGGGGAACCAGGACCCTTCCCCAAGGCATCACTATGGACTGTTCTTCCCTTATCTCTGTATCCCCTCTCTTCCTTAATTAGCATCTGTTTGAACCTGCCCACTGGAACTCAGGGAAGGACATGGAGGCTGAATGAAGCCTATTTCCTTTAATCAGGAAATGGGGGACACCGAAAGGATTTTTGCCCAAGAGCCCCACAGGGTCCTGCTCTGTATCATAAGCACTACATTTCCTATAACAATTCCTCATGCAAAGGCCTAGGCAACATTAGTAAATGGTGCCATTTACTCAGCTCTGTTCCTGTTCTTTGCTGCTTTTATTTCAGGTTTTCTCTAGCAACTTCCCACTTCTAACTTTAACACCTCTTTCCTCACTCAATAAGAAAATCTCACTTCTTTTTTCAGAATGGAAATAAATTTGTTAAATATGAGTCCTGGCATACCTATATCTTCTCCTAAACTATTCCCCTTTCATTTTCTCTTGTTGTTAGAGTTGTCTTCAATGGGTAAAATTCTGCTTTTTTTGTACTATTGAAAACATTTCTTCCATTATTCCATTATCATAACATTTCTTCCATGTATTCCAGGATACGGAACTGTATTCTGCAGTTTAACTATATCTCATCATAACCTTGCCTTTCCTTACTGGTTACTCCACAGTGACTTAATTTATTCAGTTTTCCTTATACCTTTAAGATTCTGTTTCAACCTCCTGATTCTTGAGCCAGTCAGCAAATATTTCTTGAGCTCTTTGTCAGGTTCCACAGAGATGGTTCTTATCCTCATGGAATCTATGTAGTAGGAAAAATCAACAGTAAAAATTAATTAAAATTTGCAAATTGTATCTGTGCAAAGCGTTAATAAAGAGAAATTATGGTGTTATAGCAATACTTTCAGAAGAAAATTATTGGTCTTAGTGTACAGATAGTCTTCTATGAGACAGTGCATTTATTGTTAATTAAACTTGGATCAACTTAGGTAATCAGATGCTAAATAGACTCTGGGAGAGCACCAGATTTTACACCTGGAATAGAATTATTACAATCAAAGTGTAGACTTCAACAATGCAACAAAGATATGTGTTAAAAGGGAACCTGAGAATTTAGGAATAATCATTGTGTTTCCACCACTGCCATTGTCTCCAAGTCTCTAGACACTGCCAGCATTAGGACAAATTCCTCTCCATGAGGAAGCTCAGAGTCCCTTTGAGGTAGAGTTCTCACAAGGAGCTGATGCACAGATACATTCTATAGGGACCTCCTTAATCTTAAAATTCTCTGCCCAACCCCCAGGCTCATCCAAATTCAGGTGCAAACATAAATCCACTTACAAAACAGTTACACAACAATGCTGACAGGCTGATACATCTTGCCCTAAAAACTACTCACAGACCCATAGTTACAGGATACCATTTTAGTTTAGCTTCAAAGGTAATGAAGAGGAAGGTAATCATGATGCTGCAAAATGCAAACAAATCTCTAGACCAGGAGCCTGTGTACTGTGCCAGAGACACAGATGAAAAATGCTGCAGAAAATGAGGAGGCTGATTTGTTTTGGAGGAAGTTGAGAAATAGAGAAAGAAGCAACTGTTAAAACGGAGACAATTCTTTCAGTTGTTTGAAACTCCTTTAGAAAGATGTGCCAACACACTGGAGCATCTTCAGGCTACATTGGACACTTGCTGAAAGTTGTTAAGTGATAAATTATTGCCCTAATAAACTTCAAGTAGAAATTGTACAAATAGAAGTCAAACACTCTAAACAAATTCATAATCTTAATAGGGAACACTGGACTCTTTCCAGCTCTTTTTGCAAAAAAGATATTATATGATCAATTAAATGTATGGGTCTAGAAAATATGAATGTAAAAAAAAACCCAAAATGGTTGGAAGGTAATTTCTGAGAAATGCAAGTTTGAGAAAAGTAAAACACATGAAGGAAAAGACTGCCCACAACGTGTTCCTTATTTTTTGTTGACTATTTTTAGAATGTTAATATGCACAAATATTCGTCTTCAAATTCGATTAACCTATTCCCAAACTCTTGAAAGATGTCCAACTTCTCAGATGTTGTCAAGCATATGTGTTTTATGATAGAATTTCTTTTTGAACTTACTGAGTTATTTCCCAAATGAGATGCTAATGAAAACATAGAAAAGAGGCCAATTCAGATAATTCTAATACCTACTTGTCCCATGGGCTAGAAATAATAGACATCATGGTGGGACAGGCAGGTAAACTGACAGCAAAGAAACAGTGGCACTATGAAAATCATTAAGCAGTAAAAAGAGCTGAAAGAACACTCTT
>NW_006784763.1:3225971-3227812 GCF_000442215.2 Lipotes vexillifer | reverse complement strand
ACTCTTTCAAACTGCTTTTGTGTTCCTGTAACTCTTGAAGATGGAATGCTAATATATGTTTCTTTCAAGTGTTAAAATAGTTGATAATTAGCTATTGGAATAATTTTTAAATGAAAATTTAGTTTCATGAGTTATATTCTATTTCATGAAAAGAAGGCATCACATAAGATAACAATGATGACAAAGGGGAAGAAACAGGTGTGGAAGAGGATGACATAGCAGAAGAACATGATTCACAGTGCCAATATCTGGCAGAATGTAAGCAGCAGTGACTCTTGGCTGTATATAGTGTAAAGAATAATCGGCAGTGCAAAGACCTAGACACAAATATTAATTACTCAGCGTCTTTAATTGTTTAATTTGCTAGGGTTTGATATTGGATATTGCATAAATATTTTATAAACCAATTCACTATATTTAGAATTTTACAGTAAGATTTTGTATGAGATATACCAGATGCAATAAATTATTGTGTATTCATTCGCTAATATAGACTTTGGGTTTTGTGAACTGCTTCTTTATATAGCAGCTGTGAAATGTATCAGAACTGTGACAGAGAGATGTAGGTGTTTAGAACATTTTCTTAAAAGAGCAACCAAGGTAATTTTCAAGTCAGCTTGCATGAGTGATTCTTTTGTCACTTTGTAGTAGAAATGTCATCTCTTGTATTAACTGAAAATACCTTTTAAATGTTGAACTTCACATATTAATAAAGAGTTAAAAATATTCCCCAAACTTATAATTGATGTTAAAATTATGATTTCATTTGGCAATTTTTACATTATGTGAAAATTGTTAATATCAAGATAGTTTATTGCTAGACAGTTAATAAAATCTTAACTTCACCTGAAAAGAAAAATTCTGAATTTAAAGCATATAATTATAGAATTATAATTATACACAAGATCTCTGCTTATATTCATGTGTTCACTTGGTTTTCTCCCTTCGTTTAGAGCAGTTGCATCAACACTCAATTGCATTAAAATCCCCTGGGACACTCTTTAAATGTACCAATATTCAAGCTCCACCCCAAATAACCAGACACAGAATCTCTGGATATGGAATCTAAGAACTCTTCTGTTGGTGTCTACTATCTCTTTGGATGATTTTGATGTGTGGTGGAGATAGAAAACTGCAGACAAAGAGAAGTGACATGCAGTAATTCTTAAAAGAAAAGAGTACTTTCTTTCAAATTCATACTTGATATCAAGGCTTCCATTTTTCCTTATGTGTCCTTTCCTCATTTATAAAGAGACTTATTAAATCACTTTGGGAAATATGTGTGGCTTGACGATGCTGCCATTACAAGATTATAAATTTTATTTTAAATAAATGAAGCATTTTATTTTTATTTTAAGAATTGGGTTCTTAAGACAGTATTTATTTATCAAAATAGTAGCTTTGCTAGAGTGATATAGATTTAACAGAAGAAGTATTATTTTTTTTCTTAATTGAAGAAATGTGTCATCCTAAAGCTAGGTTGGTGCAAATGCTTACTGAATTTCAAATGTAAATAAACCCTACTTAGTTTAAAAACATATCTATCGGGCTTCCCTGGTGGCGCAGTGGTTGAGAGTCTGCCTGCCGATGTAGGGTACATGGGTTCGTGCCCAGGTCCGGGAGGATCCCACATGCCGCGGAGCTGCTGGGCCCGTGAGGCATGGCCGCTGGGCCTCCACGTCCAGAGCCTGTGCTCCGCAACGGGAGAGGCCACAGCAGTGAGAGGCCCGTGTACCGCAACAAAACAAAACAAAAAAACATATCTATCTTTTTCTTTATTTCAAGTTTAATGTAACAAGCCGAAAAGTGTTTCAAAATATTTCATAGCAACAATTCCCTAC
>NW_006784763.1:3148150-3225902 GCF_000442215.2 Lipotes vexillifer | reverse complement strand
CCTACACAAAACTATGTTAATGGGAAAACATTTGGGGTTTCCCCTAATTTAATGGGACATTTTACTATGTTTAAATAAAAGGGTTCTTTACAAATGAGATGTCCTGCTGCATAGAATCATATTGAAAAAGCAGTAGAAACCTGTCAATAATGCCCATGAGTCCTATAAAATATTTTTATTTCTTTCATGGTAGGTTATGCTTCATCAGATTCCTTAATCTGGGCTGCAGTTCACGTTGCCATTCTGAAACAGCTCACTGCTCAGTAATTTCACTTCTAGCTGTGGCATAACAACCACAAATGCAGGTTATTTTGGGCACTGGGATTTGTTTTGCATAAATCAAATTTTAAAAATCATTTCCAAATGAGATTAATTTACGATGGGAAAATTATTCTTCAAAGAGATACAAAACTGGGCTTTGTTTTTTCTTGGTATAAGATCAAAATTGTCATTTGGTGCTTATGGGTTTCAGTGAGGGGGGGAAAATGACACCACAAGAGAAACCATGTGTTTCCCACAATGGCTTCAATAACTCTTTAAAATGACATTAGAAAAGAGAATGACAGATGATGTTTTCACTGAATTTTTCAATGAAAAATTTTCAGTGCTTTAGATGACTTGTATTTCTTTTCCATTAGGCTGAATGGTTTAGAGCAATAAGATGTAACTGAGTCTGCCCTCCGAAAGGTATTAGTACCAAAGTGAAGAAGGGAGGGGGGATGTCATCCTCTAGATGATTATTGCAATTCTTTTACCTAGGACAAGGGCTTTTCTTTGCACCTTGTTTTCATATGTTTTTGATGAGAGAAGGTTGTGTGTGTGTTGAAACATTTTGGTTATTACTGTCACAGCAAGAAGATTTAAATGTCCGTATACAGAATAATTCTAGAGTCTCTGAAGTGTTGTTTGGCTTTAAAATTATATTCTTAAAAAAGGTTTTTTTAGTCTTTTACTAAATGGCATATATTGTTTATACAGGGGATTCAAGTATTTTCTCAAGTAGCTATAAAGTACTAAAGTGATGAACAGACAACAAGTAATTTTGATTACCGTTTTCTTCTTTAATGCATCACTATTTCTAATATGAATCAACAGTCTTCTTCTATAATTTTCTCAATAGATTTCACTTCGATAATTTCTAAATTTATAACTCAAGTTTCTAAATTTCTTCCATGGATAAAAATAGTCACTTTTAAAAGATTATAACTTTAAAAAATTACATAGAGCTATGCAAATATTGTTGCTTTGACTTAAATAGCCACAGTACAGCTAAGATTGAATAATTTATTTTTAAGAATATTTAGCAGACACTTTCAAGGTGAAAGGCAAAATAGCAAAAGACTCATGGGTCATAAAATTAGACAGTTTGTTTTCGAAGGTGTGAAAATTGTAGTCTGTGTATATTCTGGGGCATTGAGGATTCTGTTTTTTCTCTTGGTTACTTGACGGAACTTCCCGGTTCTTTTCCTTGTTCTACACACCCCTCACCACTCCCAGTTCAATCTTCCCTTTGAGGAGGAGAGTCACTGCTAAAAGTTTTGGTCCTAGAATCTGAAGAGTTAATTATTATATATTGTGGGATTGCTGTATGTTATATTTCATTTATTGGAAGGCTGGGATTTCCCAGGTAGTAGAAGTTAAATTCAAAAAGAAGAGTTCAACAGTAGAATACATTTCTAATTGTATTAATACCAATTTCCTTACAAGAACTTGAGCAACAGTCGTTGTATACAGCACAAATAGTAGTAGGATTTTCTGATTTATGAAAAAAGGAAAAAACTGAAAAAACAAAAAAAAACAACTGTGAGTGTATGTGAATTCCTTCAAAAGATGGCTAAAATTTGTCAGGATTTATAATTTTTGACCTCATAAAAATTATTTTACTATTCATATTTTAAATGTAAATTTAGTTTTCTTTGCACAGCAAACCAGAAACATTTTGCCAGAAAGTAACTAGCTTTAACAGGCTCAAAGATGTTCTAACGCTCCCCAGGACATCTTAAGAGAATGTATGAGAATAGAATGCCCTGTACTTAGGTTTAAAGACTTTTTTTTCTTTACTACTTTGGCAACAAAATATATTAGGTAATAGAAGGTGGCTTTGCTCTTTTTTCTTAATTTTTTTTTTTGCAGTACGCGGGCCTCTCACTGCTGTGGCCTCTCCCGTTGCAGAGCACAGGCTCTGGACGCGCAGGCTCAGCAGCCATGGCTCATGGGGCCAGCCGCTCCGCAGCATGTGGGATCTTCCCAGACCGGGGCATGAACCCGTGTCCCCTGCTTCGGCAGGCGGACTCTCAACCACCGTGCCACCAGGGAAGCCCTCTTTTTCTTAATTTTTATACTTTAAATATCTTTACACTTCTTCCCATGCTTCTATTCTTCTCAAATAAAGGTCAAAGTACCTTTTCATAGCTCTGCTTAAATAATCAATGCATCTAATGATTGGATTAAATTCAATTAACAAAAAAATAGAATAAGATAATATTCATATTCATAACAATTTTAAGCAGTAAGAGTGTGTATCATTGACAATTCTGTCACACTAATAGCCAGTTTGCTTCCATACAATGTCTGTTTTAAGAAACATTTTGTTTACTTTATCTTGCCTGTTTTATGATGCCAGATATATTTATATTTGTAGGCCAAAAGCTTATATAATTCAGTTCATTTGTGTTTTTTTTTAAACTTTATTTATTTTCTTTATTTAGTTTTGGCTGTGTTGGGTCTTCATTGCGGTGTGTGGGCTTCTCATCGTGGTGGCTTCTCTTGTTGCAGAGCACAGGCTCTAGGCGCATGGGCTTCAGTAGTTGTGGCACACGGGCTCAGTAGTTATGGCTCACAGGCTCTAGAGCACAGGCTCAGTAGTTGTGGTGCTTGGGCTTAGTTGCTCCCTGGCATGTGGGATCTTCCCAGACCAGGGCTCGAACCCATGTCCCCTGCATTGGCAGGCAGATTCTTAACCACTGCAGCACCAGGGAAGCCCTCGTTCATGTTTTTATCCAAGTCTCAGAACCGAATTTTGAGGATATCATCTTGATTCCTACAATACTCCAACATTGTTTTAGGTTAAAAACAAAACCAAAAAACTTCACTTTACAAATTTTCCCATTTGCCGGGTCAGGCACATGGAAGGCTGGGGAAGGTAGAGGAAATGTCTGAGTGTATTATTTTTGTCTCTGCCACACTTGGTGTATATGAAATTCACATTGGTGATGCACTCAAAGAGGCAGGTGTTAAAAGATTAACTGAGGCAAATAAAAATTTTTAAGAATCTATTTCAGCAAAAAGCAATTGGAATAAGGCAGTCCCAGTGGTTAGGAGCGCTCCATCTATAGGAGCTGGGGGAAAGAACTTTTATAGAGAAAAGGCAGAAGCACAGTAAGGAAATTGATTGGCTATGAGTAAAGTCTAGTTGGCTGTTTGTGACTGGTTGTCCTGAGGTTTCAGTTTTGTAACCTTGAGACATTTACAGTCTCAGATTTTAGCTTGCTTAAGTAGGCTGCCACTGCACTACAGCCACCTCAGTCTAATGGTTGCCTTGTTTAATTAATTTAACACAGGTAATACTTATACACTTTCACTATTGCTGAGAAGTTGTAATTGATCTTCTGAAAACTATTTATGGTTGTAATATGATATAAGTTAAATAGTCACGTCTAAATTTTATTTTAGTGATTTTTCTCTGAATTAAAAAGAATACAATTAATTTGTGTTATATTTGTAAAGTACAGAAAAACATCAAGATTCTTTTTTGACTAGTTCGTTATCCTGAGTTCACTATTAATGGTTCAGTGCCTCCATTTTTAGTCTTAAATGTATAGATACATGGCAACATTAGAGGAAGAAATAGAGACAGAAGGGAACAAAACATGCATATGTGAGAGAAATTTAAAAATCCATGTAACAATGCTTAGGTGAATTCCTGTTGCTACTGAACTGTAAGTTCAGTAAATAATGACTAAATAATGTTCATGTAAGAAGCAACTAGATTAAAAATAAAAGGCTACAATTAAAAACAATTGTTCATATACTTTTAAATATAGTGGTCATATTATTAACAGTTATTTGTTTATTTTTATGTTATCTTAAAATATATAGCTTGCCTCATGAGGTCAGCAGTCACAAAAGAATCTCATGCCTCGGATTGTTACTCTGTTCAAAATATCTTCTGTCCCTTTGAATGCATCACTGATGTAAATTTCAAAGAGTCTATGTGTCACAGAGACAACCCTATCTATTCACCACAGTTTCCTCTTCCTGGGCATAGAGCAAGGTGACATTTTCTAGTGTTCCACATGACTAATCTGGTAAATGGGATAAAATCAAGCTTGAACAACAGGTGTGATTCCTACAGATCTCTGTTCTCTGCAACAGTGACCACAGATCATCTTTTAAGATGTCAGAGAATTTATACAGCACCCCGAATCTCTGCGAGACCATGCAGAGTGCCACCTCTTGCAATTCCATCCATCAATCAGGAGGAACTACGTGGAATGAGTGAGAAATAAACTTTTTCTGTATTAAGCAAGGGAGGTTTAATTTTAAGATTTAATCGGTTGTCAGAGCACAAACAAGGCTACCTAATTTATAAAGCATGTAGCCCAAACATATTCCCCAAATTACATAAAAATCCAACTAATAGCATTTCTGTTATATATATATATCTTTCCACAAAAAGAAAAAAACATTGAGTCTGGGTGGGTTAATGTCAGTTCCTCGATTGTAACAGATGTGCCACTCTGATGGGAGATGTTGATGATGGAGGAGGCTATGCATGACTGGAGAAAAGGAGTATATGGGAAATCTCTGTGCCTTCCACTCATTTTTTCTCTGAACCTACAACTGATCCAAAAAATAAAGCCTAGTTAAAAAGGTCATTGTAGGGGCATGGATGGACCTAGAGACTGTCATACAGAGTGAAGTAAGTCAGAAAGAGAAAAACAAATATTGCATATTAACACATTTATGTGGAATCTAGAATAATGATATAGAGGATCTTATTTGCAAAGCAGAAATAGAGAACAAACGTATGGATACCAAGGGGGACAGGGTAGGGGGAGGAACTGGGAGACTGAGATTGACATATATACACTACTGATACTGTGTATAAAATAGATAACTAATGAGAACCTACCACTCCCTACTGAGCACAGGGAACTCTATTCAGTGCTCTGTGGTGACCTAAATGGGAAGGAAATCCCAAAAAGAGGGGATATATGTATGCATATAGCTGATTCACTTTGCTGTACAGTAGAAACTAACACAACACTGTAAAGGAACTATACTCCAATAAAAATTAATTATAAAAATATAAATTAAAAAAATCAAATAGCCATTTATTTATTTATTTAAAACTTTTTTTGTATTTTCTTATAAGCAATGTGCTTATATAACAGACTTATTAAGGTTTATCAATTTTAAATTTAGGGACTATCATATATAATATTTTAAATTGTATTTTTAAAAAATCTTAATGACAATTATTGTTTTCTTCCTAATTTTGTAAGCAATACATATTCCCTGTTGACAACTAGAAATACATAAAAGCATAAATTAAAAATGAGTTACCCGTAATCTCTACCCCCCAGAAATAATCACCATTGGCATTTTTTATTTCACTTGATTTTTACATTTACTATATAATTTTTAAATTTCCATGTTATTAAATATTCTAATAAAATACAAACTTTATCATTACATAGTTTTTACAATTATATTGATGTATTAAAATTTCCTGATGGACATTTAACTTGATTAAAATGCCTTACGGTTTTACACAATGCGAAAATGAACTAGTGTATGTCTCCTGTGAATACATATGTCGTTATGTTTACAGTAAGAGTGATTACAATAAAATTGAAGAAGCAGTTTAAATACTTAAGTACATTGTTCTCTTAGGCAAATATGCTCATTATACAGGTTGTTTTTATGATCAATTATAATAGAGTCGTGCTTCAGTAATATGCACCTAGTCTATTTTTAATTTTGAGAAATATCATAGGTCTCACATTTCTTTACTATTGATTCCATATTACCATTAATAGCATTTGAATTAATCAAATGTGACTTCTAAGTTATGTTTATTTGTCATTAACAACACCCAGTAATATATCACTATGTACTCTGTTTTACAATGGCTACATAAATCATGAATGGTGTTGTTTTTCAATATATGGAATTTAAGAAAAAAAATAATGTTATGAAGAACCTAGGGGTAAAACAGGAATAAAGACACAGACCTACTGGAGAACAGACTTGAGGATATGGGGAGGGGGAAGGGTGAGCTGTGATAGGGCGAGAGAGAGACATGGACATGTATATACTAACAAACGTAAGGTAGATAGCCAGTGGGAAGCAGCCGCATGGCACAGGGATACCGGCTCGGTGCTTTATGGCTGCCTGGAGGGGTGGGATAGGGAGGGTGGGAGGGAGGGAAACGAAGAGGGAAGAGATATGGGAACATATGTATATGTATAACTGATTCACTCTGTTATAAAGCAGAAACTAACACACCATTGTAAAGCAATTATACCCCAATAAAGATGTTAAAAAATATATATATATATTATTTTCATAGCAGATCCATTTCAGAAAAACATTTTTAATTAATCAAATTTATAAAGAACTCCTTAATACAAAGACCCAAGTAAAGATGCACATATTTAATCTACTCACTCAAAAGTAAATCTCCCAAAAAATTAAGAGAGAAAATAAGCTCCATTTACACTGACATCACCAATCCTGGCATAATTGCCAAATATTGTAAAACGTAGAATGAAGTAAAAGTAGCTGATGAAAATTGGCATCTTGTTCTTCAAAATCCACAGAGATTTTTCTAAATCTACCTTTTTATAATACTGAAAAGCCTTTCCAAATGATCTTTTGATTAGAGTGAAGATATCCAGAAGGAATAAAACCATGGATGAAACTAAGAATACTCTTGCAGAGATAATATTCAACAGGGTGAAGCGGCAGGGGGGTTAGCTGCTATTTTATTATCTACCACCCAACCTCCTACCTAAGGTAAACTATTAGATGAGAAGTGGGGCGAAGCAGGAAGAAGTGTCAGCATAAAGCGCTAACCACTGAATGGGCTTGCTTTTAGCCATCACATCATTTTGAATGCTGTTGAAAGTGAAGGGGAGACAAGTCCTTCCAAGGTACATAACACATGTAGTTTTGTCTAATGTGTGCTCAAGATTAAAGTCGAAAGCTAAAGCTAAAACTAAAACATAAACAAAAAAATCCCCAATTTTGTAAATCCTGCTTACCCCTACCACAAGGAGTTCTTTATGAATGTAATTTTTGCATTGAGGTCAGCTATTTGATGAAAAAAATAGCTGACCACAATGCAAAAATTACAATAACCACAAAGGAACAGCATGGTGCCTATTATGGTTTCAGTTGTTCAGTTGTGCTCCCTGAATAGATATATGTTCAAGTCCTAAACTCTAGGATCTCCAAATGTTACCTTATTTGGAAATAGGATCATTTAGATATAATTAGTAAGGAGGAGGTCATCCTGAGATAACATGAGCCTTAATCCAGTGTGGTTGTGCCTTATAACAGAAAAATGGCACGTGAAGACCCAGAAACACCAGGGAAAGTGCCATGTGATTATAGAGGCAAAGATTAAAGTGCTATACCCGCAAACCAAGGAATGCCAAGGCTTGACGATTACCATCAAGTTAAGTAGAAAAAAGGAAGGCTGTCCCCTACAGTTTTCAGAGGAAACATAGCTCTATGGACAACTTTTTGCACTTCTAACCTCCAGAACTGTGGGAAAATAAATTTCTGTTGTTCTCTTAACCACCCTGTTTGTGGTACTTTATTACAGCAACACTAGGAAACTAATACAGGGCCTATACATACAATTTTTGTAAAATGCGGTAAGTATTATAATATAAAAATATAAAGAAATTAGCAACAGCTAATTAACATTAATTATACATCTTTATTTTCTCAAATAAATGCACTTAAAAGAGATACTTCAATGGATTTCAATAAATTACAAACAATAGAAATGTAAAAAGTATTTAAAATCAGATAAATCATACTTTCCCTCTTGGAGAGAAAGAAAGGAGAGAAGAAAAATAAAATCAATCATACTTGGTGAAGTCTATTTCTTCTTGAGGAGTTGAGTGGAATTCAACTCATAGAAATGAAGAGACAAGAGACAGAGCTTTCATCTAAGATCCTGTACAGTATTTCTGGAATGATCTAAAGTCTTTAAAGTCAGTTGTTTATTGCAAAAAACATCACTTATGTTTTTAATCACAGCTGAAAAAACTATGATCATTTTGGTAACATCATGGAAAAGGAAAAAAAAAAAAGATATTTTCTTCTTGAAACTCTGTTGGAGGGTTTTCTAAACATGGTGCCCTGGGCAAAGAAGCAGGAGACCAGGCTGCATTAAATTGTCATAAACAATATTATTTGAAGGCTGATTCTGAAACAACAACAACAAACCATTAAAGGGTAGTAGTATCATTTTACCTATCTTTTCTTTAAAATTAATCTAACTTCGAAGAAAAATATTTTAAGAATCTATTTCTCATCATGGTTCTGAGTAACATTTACATTTATTCATTTATAAAATCACTATGTTGTTATTCTCAAAGATGTTATTTCCTAAACTAATCAGCCCAAATGGGTGCAATGACCTGTTAGTCTGAAAATACTTATTAAAATAGCAATTAACTCTGCATAATTTTAGAAACATTTAAACTGATAATTAAGGATCTGTTGACTAGCTTTGGAAGTTCAGTGGTAGGTCAAGATTACAGTCTTTGCTAAGCCTAATCAGGCTATTTTATAATCCATCATATTTATACTTTGGGGACTATTTACCTTATTCACATGTTGAATTAAATGCTACCAAAGTCATTAGCTACATCAGATAGTTTTTCAACTTGCTAGTTGGCTGTAGTATCCTAATTAGCATGTCTGTAAGAATGTGCTGCTCTATTGTTTCTACTTCTTTAACAGAAAGTTTTCCAATTAATAAAATTAAAGTGTTTTCTAAAAATTGAATATAGTTAAGCTATTTATAGATTTGATTTTAAATTTTCTTTAGCCTTTTTAAAAACAACTCTATTTGTATTATTTTTTGAGAGTAGTCTTGTCATTGCTTCAGTATTTGCTGATTTTAATATTCAGACGAAGATTACATTTTCCATTAATTAGTTCATTCATTAATTTACTCATTTCACAATTATTTATTGTACCTCTCCAATAGTGCTGGTGTTGATTTTAGTACAGAGAATCAGAAGTAAACACCATGTGATTTCTTCTCTCCAAGAGCTCAGAATCAGCTAAGTGCTAAATAAAGGTAAACAAGAGTTATGTTGTGATTTTAAAAGAGTATTAACTGCCTGTGATTAAGGAAGATTGCCTTAAAGAGGTAATTCTTGATCTGAACCTGCAGGGATGATTTAGAATTAGTTGGACTTAGAGTAAACTATAGCATATTTTGATCATTTTGTATAGTTTGGCATTGCTGGGTATGGGATACAAATGAGATTATTTTGAGAGCTGATACCAAAAAGACACACAGGACACTGTAGGACATTTTGGAGGTTATAGGCAGCCATCTCAGAACATTCAGTAAGTAAATTTGGTTTAGATTTACGGTTTACCAATATAACTCTGGTCAATCAGTGCTAGCATAGTTAAAGAAGTTGAAACTAGGATGGTAATAATAACTAAGGGGCTATATTGTAGTTGCAGGTCCAAAATCAACATTCTGGAAATAGAGTAAGAAGGAGGTAATAATGTGATAAACTGTTAGTGAGGAAATGAAGGAGTTGCCGAGGACAACGCCCAGACCAATTTGGTATAATTGTAGGAATCGTAAGTAAATAGATTTGGGGATGAATATATTATCAATAATAATAGTAATAACACCAGTACTGCTAATAATATTAGCAACATTGATTTCTGACTATATGCTAGACAATGTAATATTCATTGTATAATATTTTGAAAATATGTTATTAAAATTCACTAAATACATGTTAATCATTTCTCTATGAATTTTAAATACATGTTCATTTAGTCATTGTTTTGCAATAAAGAAGTCATTCATCCTAAAATATTAATTTTTTCTATTGATCTTTTAGTTGGGCCTATGAATAAGGGCATTTTTCAGGTGGGCTTTATTTTTATTTAAATGTGGTGAGCCAAATTATAGTCCCTCTCTATGACTGAAAACGGTGTAACAGTGTTTTTTTCAGTGAACAACCAATGGGATGTAGAACCTTTAAGTTAAGAAATGAGTGTTGTTAAACAAAATATTAAATATACATTGTATAAGAGAAAGTCCAGATGCAGCAAAGAAAGTACAATACCTTCTTGGTTAGTGGAGAAATAGAAAACATACAATACAAAAGTATCCAAACTTCATTTATAAAGGTGAAGATGACTGAGAAAAGCACATTTTAACATTAATGGTCACTAACTTTAAGTAGCCATCAGGAGTCATTCTCTATTTCCCTAACCCAATTACCCTCTGACTCTCCTAGATAATAATTCTATACCTCTATTCTTTCTGCAGTTCTCTTGCCCATCCTCACTCTCAGATGAATGGCCTTGTTCCACATTGAACTGAGAAAAAAATGCATTCAATCCATCAAAATAGAATTCCCACAGCCTCCCAGCATCACAGCTCCCACACCCACCTGGTTCTGTCCTGTTACTATGGGTTCTCTCCTGTTACTATGGAAGAATTTTCTGTGCTCCTGTATACAACAGCTTTCATCCTCACTTGCTAGGTCATGGACCTTATTTTAGCTTTTCTCCTCTGTTACTCCATTCTCTATGATTCTTTAGCCCACAGATTATTTCTATGGTCACAAAAATATTTCTATTTTCCTCTAAAACCTAAAATCAAAAAGGCTAGCTCTTAAACTCCGTTAACCTTTCACAGATTCTTTTCCTTTCTTTTAGGTAGAGCAAAATATCTCCAAAGAGATGTCTATGGTCAATGTCTCCAGTTGCTCTCTTCTGATTTGCTGTTGGATCATATCCAAACATTCCTTTAATTCTAATCGTCCCTTAAAATGTCCTTTTCTGTGTCACAATATCCAGTTCTCAATTATTAGTCTAAATTAGCCTTGACCTATTATAGTAAATGACACAGTTAATCATGTCCTTCTGGATTTTGTTCTAAAATACAGCATTCATATGGATTGGTTTCATTTTCTGTGTCCCTTACAAAACTTACTGCTTTTCTCTAGACCTTGAAATCTTAGTGTCTGAAGGATCTATTCCTAATTTTTTTTTTACTGTATATTTCGTTTCCTATTGACCTCGACTTCTGTCATGACTTCAAATATCATCTATATAACAACCTCTCTTTTGGTCATTCATCTAACTTACTGCCTGAATTTCATCTCCACTTAAGAAATCTAATAGACATTCAAACTTAACATGTTCAAAACCAAAGTCCTTAGTCTACATCCACACCTTACTCTGAAATGAAACTGCCTCTGTCTGCCTCTCTTTCATCTCTTCATTAAAGCCGACTTTCCTTCTATTGTTTAGGCTGAAAATTGGAATCATCCTTGATTTTCTTTTCATCACATCCAACATCCAATTCCTGTACAAATTCTATAAGAACTTCCTCGAAAATACGTATAGAATCTGCTACTTCTTTCTTTTAAGCTATTGCTTTGTCCAAGCAACATTTAACTCTTGCCTTTATTATTTAATATCTCTTAATTGATCGCTGTCTTTTTTTATGTTTATAATCTTGTTTTACTATATTTTTTTAGTAAGCATTAAAAGAATCGAATCTGATCTCTTTAATGTTGCTTTTGCCCTTCTCTTAAATTTATATTCACAAAGCAGCCAGGGTAATCTTGTTATAATTAGGACAGATCCTATCATTATTCTGATCAAAACTTTCAAAAAGTTTCCCATTTTCTCAATGTAAAAGCAAAATGCTTGCAAGGCTCTTCAAGGCTTTGCAGGATTTGTATCTTGTATATATATTGCCTTCTTGCTCTCTTAAACCCAGAAATCATGCTTATAGCTCAGGGCATGTGGACTTTTGCCTGCCTGAATGTCTCTTGTCCCAAGTTTATACAAGGTACACTTCCTCATGCTTCAGTCCTTATTTAAACATCATCTTTTCAGTAAGGCCTTTTCTACAATCCTGTAAGAAATTGAAAGCTTCTCCCCATCCCCCAAAATTCCAAATCTATCTTCTCTGCCTTATTTTTCTTCCTCATATTTTTCACTTCCTTATTCACTATGTATTTTAGTTATTTAGTTATTTTTAAATACTCCTTGTGTATTGTCTATTTCCTTCTTCTGAGGGCTGCTCTATACCTATATAGTATCTAGGTTAATCTTCACATAAAGAACACATTCAATATATATTGTTAAATAAATGGATGATTACATGCATTAGGGAATATTTTAAGTTTGAGAAATGCAATTATAATTCTTGTTCATAAGTCACATTATCAAATTTAATTCTAAAATCTGCTGTGTTTAGAAATATAAAGAAAAGAGAAACACAGGAAAGGAGAAGAGAAGGATAAATGAGAGAAAACATAAAGGAAAAAATAGAAAAGAGAATAGGCCTTCTTTATTGGGGCTAACTTCAGTGTGATCTTTTCAAATGTTAATATAACATTACTTACCTTCAAACCTTCACTTGCTTCCTAGGGCACTTAGGATAAAATCCAAACCCTACATCCTGGCTTGCAAATTTATACAGAATGTGCTTCATCCTGATGTCATCACTTTACCATGTGTCACTAGGTTTAAGCCCCTAACCTTTAAGATACACTTATTTCATCTCTATTTAGTCAAATCTTTGTCCTCATGGATCAAGGTTAAACGTCATCCCCTGAGAAGGTCTTTCCTCACCACACAATTAGAAAAACTCGCCTAATAGCTCTGTGCTCTGTCACCCTGATATATTTCTATCATGATCTGCTAATGTATTATATTTTTATTTATTGTCTATCTCAATTAAATAGAATTTGATCTCTATGAGAAGTAATTGTACCTGTCAATATTAATGTCTGGACCCATCGTCCGATTCAACATAATCAGTTGAAAGAATCTATGTCCTGAATCTGTTTGAAGGAGACAGAATTCCCACCAGCCTCCCAACTTGATGATTAGAAGAAGCAGAAGCACATTGCTGAGTAGTAGGAAAAAAAGGGGGCAGACATAGAAAACCAGTATACATTTTTTTACTGAGACAGTATACACTTCTGGTCATAAATCCTGGTGTGCTAGAAATTTCACTTTATTCCCCTCAAATCAGCTATGATGCTTAACTGCTGTTTTTGTAGGAAAACGCATTCTTATTTCCTCCCACCTGACTTCAAAATGGCTGTTTGGAACATGACCTGTTTGTAAGTTAGAGGATTCCAATATTTAGTTTTGTACTTACAATAAAAGAAAACATCAGAAAGAGTTTTGCATTATTGCACATTTAATTTTGACTGGAAGCATATAAATCATTTTGGCCTAGGGAAATCTAGGCATAGAGAATGAAGAGCATTAAGATTAAGTTGTTATACTGCAGTTCTAGTATTGACTATTTGCAGCATAAATGGAAAATGAATACAATTCATGTGTATTCATGATAATTGCCCCAAAGAAACTGGCTCTGAGTTCATAAAGCTGATTCTATTCACAGCAAAAATAATGATGAAGCATTATAGATACTATTTGTACCTATTCCTTATGATACCAGTTATTTTAAAACTCAAGTGTTTTAGTATGTCTGGTATCTGCCTAAAAGCATAAGGGAAATTTTAGAAATATCAAATAATACAATACTTTCTGAATAAAAGAATTCTCTCACACAAAGCATTTACCACTCAGTACAGGAATACAAAAAGAATTCTGAAATTCCACATGGAAGTCTATTTGAACTGGAAGAAAAATCATACAAGTGTATTTTTTCTCAACATTAGGTATACAGTATAAATGCATTCTGGTCTATTTTTGGATTCATTTAGATTATAATTTATATGTTTTCCTTTTAAGTCCAATTTTTCTTTCATAACTACTCCTAGTTTTCTATGTTTGAAATGTTTAATTGTTTATTTTGAACTGTTTTAAATGCATGCTTTAATAAAAGAACACCAAATCACCTAACAGAAATAGTGATCATATTATGAAAGAATATATTTTCTTATGAAGGAATACTTTGAGAAAAAAATAGTATAAAAGCACATGTGAACTTGAGTTAAGAAAGTGGTTGGTATATGCTGCATTTCTCCTCCCAGTCACATATATAGAAGTATCCAGTCATACACTAATGCACAGTTATACACAAAATGTTCCTAAGCCAACTCGGAAAGAGGCTGCTCATATTGTTTTCTAGCTACTGCAGTTTGTAGTAAGTCTCTATCAGAAGTCACTGGTTCAGACATTCTTCCTGGGTTTATGGATGATGAGGTCTCTTCTATCTATAATGAAAATGTCCAAGAATGGGTCTCAATACCACTATAACCCATTAGTCATAATATCATATACTGCCTTTCTCATCTGCTCCAGTATGGCCCAGCACAGAAAAGTTGATCTCATCCTAAGTTTTTCTTCTCTTGTTCTGACTGATTACCTTATTTTGTACTGGACTTTTCACCTGAAACATTCATGAATCTCTTTCATTCCAATGGTAGTCCATCACCAACAAAGGGTATATTTGAATTTATCCCTGAAACTCCAGCATTCAGTTGGTGCTATCCACTTCCAGAGCTTATGGTGACATTTATGTTACATATGAATGACTGCCCTAGGTCTTCTACAAATTTGGTATTCACTTGAATACTGCTTTCTGAATAAGAATTGAGACCCCCTACAACACCTAATTCCTCACCTCACACACAAACACAATGAATTTCTCTTTCAAGGCATGGCAGCTCTTGAATGGTCAGTTATTTTCCAAACATTGCTTTTACCCAAAGGGAAACATTACCCACTTCTAGGGTCCACCCACTCTTATTCATCCATTCTGTCAAGGACTGGGAATTATTCAAACCTTAATTGCAATACAATTCCAAATCCCCATGCAAAAACTCAACGATTAGGCCTGAAATAGGTATTTTTTATATCCTTTCTTTTATCATCCATAGACTAAAAGTTGCAACTACTAGTAAAAATGGCAGGGAAATCTCAGGTAGAGATTTTTTTCTGGGTAGTATTGAAAGGTGTAATGTGCAATTGACCTTCCATCTTGTAAGTCAGAAAAAGAGACATTTAATATATAGTTCAGTTAATTTCACTTTCCTTTGTAGGTAAAAATAACTTTTAATGATTACATAATAGAAACCTGGAGTTAGTGGCCCCAGGGTTGGTTCAGTGGCTTAGTGATGTCATCAGAGACTCAGAAATTTTTTTTGGAATACTCCCTCTTCCTCTGTATATTGATTTTGAATCTATGATGTATATAGAAAAAAAGAAGATGCTATGGAACAGAAATGATTATAATTTTTAGAAAGAAATAATATCATATTTTTTATTAGATAGCTAACAGTTGTGCTGGGAGAAGGAAGAGAAGTAAAGGAAAAAGAAGAAAGGATTGGGAGTAGAGACTTGAACGGAGACAGGCACTGATGGAGTCCTCAATGTGATAAGGACCAGATAGCAGAATGGAAGAGCTTCAGAGGATGAACTGCCTTTGAATGTGTGAACATCCTCACCTCCTTCTAAACTATCATCTCTGAAAACACTGCCATTCAACAGCTCTCTTGATACATTTTTAACAACTTTCTTGCCAGGAGCAGGGAGTCTGGATGAGTTTTATGCTTTAAGGAGAACAAAGAGAAATACCCACTCCTAACTGAAGTGGGACTGAACACAGCTAGATGGGACATTTTCTAAGAGCTAGCAGTGAACTCATGGCTAGTATTATATTTTGGACACTCTATGGTTTATTGCTGTTCAGCAAATTGTGGAATTTTGATGTTACCATTGTCATAGGCATAAAAATATCTTTATACCCCCCTGAGATTAATTTAAGATGGATATTAGATTATTAGAAATATTGATAGTAGAGATACTTACCTATCATTATTAGTAGGGAGTATATGGGAGACATAGAATTAGAATCCTTAAAGGCATTTACAATGTGACATTAGGTGTAAGAGTGAGATAATTGCTCTTCTACTATGTTTAATAATGTCTCAAGAGATTGATTATAGAGGGAACCCAAAGATTTTGATGACAAATGTTATAACTAGAAAATAACTCACAAACCCATCTTTACCTGAAGGTGGCAATCTTATAAGATGGCTTCACTTATTGGGCAAGATGGCCTGAACCTGGTTGATCTGCCCATTTTTATGAAGGATTCCTGCTCAGAATCAACCTGAAAAATGGATCCAATCCCAGATCACACTCAGGGAAATGATTTTCTCTTATTACGTTTACTTGAGACTATTGCCAGGAAATGCTATCCAGTACTTGGTAATGCACTTGGTAATGTACTTTTTGCATTACGGTAGCTACCGCTTATTAAATCTAGGAACCTAAGACCACAGAATATAAGAATTACTTTGTGTTGATAAGTTCTCAGGGATGCTCACTGTGATAACTAGTATCTATTTGCAACCCAATTTCCCACTGAGGTTGCTGACCATCAGAGTAAAGAATGACCACCACATATTTATGCTTCAATTTATTTTTCATTTAACAAATACCTGCTGGGCATCTATGAGTCATGGTACTGTTTTGCACTGATGTGGCAGTAAACAAGACAGCAAATAGTATGTTTCCCTTCAAGGTTTGTGGCACATGTCATATGGTTAATATTGCCATATAAATGATCTATGAAAAAATAGTTACCCTATCCGTTTTCTTAATTTTTAAATAATTTGAAGTTTTAGATAATTTAGGTAGAGTATAGGATTGTTTTTTTTCCTTCTGTAGTATTATGAAAGCTTTCTAAGTAAATACATAATATTATTACAATGATATAAATGTTTTCTTAATTTTGTTGTTATCTAGAATATCTTTTCAGTGTTTATGATGCACTTAGCTACCTACTATTTATATACTAGTTATGTGCAATGCTTGTGTATATATGCATGTATCAAGTAAGTACTGCATATTTCTTCCTGGTAACATTTTCTTATGTTATAATTATTTCTTTTTCATGTAAAATCCTGAAATTTATTTCCCTTTCTTGGAAAAAGCTGGATATGTATAGTAGCTGGATTTTCTTGATATTAAAGAATATTCATTTTCCCTCAAATTGACCTCTGAAAACTATGTTAAGAAATGACAAAATAATGCAATCTGGGCACAATGCAAAATATTTATTAAACATATTAAATATATACCTCTCTCTATGTTCTGCCTTTATAAACATAAAGGGTAACTTTCAACATTCTGAAATCTCTGTGAAAGAGCTACTCAGCAAATGTTTCTTTAGGCTGTAAATTGCTTTATATTATTACTCTTTAGAGCCTGAAAATAAAATATTAAATGCTGATATTTGTGTGCATGTGTGTATAAATATGTATTTTTAATAATATGAAAACAATAGTATGCTACAGAGGAAACATGTCACCAATAAATAATGAAAAGCTATTCTTGAGATATTACAAAAGTGAATGAAAGAAATCAATGAATTGTTTAGACAAGGAATAAAGAAAATTTCCTCAACTAAGGTAATCGATCACCACAGAGTCTTGATGAAACGATTTCATTACTTACAAACCACAAAAGTTTTCTCTCTATAAAAAATAAATCCTTTGGGAAGATTCTAATGATTAATTATACAAATAACTTTTTTCTTTAGTAAAGGGAGTTGCAAATAACCTTGCAAATGTGAAATAAAGTTAATTTTATCAGATTTGTATGCAGTTCTTTGCACTCAAATGTCATTACAAGGTCTTGAAATAAATTTAACAAGAATATTCTTGACAATATTCTCTTATTTTTGTGGTGGTATTTGTATACTAACATAATATAACTTTTCTACGGTAACAATACATAGGAAATATCTAAAAAGAAAAACATAAAATAAGCACTAAAGCAATAATGGTCTATTGTGAAATTAATTAGAAGATACATTTTTAATATAATATTATACAGTTAATAATAGAAAAATGGTGTTTTATAAGAGCTTGATTGAGTAGTGTACATTGATAATAAATCTATGATGATAATTTTTCCCTATACTCCAACTGCAGAGATCAATTACTGTCTGTCATTTGACAAATATGTACTCTTTAATACACTGAAAGATACATCATTCATTCTGTACTCAATCATTTTTCTGTCCAAATATTTATTGACTATTTATAAGTTGTCAGACATTGGGGCTGCATTGGGAAACACAAACAAATATTGATCGACATTATGGAATATATACAGTGTAGTGAGACAAGTCTTTAAATGATCACATTATAAATGTAAAATTACAACTCAATAGAGTAACTAGTAATTGATTGCTATAGAAAAAAGTTATATGATGAAGAAGCTAGTAAGATTTGATCTTAGAAAGGAAGAGTTTCTAGAAATTAATGAATAAACACCATATATATGTATCTATATACACACACAGACACACATACATATGTATATACACACTCTCTGTGTAATGAAAACCATTTAAGTTTCTACTTATATTCAATTTATATTTAAATTTAAGTTCCATACTTGTATGTGTATGATCAAAATCAAGCTATTTGCACATATCTTAGATCAGGCTGCTATAATAAAATACCATAAGCTGCATGACTTAAACAATAAACATTTATTTCTTACAGTTCTGGAGGCTGGAAGTCCAAGATAGGGGTAATTATATGGTTGAGTTTTTGGTGAGGACTCTTTTCCCGATTCACAGATGGTCAGCTTCTTGCTGTGTGAAGTAAGAGAACCAGCTAAGTCTTTGAGCTCTTCTTATAAGGTCACTGTCCTATTCATGAGAGCTCCAACCTTATGACCTAATTCCCTCCCAAAGGCTCCACTTCCACATACCATCACATTGGGATTAGGGTTTCAACATATGAGTTTTCTGGGGACACAAACATTCAGTCTATAAAAGCATACAGTATGCAATATGTACATAGACCTCTCTTTCTCTATGTTCTGCCATTATAATCATATAAAGCAACCTATTAAATCCTCCGATATCTTATAAAAGAAAATTATTTAGCCAAAACACTTTAAATGTAAATATATGTATGTATATAACTTACAAATGTAAACTTTATACATAAATTTTATATAATTTTAACTTTTGTTATCTGTACACATCAATATAAAGTAAATTTATTTTAAGGACTAAATAGACAAATGTCTCTATGGCATAAGAGAAAATTCCACATTCAAGAAGTCAAGGAAGAGAATGCAGTGATATTGCATGATTTGGGTACATGTCTAAGACATTTTCAAAATTTTGTCCCTGCCATAAGAACAATGAGAAACTGCTGAAGTGTTTTATATGCAGTTACTGTAGTGGATTTGATGCTTAAAAAAGATTACTTAAGTGGAAATTTAGAGGATACATGAGATTAGATCAAAACAAAATGAGTAGAAAACAGGTACCTATAAACTTCATTGACAAAATCAGGCTCCCTGACTTCAGACTATACTACAAAGCTACAATAATCAAGACAGTATGGTACTGGCACAAAAACAGAAATATAGATTAAAGGAACAGGATAGAAAACCCAGAGATAAACCCACGCAAATATGGTCACCTTATCTTTGATAAAGGAGGCAAGAATATACAATGGAGAAAAACCAGCCTCTTCAATAAGTAGTGCTGGGAAAACTGGACAGCTACATGTAATAGAATGAAATTAGAACACTTCCTAACACCATACACAAAAATAAACTTAAAATGGATTAAAGACCTAAATGTAAGGCCAGACACTATAAAACTCTTAGAGCAAAACATAGGCAGAACAATCTATGACATAAATCACAGCAAGATCCTTTTTGACCCACCTCCTAGAGAAATGGAAATAAAAACAAAAATAAACAAATGGGACTAATGAAACTTAAAATCTTTTTCACAGCAAAGGAAACCATAAACAAGATGAAAAGACAACCCTCAGAATGGGAGAAAATATTTGCAAATGAAGCAACTGACAAAGAATTAATCTCCATAATTTGCAAGCAGTTCATGCAGCTCAATATCAAAAAAACAAACAACCCAATCCAAAAATGGGCAGAAGACCTAAATAGACATTCCTCCAATGAAGATATACAGATTGGCAACAAACACATGAAAGGATGCTCAACATCACTAATCATTAGAGAAATGCAAATCAAAACTACAAAGAAGTATCACCTCACACAGGTCAGAATGGCCATCATCAAAAAATCTACAGACAATAAATGCTGGAGAGGGTGTGGAGAAAAGGGAGCCCTCTTGCACTATTGGTGGGAATGTCAATTGATACAGCCACTATGGAGAACAGTATGGAGGTTCCTTAAAAAACTAGAAATAGAACTACCATATGACCCAGCAATCCCACTACTGGGCATATACCCTGAGAAAACCATAATTCAGAAAGACTCATGTACCACAATATTCATTGCAGCTCTATTTACAATAGCCAGAACATGGAAGCAACCTATGTGTCCATTGACAGATGAATGGATAAAGAAGATGTGGCACATATATACAATAAAATATTACTCAGCCATAAAAAGAAATGAAATTGAGTTATTTGTAGTGAGGTGGATGGACCTAGAGTCTGTTATACAGAGAAAAATAAATACCATATGTTAACACACATATATATATAGAATCTAAAAAAGAAAAAAAGGTTCTGATGAACTTTGGGGCCAGACAGGAATAAGGGCTCAGATGTAGAGAATGGATCTGAGGACACAGGAAAGGGGACAGGTAAGCTGGGATGAAGTGAGAGAGTAGCATTGACATATATACACTATGAAATGTAAAATAGCTAGTGGGAAATAGCTGCATAGCACAGGGAGATCAGCTTGGTTCTTTGTGACCACCTAGAGGGGTGGGAAAGGGAAGGTGGCAGGAAGATGCAAGAGGGAGGGAGTATGGGGATATATGTATTCATATAGCTGATTCACTTTGTTTTACAGTAGAAACTAACACACCATTGTAAAGCAATTATACTCCAATAAAGATGTTAAAAAAAAGTGAAGCAATATGATTTTGATATGAATTGCAATAAATTAGTCCAGAAGGAGCTGACATCTTAAAGGTATTGACTTCTGATCCATACACACAATGTATCTCTCCATTTGTATAGGTTTATTGGATTTATTTCAGCAATATTTTATAGTTTTCAGCAAACAAATCTTGCACATTTTTTGCAAGATTTATCCTTAAGTATTTTGTAGGTTTAATGACTTTGTGTTATTTTTCATTCACTTTCAATTTCTAATTATGTGGTCATAATATATAGAAATAAAATTAATTTTAGTATTTTAATTTGTATGTTTCAGACTTACCTAAGTCATTCATTGGTTTTAGCAGCTTATTTTGTAGATTCTCTAAGATTTTTCTTTTTTTTTCGGTAGATTCTCTAGATACACAATCACATCATCTTCAAATAAAGACATTTAATTCTCCCTTTCAAAACTATGTCTTTTATTTCTTCCTGTTGCCTTGTTGCAATGGCTAAGACATCCAAATTGTGTTGAGTATAACTGGTGAGAGCAGACCACTGTTAAATATAGTATTGTGGGTAGGTTTTTATAGACGTTTTTTTATCACTTCAGGGATGTTTCTTCTACTCCTAGTTTGCTGAGAGTTTATGTTTTGTTTTGTTTATCATGAATGGATAAAGTTCATCATTTTTTTTCTGCATTGAATGAGAGTGGAGTTTTCTGCCTTTGGGGACCAGTTATTTGTTTTTTCTCATTATTTTTTGAAAATTTCATCCAATATCTCTCCAAATATATGTTCAGAGTCATTCTCTTCTTTTTCTGTGACTTCAAATACATACATTAGGTTATCTGATTTTTAAAATAGCTATTTGATACAATTTTCTTTTAAATTTCTTTCTTCTTAATTCTTTATTTCAGCATAGAACATTTATACTGAACTATATTCAAGATCAGTGATTCTTTTTTGGCTGTGCTATGTGTTGAACACTGTGAACAAATTCTTCCTCTCTGATATCATGTATTTTTATTTTAAGCATTCTGTTTGCCTTTTTATATATTTTCCATATCCCTACTGGACATGCCCATCTATACACATTCCCCTTTTCTACTACATATTGTATCATATTAACCATAGCTATATTGAAATCCCTGTCTGATAGATTCAACATCTTGCTATTTTGTGGTTCTTGTTCTATTGAATACTTGATGTCTTGACAATGTTTTTTTATTTGTTTTTCTTATTGTGGGTTTTGTAGTTAAATACCAGATAGATATTCAAATCTTGGTGAGGGAGATGGATAGAATGAAAAAGTACTGAGAAAGTATCCTCAAGTTTTCCCCTTTTTCCCTCCCTTCTCAAACACATGCACAAAAGGAGGCTCTCACAGAGGCACCTAGGAAGGCCTTGGCTGAAGAGTGCCTGGGAATGCAAAGGTGTTTAAGAGCAGGACCAGGCAGAGAGGCCCGAGTCCTTAACTGCAACTCCCTTCAGAGACTGCAAAGCACTGATTGTGCTCCAAGTCTGTATGGGGAGAGCAGAGTTTCCCTATGAGGCCCACCAGTTAAAGTATTTGTAATTTCTATGATTGGGCCTGGAAAGTCACACCTAGGTTTTTTTTCAGGAGCTGGACGCTTTATATGTGTCATGCTCATTTTTAACTATATGAATGTCTCATTCACTTTAGTTATTATGTGTTGTTCTGTTTGCTGGAAAGGTTCGTTTCATTCAGATGGCTTGAACTATTTCATGGAATCTGAATAATACAAACCTTTCCTTTGTCTTATATATCTAGATAAATTTTGAGAAAGGAACAGATAATTTTGAAGTCAAACAGTCCCATACTCTCCATTTTGTTGCCCCCAAATCAAAAATTAACTCTGATTTATTTTTTTGGTTTCTTTTTGACCATGCAGCTTGCAAGATCTTAGTTCCTTGATCAGGGATTGAACCTGCATCCTTGACAGTGAAAGCAGATTCCTACCCACTGGACCACTAGGGAATTCCCAGGATTTTTCCTTTAAATTTCTAAGAAGAATTGCATCGGAAGGCGGTAGTCATCTTAGTTGCAAAGCCCCTCGGTTTTCGAGAGAGAGCATGTGAAGATGTGAATGCCAGAGGATGGCTAATCATCTTTCATCTATTTGCATCAAATCAACACACTCTAAGACCTTGGTGATAAGTATCATCACATCCAAAATAACAGACATAGGTTACTGCAGCACACTTGGTAAGTGAAAGGTACTGAAGTGGGGAAGTAAGAAATTAAAATCTACCCTCTAATCTAAGCTCCACCCCTCAAGCCTTGATAGTTTTAATCACTATACATATTCAGTAGTTCAGAAGAGCCTTCATATTCCCCAGGAATTTCTATGTCTTTTTCTTATTTCTTAATTTATAAAATCTACCTGTTGCCCACTTAAATGGTTCAGAATTATTTGAACAAAGAGAGCAGCCTAGGCTTTTTCACTTTAAATCTACAAAATTTAGTGGTGCTAGGGCCTTTGTACAGGTATCAGACTCAAAGCTCCCGTGATATCAAAGTATTTATCATTTCTTTCTGCATATCTTAGGGTTGTCTCTTTCTAGAATGCTTGAAATTCACCCTTGAAAGAAATGGCACCTGAGTAATTCTGGGGAGATTTTCCAGTTTAGTTAAACATTATCCTACACTATAAAAATAGAAAGAAAACGTTAGAAGGAGAAGGAGGAAGTTGAGGAGGAGGTGGTAGGATTATTTGCATGAAGCTTGTGGAGAGGCACATGGGGAATGTTTTCCTCTGTTTAACTCCTGCCATTTTGGTTCCAAGTTTGTGAGCCTGAGACCCGTGTTGGTTGCTGCAGTTTCAGTTTCCTGGAAGATCTGAACATGTGCAGGAGAAGAGAAGAAGCCTGAACAAACTAGGCACTGTTCTTTCTATCTGTCACCTTATTTGTCTGACAAATGACCTCTAAATCTTGCATATGTTTCTATTTTGACCAACACTGCTTAGGAAAAGACAGGGCAGGGTATTCTGTGAAGTGTAGTTCCCGCTTTCACTAAAGAGGTAGAGCACCGTCTATTTAGCATTTATACGCATCTTTTAAAAATCATATTTCTCATTCACAATATTTTAACTGTATCTGGCATTCTCAGACATCTCTTTTAAATATATTTAACTTTGAAATAAGAAATTAGTAATATAATGCTTTCCCCTAATATAACTATCCCTCATACATCCAAAAACATGCTAACCTTCCCTCTAAAAAAGGATATGTCACTTTATCCATCTTTGGGTCTTGTTCATGTCTTTTCCAGTTGAGGCACACTCCCCCTTCATCCCCCCTAAATGAAATACTGAGAGACAAGACTAGGTGCTAATAACACTTTGTGTTCGAGGACAATAATTCAGTGTCTACTAGGAACCTAGAGCAACCCATAAGCTTTTACTCAAAAGGAAAATACTTATCTGCAGAAATTGAAGAATTTTGCTCCAAATTCTGAAGGGATGAACTGTCATTCACCTAAAGGTGATTGTAAGACCTTCTCCTGATACTGCTGTTTTTTCTGTGTTGTGTCTTTACAAAGTTAGAAAACGCAGGTTAGTTTTTTTTAAATTGAAAACCCAGGTTCAACTAATATTTATAAAATCAAGGGTCTTGTGACATAATAATTATGCTCTGAATTCTATGCATTGAAAAATATAAGTATGCTATTCAAATTCGTTACTCTTAAAATTAAATAATATTAGTAGATTGTATTTTTACTTTGAAATATGTTGTTATTTACTATTTTTATTAGTAGTTGCAGGTTAAAATAATAATGGTGATCATGTGTTGAGTGCTTACTAAGGAGGCAAAGGCTAATTTTTTTTCCATTTCATACATAAAGTATTTTTTTTTCCAAATTTGAATAAATTTTCGAGGCAACTAACAGCTGGTGGAGTGTTCTGGAACAATACTTTCAACGTCTGCATGGAGAAGAGCATGTGTCAGGCCCCAACATCTACATCACCTCCTACGACCAGCTCAAATTTCAATGTCAACACGCCATCCATCTGTGATTGAGCGGAGCTAGAAAAGCCCTCTCCAGGGGCTTTCTCCTGACTCTTAAGCTGGAGAACTATCATCCCTAATCCTTGATAATTTGCCTAATTGTAGCAATACAAACTTCAATGCTTTTTTTGAAAATATTTTTTCTCTTTGGATTAGAAAAACATGCAAATGGAGCTGTACGGTCCTCCTGTCTCTATTTTAATCTAAGCTGTAAAAGATGCTAATAGTTGACTTTCCATTAAAAACATTGCCATGTCTTGAAAGAATAAAAGGCAATGAGCGAACCATTTGTTTGAGGTGAGAGAGGTCGTAAATGAAAATGACATTATACATTAGAATCTGGCATGTGAAACATTCAGAAAAATTTGAAGTTTTTCTGTTTGCCACTTTTCACTTGACTTGGTGGTAAATACATTGACATGGTGGAAAGGGGGAAATTTAAAACAAAAGAAATGTGATTGAAATGAACCAGGACAATTACTAAGTTACTCAACTTAATATTTCTGTTGTTGTGAGGCCACGTTTTCCTGAGATGTTCTTTACTTCATTGTCAATGCCTGTGTGCCTGGCATTTACTGAAACTCCCTTCTGTGATGATTCTTCAGAATGTGTGTCATGTGACGCTTTTACTCACCAAGCTTCAATTTTCAGTTTCTTTTTTTCCACATCCCATAATCAGTGTGGATAGGCTGAGATTAAAGTTTATTACCAGAAAAATAAATATGATAAAAAAACCTCAATTACTGGCAATTCGTTTTTCCATTTGATAGAAATTGAGCCAGCCTTATAATTTTCTAATTTATTAAGGCAAAATTTATTCAAATACCTTGGAAAGATTGTGTAAGTACTTTCTCTTTTGGTAAATTGTGTCCTGGGGTCTGAGTGATTCCACATTGAATAGATTGAAGCCATTTAATCTTTTACCCGATTCCACATGAATTACAGGAATGTCTATAAACAAATAAAATAAATGAAGTTAACTTGGATTGATATTACATAACGGTATATTAGAAGCTGAGATGAATTCCTGTTTCTAGTTATAGATCTCTATGAACATCTTATTTGGATGAGAAAGGCAGAACCACTATGTGGTGCCCTTTGAATTTCCACATAATCTTATTTTCTTTGACAAAATGTTTATACCATATAAGCATCTCTATATGGTACCTCTTTATATCTATGCTGATATAAAGCATCAGATGGTGGTTGTTATTCCTTAACATCATCGAAAGTAGCAAGGACACTGTTAATATTCTATAAAATATAATAATATATAGGCATCACTGGAAAATACTTATACTTTACTACTTGTTTTTTATTTTGCATTATTTATTTAAGGAAAATACACATGACAAAAGAAAAAATGGACATTTGTAAGGTTTGTTTTTCAAATATAACTTTTGTGGTATTGAACTAAGAAAGGTACAGAATTTGCTTTTCAGAGAAGACCAAAAATGACAAAAATTCCTATTGCTTAATTATTGATATTTCCACTGCAAATCTATTCAATCAATGTTCTCACAATTACAGGTGTCCCTTTTCTTGATAGCCAACTTATTTTTAGTATACATTGTCTGAATATACCACAGTTTATTTAGGTACAGTTTACAGATAATAACTGTCAAAAAATAAAAGCTATTATACCTTTTTAAAAGACATTATATACCTTTTTTGGAGCAGTTTTGGGTTCAGAGCAAAATTAAGTGGAAGGTACAGATATAACCCATACACACCATGCCTCCACAAATACAGAAACGCCTCCATTATCAAAACCCCTATCAGTCAAATTTTTGATAATTGATAAATATCTACATCAACACATAATAATCATCCAAAGTCCATAGTTTACATTATGAGTAATTCGTGGTGTTGTACATTCTGTGGATTTGGACAAATATGTACGCTGTATATTCAACATTATGGTATAGTACACAGTATTCTCATTGCCCTAAGAGTTCTCTGTGTCCCTCCTATTCATTCCTCTCCTTTGAGCCCACCCCCTGGCAGAAACCACTGATATTCTTGCTGCCTCCATAGTTTTGCCTTTTCATGTATGTCATATACTTGGAATCATACCATATATAGCCTTTTCAGATTAGCTTCTTTTGCTTAGTAATACGCATTTAAGTTTCCCTCCATGTCTTTTCATGGCTTTGTAGCCAACTTATTTTTAGTGTGCATTGTCTGAATATACCACAGTTTATTTATCCATTCACCTATTGAGGGACATCTTGGTTGCTTCCAAGTTTTGGCAATTATGTATAAAGCTGCTATAAACATCCATGTGCAAGTTTTGGTGTGGACAAAAGTTTCAACTCCTTTGGGTAAATATCAAGGAGAACAATTGCTGAATCATGTAAAATTATGTTTAGTTTTGCAAGAAACCACCAAACTATCTTCCAAATAGGCAGAGTAAAAGCAGAAAATAAACAAATGGGACCTAATTAAACTTAAAGACTTTTGCACAGCACAGGAAAACATTGACAAAAAGAAAAGACAACATACTGAATTAGAGAAAAGATTTGCAAATGATATGACTGATAAGGGGTTAATTATCCAAAATATATAAGCAGCTCATACCACTCAATAACAAAAAGACAAAGAACCCAATTAAAAAATGGGCAGAAGACCTGAATAGATCTTTATCCAAAGAAAACATACAGATGGCCAACAGGTACATGAAAAGATGCTGAACATCACTATTCATCAGGGAAATGCACATCAAAACAATAATGAGATATCACCTCACACTTGTCAGAATGTTTATCATCAAAAAGACCACAAATAATAATTGTAGGTGATGTGGAGAAAAAGGAACCCTAGCACACTGTTGGTGGGATTGTAAATTGGTGCAGCCACTATGGAAAACAGTATGGAGGTTCCTTAAAAAATTAAAAATAGAACTACCATATGATCCAGAAATTCCACTGCTGGGTATATATCTGAAGAAAATAAAAACACTAAATTGAAAAGACACATGCACCCCAATGTTCATAACAGCATTATTTACAGTAGCCAAAGTATGAAAGCAACCAAAGTACCCATCAACAGATGAATGAATAAAGAAGATGAGGAATATGTATTCAGGACCTAATGAAGAATCTAGGATTCTGAAATTGGCTAGTAATTAGTGGAAAGGAAAAATAGAATCAGATAATGAAAATTGCATAAATGCCAATTTGAGTGATGTCCTATGCATTAAGATAGTATAAAGAGAAGTTGCAAAACAAAACATAAATTTCAGAGTAGGTACTATAATTGGTTTCACAATGTTTGGGGCTTAAACCTAGGTACGCTTGATAAGAATAAAAATTATGAAAAGTTGAGAAAGTAAATGAAAGAGAACCTATAAATAGAGTCCTTAGGTGAGAGCTGTTGCCCTTTTCTGAAGAGCCATGACTTGACCCTAAGTCTAGGGATGGAGGCCTCCATGGTATTTTTCTCCATATATATTAAGTCTGTCTGCATTGGGCAGTTAGTGGACTTGTGTCTAACTAAACTCCGAAATCGAGAGGGCAGGAGAGGTGGGCTGGTTCTTCTGCTTTGTTTAGTAATTAAAATCAGATTTTATTTATCTCCCTTTCTTTTTTTTTCTTCTTCCCAGTCTCTGTACTCTAACAAAGGTGGTTTAGGAGTTGTATTTGGCAAATGTTAAAAGTGAGTGAGAAAGATGATGAAACTTCCTCTCAGTAAGACGAGTCAGGCCACTAAGTCTATGTTTGGGATGGGAAGAAGAAACTATGATACTGTTTATTAAATAAGTGTAATTAGAAAAGTCATATATTTGCCCCATTTTTCATCTTGGGTAGAGGAAAGAATCCTACTGTTAAATGTAAAGGGAAGAGGAGAGAGAAATTTGAGGGGTACTTTGATTATATCCTCTGAATAATGCTTTCTCAATATATCAGTTAACCCTAAAGGGGAATCAAGTCCAGATCTATTGCATCCATTTGGTTTGGCTTCCCCAACTGGGTGTCAACTCTACTACTTAGTTCCTTCCTCTACATTTAAATCCACCTAACATTTGTCTTGTCAACTTGGATCAAAGTCTCTATCTAGCTGAGTAGATACTATTATTCTTTGTGAAACCAGTATGAATGTTCATAATGCAAAATGAATCTAACAATTCAGAAACATAATTTATATTATATAAAGTGATATTATTTATAGTACAATCACTTTTTGAGATAATTTGGAATTATTGGGAAAATAACAAAGAGATAATATAGTTGAATGGCTTTAAGTCTTCATTAATGGAATTAAGAATGATAAGGAGGTATAAAATGCTACATATTAAAGTTATTGCAAGTGAGTGTAAAAAAAAGCCATAGCTTATGAGTACATGTTAGATGGACCCAACCCTTATATGTTGAGGTTTAAGTTCAGTAATATATATGTTTACATAAAACAAAATCTTCTTAGTAATGATAATACTCTTGCTATTGCAATTTAAGGAAAGATGACTTTCTTTTGAGGGGTGTAAACCTTTTTAGATAATTGCCTAATTTTCCTCTATAGATGTATGTTTTTATAATATGGTTTTGATAATTTAAGGAAATACAATAGACCGTTGAAATATTACAGGCTAAACCCTTTAGATGGTGATAACACAATGGAAATAAAATTCTATACTTTCTCTTATTCAAAGCAAAATCTTTTCTCATGGGAAAATGAAGTGTGGTAATATAACAGAAAGAAGGGACATTGGCTTCAGAGTTCTGCATATCTCAAAACTGCTGCAAAAGTGTGGGAGGTGTTGATTTATAAACTCAATGTAATTCTATGGTTAAAAGACATTCTTTCTGTAGTTCTTCTGTATTGTGATAAAAGAAATTCACAGTAAGACACCAAACATTCTTATCAGGATCAGCTGCAAAATTGGCATATTGCCAAATGATAAACGTTTTCCTAGAAAGGTCAGATTTATTGTTAATTAAGCCAACTAAATCCAAGTATATAAATCCATGTTTAGCGACACGTGAATTTATATTGGCTTTTCAATTTAAGGATTAGAATGATATGCCTAATAATTATCATATGGCCATGTTTGGGAATTTTCTACCTTTATAAAAAATAGATTCAAAGGTATTAATCTATATGTGCAATCTGTTAATTTACAGTGTCAAGGCAATCATTTTTTTCTTTTTCTATGTCATAGGACTGTGTGGAATGCCAGCTGTTACTGGAAATTCTTACCCTTAAAATTAGACGGGTATTCTAAGTATAGAATTTTGGTTTTATTTCTGTTTTGTGTAAACTCAACATCCGTTGCATCAAAAAGATAGGCTCCAACAGTGTGGTTTTAAGTAAGTTATCTATTAAATATCAATGAAGATATGGATTATTTCATTCATTGATTATATCTTTATAATCGTAAATGAGGATTCTTTCTCTTAGTAATTATGCTCAGGAAAATAAACAATATGGGGCACTTTTGATGTCATCCGAAGAGAGGTGTGGAATTTCATTAGCTGTGGGGTATATTGAATGCACTAGTTTATCAAAGTCTGCAGTGTCAGAGACTACAAGTTACCCTAATAGGAGCTGTCCTTACTTATAAGGGAACGCATTGGTGAAACAGTCAAGCAGAGCTAGCTAAAGAGAGTTTGGGGAATTAATTTTACATTAAGATGATTTTAAGGAAATAATGTTATGCAAAATCAGGTCAAATTAGGATGGCCTTTTAAAACAGCTAATGAATTAATGATGTCCTTTAATGTGTTGTATGATGGTAAATCCCTCATTAACACTCACCCGACAAAACACTTAGTTTGAAAATGCTGTTCGGAGAACAGCAGGTGTTCAGTACAGAATATTTCACAGAAAATATATTTAGTATCACACAAAAAATGACATTTTAAAAAGCATTTTTAGCCCAAGATCATGGTTGTCTGCATATGCTTCTCTCTGTGCATCCATTTCACTGGCAATTCCAATGCAAAGTGTTCTTTTCCAATGTCACATCCAATATTTTATTGCGTGTTTACAGCCTTCCAGAATCACTAAACCATACACTATACTCACCCTAGACCCGGGCCTTGGGGAAAAAAACAACAACAAATATTAGTGGGATGCTGTGTAAATTGAGTAAGCATTAATTGATTGAAGGCTATATATAAAGTGTGCTGATTAGTGAATTGGAGCAAACAAGAATATATGCTTTTAGTGTTATCTAATAAGGAGTTTTTCTTAGTCTATTCTTGTTGAATATTTTTACAAATGACTGATACTCAAAACAGAAAATGGGTTCCCAGACTTGTGAGTGGGAGGAATAAGCAAAGATTTTGGATGCCAAACTCTGAATCCAGCATAAGAGATTACTAACTGCCTAACCAATCTCTACTTTCCCTTTCTTCCTTTATAAATAAACTATTTTGTTGGAGTAAGAATGAAAGTATTTTCTATTTCATCTCAAAGAGAGGGCCAGCAATGGTATGAACATCTGAACAATTAGATTTGGAAGATACTTCACAGAGAGCACAGTAAAAGGGGTGCTGACTCACCTGAATTCAGTCCATATATATTTGCTAATTTCTTAATCCTACTTAGGACAGGGGTATGATCACAGTAGCTTCCACAGTTATCTTTTTACCATGAGGCAAACTTGAGGATGGAGCCTCCAAAAGTTGTTAAAAAAAAGTTGCAGGAGCTAAAAACAACCCAAAACTTGGATACCACTGTGGAGCTGTTGCCACCAGATCTCCATTACCAAACTCTGGATTTATCAATCCGTGAAAGAGAAAATATGCCCATAATTTATTTAAGGCACTGCTCATCCCGTGTATTCATCCAGTAGCTGAGCACAATACCTAATATTAACATGCAAAACAATGTCATTTATCATGATTTAGACTATACTTTACATATGTAGCATTTTGTAGATGGAGCTGAGAAACAGAATGCTTCACACACACAAAAGCAAATTAATTGTTTTCATTGTTACTAAGTAAATATAGAGAGTATTTTAAAATATAAACAAAAAGTCCCAATACATTGTATCATTGATAGCCTGTAATATAGAATTGATTAAGTCATTTATTTTTCTTTCTGGTCACCTTAAATATATGCTTAACTGCATAGGTTTCAAAATTTGAATTTGGCTTGACATCTGGCTTCAAAATTTGACAACATCATTTAACAAAAATGTATGGAAAAAGGATAAAATATGTTCAGAGCAGAGCTACCAAACTGTGAGGAAATTAAATATTTCATGTGCAATGGTTACTGAAAGACACCACAAATTTTCATTTTAAGAGGGGTCTCAGAGGCCCGTGTAAGCTATTTTCAAACATGACAGTGGTTATAAAACGGAAGAGGATTAACTACCTCCTGGAAGGCTATAAGAAAATGATGACCGGAGATCTGGGAGGAGCTGGCTGTACCTTTTGTAAAAGAAAACGTCCTTTTTTTCTTGCGGAGGGGAGCATGTAAGGGGTAGTTCCTGAAAAAAATGTTAAAATATACAATTTATATGTGAGAATGCATTTATTTACTAAACTGGAACCTATCAAATACGTCCAAAGATCAAGTTACAGAGCAATTCATTAGCATGTATTGAACACACTCCTGTAACCATTACCCACGTTAAAAAATAAACAGCAGTGAACACACCAGAAGCTCCCCGTGCCCCTTGTGATCAACATCAAATTAATTAAATGAGCTCTATTAGAAGTCTGAAAATAATAATAATTATTAAATTGTGCATTTACTCATGACTCTATCAGTGCAGCAGACTGGTGGTGCTAAAGCCTGAGGAGAAAGGTTGAATGGAAAGAAAATGTGTGTACACATACACATTTAAATTGTAAATATATTATATACACATACGTATGTGTTTATATATTATATACATATATACATAGGTATTTATATTTAGAGAGAGAGAATATAGCAAGATACTATCTGAAAATGTAGTTGATAATGTTAAACATAGAACTGCATAGAAAATTATGGAATAAATACTGGAAAAAAAGAGATTTATTTTAATTTTCTATGATAGTAAATGCTAATGAGTTGGCATTCATTTGGGCACTTCACTTAAAAAGATTTGGGGACTTGCTAAATAGATTCTATTCCTTAGCCATTGGAATTCAGATATTTGTTTCAAGAGGGCTGCATTCTGTATCGTTGTTTCCTTTTTTTAAATTTATAACATCAGTAAAAGGTAGATCAAATGCTTGTGTTATTCAGTATATTTTTCTTTAATGACTATAAATCAAAATTCAAAAGCTAACTTTGACAGAATCGATATGTTAATTAAGACACTGGTATTACGATCCTTAACACTCTGTGGATTCGTGCCAATTTCTTAAAACAATAATTGTAAGCTGATTAGGGATTTGTTTTCCTGTAACTTGATGGTAATACTATTGATACTAAATTTGGTCAAGTATCCTTTTAATACAGACATGGGTTACATATATTAACAATACAATATAATCCAAAAGCACATTAAAGTGTAACTGAAAGCTGAGAAAACTTGAAAATTTTCAAAACAGCTGTTTAATATTTTCAAATTAATTTTGCTTATTACCCAACGAGTTTTATCAAAGCAGAGAAGGGTAAAAAATGTTGGCAGAAAAAGAAGTCAGCAATATCATGATAATTAGGATTAATTTCTGTATTTTAAGTATTTTCCCTAGATCTTTTTTATTGTAAAATAAATTGATTTGTGGAGAAGTAAAATATTTATCACTCACTGTTGATAATATATAACTAAAATTCTGTTGGAATATTCATTCTAATCTATACAACATTTTCATAAAAGGAACATCTGTTATATACAATAGGAATAATTACTCCAGGAATTTTTAAATCATTGACTTAACTTGAGAATAATTTCTAATATGAAACTCCTATTACTTTTATTCATAAAAGAAAAATTTAGTGACAAAAATATTAAGCAAATTTTAATAATAGGAAAAAAATTTTATTTTATAAATTGCCACATTTTAAGATCATGCAATGTTAATAGTTTATAATTCTTCAACACAGTGAGTAGATAAACTAGTCCATTTGAAAACTGCTCTACAAGCCAAATTTAGCAGATAGTTGAATTTTCAGCCTCATAGAAGTGGTAGCTACAGGCTTTAACAAAAATGGGCAAAAACTCTGGGGGAGAAAATTTTCAGTTACTAATTTTCAGGAGTTAGAAGGTAGACACACTAGTCATATGAAAGTAATATGGTTTTGCTTAATTTGCCTTCACTAGAACCTCTTATGGCTTTAGCCTTGGGCATTGTGCTATATCTACGAGATTGAATAATATTTTGAAATACTCTGTTATTAGATCTGGAAGAGGAAAACAAAACTTTTTCAATGGATGAAAATTGTTTATAGGAATTACCTAGAATGCAAGAGAGTATTAACCTGTAAATCAAGATTTACTCTGATGAGAGAGATTACTATATTTTAGAAGTGTTAGAGAACACAGAAGAATACTCTGAAATTAATGTTGATAGAGGATAGGTAGAATAATAAGAGAAAGAAAGTTATATCAAAAAAGAGAAGCAACCAAAAACACTGCAAACCCAAGAATGAGTATGATAATGACATGTAACCATGAGCCTATTGATTGAGTAAACAAAGGAAGCAATGAGGTAGAGACAATGTAGTCCATGGATCTAGATAAGGAAGTAAAATACAAATAATGAAGCAAAGAGGTAAAGAGATTTACCCCAAATCATATTGAAGTTAAGATGTTTACCCCAATAAACCTCACTACATTTTACTGACATTTTGTATCACATGAAAATACAATATAAACAAACTTGGTATTATTTTCTATTGTGTTCCTTGGTTAAAAATTCAAAATGTAGAAAATAAGCATTGAATTTGAATACAAACAGTTGAGGTTCTCAACTGATCAAAAAAAGCAATTATGCAGAACACACACTAACACACTTATTTAAATTAAGCATTCTGATTTTTCTGAAGTTTTTATAAATGTGCCATCAAGCTTTTTCTTCATAGATATTGTGGTAGCCTGTTAAATGTGTAAACATAGCTAGGCTACAGTCTCCAGTTATTTAATCAAACTCTAATCAAGGTGTTTCTGTGAGAGTATTTTCCAGATATGATTAAAGTCCATAATCAGTTGATTGTAAGAAAGTCAACTTGAAGTAAGGAAGATTATTTTAGCTAATCTGGACATGTGTTTCCATAACACACAGCCTATTTCCAGTAGTAAAAGCAATCATTCAACTTTAGACATTTTTCTACTTTATCTGCTCATTTCTTGTTCTTTATTCAAGATAAACTCAAAAGTTAAACTCACATCAATATGCACTAAAACATTTTTCCCAGATGGGTATAGGATACAGAGGACTTTTAAGAGTTTCATGGGCTGCTATTATAAATGAATGTATCTACGTATGATTGGGATGTTATACAATCTGGCTTTCTGTCCTGTGTGGAATAGGGGACAGCCAATGGGACCTTAATTCAAACAGAATACCATATTGAACCCTTAGTCCAAGATTTGTTTAATTTGAGGTGGCTGAGTACTTTGGTGTTGTTTATAATTTGAAAATTGACTCCATGGTTATGATTACAGATGGGCCGGTATTATTAATAGTTTTGTACTAAAAAGTGTTTTCCTGTTTACATATTTTTCATTGGACCTTGAGTGGTAAGATATAAAAGACTGAATCATGCACACATTGCTAAATTCTTTTAGAGGTTACAATTACATATTTCAAGAGTGAACAAAGTTATCACCTCTTTATTTGCTTCTCCCTTCAAAATGATATGTTCTAAAATCAAATCTTTTAAAGGAGCCCAGGAAACAGATCTGAAATATTTCTAGTTTTGTTTTTAATTTTCCCTCCACTGTCTTGCCTTGTCTCCAGTTTTCGCTTTTATTTTTTTCCTCTCTAAATATCAAAACATCTGTTGTATCATAATATGTGAAGCTTTGAGAGTATGGAATTAAAAAATATATTACCAAAATAGTCACATTTTACTATTTGGATCTTTTCAAGAATGAGGGGTGAGAATGAACTCTGGGCATACTTATCTGAAGAAGTGTTGTATTAAAGCAAACTTGGATGTTCTCTTGCCCTTCCATACATGGTGAATTAGTCACAGATCTCTGATAAATCAAAGCTTCTTTTGATCTGCAAGATATTAGCAAAGGCATAAGGGTAAGAGTTCATTTGAACAAACATGTAGTTGTCAAGCGTTCCTTTTGGTGATTACAACAGATTGACATGAAATTCTTTGAGATTCTGCTCTGCTTGCCTTTTGTGAATGTAGAGCGTTTGGGGTTGTGACAAATGTCTATTGCATAAATAAACTGATGGATGAGGGCAGGAGGTTGTTGACAGGTGAGGGTAGTTATTCTGGGACGTAATCTTCTTAGAAGTAACTATTGTATTTTTAGAGCTGATGCTTGGAGTGGTCCAGCCGTGTTTATTTCAAGTGTGATCTACTCATGGCCAAAACTACTTCCGTTAGTTGAGATCATGAAACAAAAATAATAATACAACTACTTAAGCATTATAATGAAATATAATAGCGTGATTGGGGTTATTTTATCCGTACAAATGGAATCCTTCTAAAATAATTAGATGATCCAGGTACTAAAATGTAAAACTGTGCTATAAAAGGAGAAATGTGATAAGATATATTTACCTTGACCCATTCATTTATTGGAAATTGTCTTTTAATTTTTCTCCCTTCTCCTTTATCTTTTCCTGAAACCATTGCAAAAAAGCAATCAAAAACAAAACAAATCAAAACCCACCTTGCAGCAATGCATTATCTATATATTATTTTTTAATCATTGGCTTCCAAAGTCCCAATTTAACTCAAATTCCTGAGACACAGAAGCTTTATGTCCAAGACACTTGCACTTTTTTTATACAGCACCATATTTTATTCTTATGAATTCAGATAGTTTAACCAATTCAGTACCACACACATGCATTTTTAAATATACCAACTTACAAATCATCAAACAATTGATATTCTCCCTACTCAAGAAAACAAGTACCTCTCCGTTATAGTTCACCTCAAGACTCATTTAAATAAACTCATTCCATATTTCTTCCAAGTGACTATCTGTAGTAGTAAAGTCAGATATTGCTTCCTTAGTCACAGCCTCTTTTGAGAGAAATACTGTCTGTTGAAGGAGTTAACCAAGTAGGACATTATTTTTCTACGTTATCCTATCCTTTCTAACCACAAATGATTGTTCCAGAAGTGAACAAAAAAAAAGGGTCAGATACCAAATGCGTCATTTCTCTTATAAATTTGCTTTGGATATGGGAAACTGAGTCCAGTAAAAAATACCGGGGACTTAAGCTTTGATATTAGAGAAACTGAGTATGGGGTCTTACTGGTTGATGTGCACTCCCAAACAACAGCCTTCAATAGATGGAGCAGGGATATTGGGAGATGAATCACATAAGTCCTAAGAAAAATGGTAACAGAGACAGTGGTTGTATGATTGTATTCCAGTGCACATGAAATCTAATTTTACTCCTTGTGTTTTGATATTAGCTGATTTTAACACATTTCTATTCTAAGCAGCTCAGAATACACTGGATAAAACCCTTCTATGACTATGTTTACTCACACTCTATCTTTTATTTTTCAGCTCAGAATTATTTACTACTTAAGTAAATAGACGATTACAATTTTCTCTTTTCTTGTGCAATTGTTTCAGTTTTGTTGTTTTAAATGCAATGTGTATTTACTTTTGTCCTCCTTTAGAAATGAGTTTCATAAGAATGAGAACCATTTTCTCCCACTCTTTATTTACTTTGTAATTCCACCAGTATAGGTAACATTCTGTGATATGCTGGTTATATATACTATAGCTATAAATAATATATAATATACATAAATTACACATTATATATTAATAATATGACATATAATGTATATTATTTTGATTAAACAAATATAATAGGATTGGCAAAGAATGCATAACTGCATGTGTTTTCATTTTTATATTATTGGAGGATAGTTGATTTACAATGTTGTGTTAGTTTCAGGTGTACAGCAAAGTGATTCAGTTATACATATACATATATTCATTCTTTTTCAGATTCTTTACCCATATAGGTTATTACAGAATATTGAATAGAGTTCCCTATGCTATACAGCAGGTCCTTGTTGGTTACCTATCTTATATATAGTAGTGTGTGTATGTTAATCTCAATCTAATTTATACCTCTCCCCATGTTTTCCCTTTGGTAACTATAAGTTTGTTTTTTGTTTTTTTTTTAATAATACACAATATATTTATTTATTTATTTATTTATTTATTTATTTATTTATGGCTGTGTTGGGTCTTCGTTTCTGTGCGAGGGCTCTCTCTAGTTGTGGCAAGTGGGGGTCACTCTTCATTGCGGTGCGCAGGCCTCTCACTATCGCGGCCTCTGTCGTTGCGGAGCACAGGCTCCAGACGCGCAGGCTCAGTAGTTGTGGCTCACGGGCCCAGTTGCTCCACGGCATGTGGGATCTTCCCAGACCAGGGCTCGAACCTGTGTCCCCTGCATTGGCAGGCAGATTCTCAACCACTGCGCCACCAGGGAAGCCCTATAAGTTTGTTTTTAAAGAACAAGAGAGAAAGGTTTTCTTTAGGGCTGTCACTTTCAAATATATTACCATACTTAAGCATTTGCATGAAACCACCATTTCAAATTTAATCTCTTCCCTTGCTAAGGTAAGAAGGAAGTATTTTTACTCTCGGCCGTATGCCTAAAATACATAAAAAATGAAGTCTCATAGAGAAGAAACATCTATTTTCACCTGAATGTACTAGAAAATATATTTAACCTTATGGGAAGAATATAGTTTGTGGTTAACTATGTATTTTTCTTGCCGATGCCAGTTATCTGTCCTCATAGAACCTGATTCAATTTGAGAGAGACACTTAAAATGAGATTACAGAATCACAAATTTTCTTAAAGAGAAAAACTGAGTGGTACTTTTCATACTTCCCTTGAAGGAGGCATCCCCACACCAGGACAGGACAAGCATGTAATAGAACAGCGGCCACTAGCGCAAATGGTATTTTGTAATCTGAAATCAAATGCTATGTTCATGAGATGATTTGCTATGATGTACAATTTGTAAAAACATATATTTCGTTCTTTTTTCCTGTAAGTTTTTGGAAAACATCACCATTTTAGAAGTAGGACACATTTTTCAGTGTGAAATGGTGATACAGAGTTTAGCCAAACATTGTAATTATGAAATAACAAAGCTAATAATTATCTGTAAATTAGAATCATAGAGAAATTCCCCTTAATAAAGATCAGCAGTTGTTATATTATTTGGGACAATGGCCCACAAAATTTAATCTCTGATAATGTTACTAATACTGAATATTTGGAAAAAGTGCAAATATCTGCACTCCTATCCCAGAGGTCAACTTATTTGTTTCTAGGGGTTCATGTGAAATCCACTTACCTTTTTTTTTAAATCTCTATGTCTTCAATTACTGTAAAGCTGTAACAGCCCAGGAAGATCTCTTCTGTGGATGTCAGAGGTGAGATTCACCCAGAATGTTGCAGGACATTTGTTGGCAATAACCTTAGAACCTTAAGGATCTCTCAGAATCATTTAGGGATCATTAGGTTCTGGAAGGTGCTTTAGGAAGAATGCTGCTATAGTACTTTCCATATAATAAGTGGGCAGTGAAAATTGTCATGTTTTAATTGTCAAAAGAGAGATTAATTGAGGTGCATATACTCCCTAGTTTAATATAAAACAAACTCCATTTCTAGAATTCTTCTTGACATAGAAGGAAGAATTGAGGTAACTATAACATATTCTGGTATTAAAGAAGAGAGGTTAAGGAGAGGTCAGATTCAAAGCACAAGGTTCGAAGTACCGATATTTGCGATGCCATCTCTGGCTCTGAAGTTAGAGCAAGCCATGTGCCAAGAAATATGGGCAGCCTTTAGGAATTGAAAGTGGACTGTGGGCTGACAACTAACAAGGACACGGGGATCTCAGTCCACAACCTTAAGGGACTGAATTTCACCAACAACCTGAATGAGCTTGAAGGCTCTTCTTTCTCAGAGCTTCCAGATAATAGCCCAGACTGGCTGATGGTTTGAGTTAGGCCATGTGTGATCACAAGTGGAGAACCCAGTCAAACTCACTCAGACTTCTGACTTAAGAACTGTAAGCTAATAAATGGATATTGTTTTAAGGTGCAAAGTCTGTGGTCAATTTTATGCTGTGATAGCAAATTAATACACTTTTATAAATGCATGCAGGACCTATTGAAGATCATGGACTCTCTCTCACTGGACATCTAGGAAATAGACAATTTCTATTGTGAGGTAGCCATCAAAAGCATTTGTTTTTTCTTTGATCTTTGTGAACAATGACTATGGTAAAATGTCATCAGGATCTTGGCTGAATATTGGCAATAGGAAAATTAATACAGAATGAGTAGAGATGTCCAGGATTTGAGGGCTAGGCATTGAATGAAGCAGGACATCTCCTTTTTAAGCTCATCTGATAGTGTCAGCAACAGCATCACTAAAGAAGTTACCAACAGTACCCTCAACAGACCTACCTACTAGCTCCCAGTTCCACTCAGTCCAAAGAACACGCTTGGGGGCTTCTCTGGTGGCACAGTGGTTAAGAGTCCGCCTGCCGATGCAGGGGACATGGGTTCGTGCCCCAGTCCGGGAAGATCCCACATGCCATGGAGCGGCTGGGCCTGTGAGCCATGGCCGCTGAGCCTGCGTATCCAGAGCCTGTGCTCTGCAATGGGAGAGACAGGAGCAAAAGGGTCTCAACTTCCAACCACCCGCATAAGGAACCCTATCTATAAATACCAATAATTATCTCATATTTTCCTTGACTATAGCATAATCCAGATTAAAAGACTATCTCTCTCTCCTCCCCACCCAAAGAGGGGGAATAGAGAAGCATGTAAATCCTATTTACATTTAACACATCAAATGAGTGTCTACTATGTTATAAAGTCTAGTAGTTTTTATTCTGACTTTCATTTATGGGAACTATATGAACCAAGTGGGTGTGGCTGCTTCTCTGTCGATACACAATGTGGAGTGATAAACCATAAATGGTTAAAAGTAACTATAAAAACAACTAGCTTGACATTCTCTATTAATCAGACAACAACAGCTAAAGCAAAAAGATGTGCTCTTTCCAATTTAGGCATGATGTTCTCTAGACAGTGAGAGTGACTTTGAAGCATAAAAAGTAGTTAACCTTCCTGGCATGATGCTGTAAAATGTGTATTCTTATATCTGTCTGCTTCTAGAATCATTTGGATCAAAGAAAGGTGCCACTAGTCTGATTTTCTCTTGCGATTCAGACTTCCATTTCAGGGGAAATAGCAATGTCTTGTTTATTTTCAATCAATTAGTCATTTTGCCTGTTGCCATAGAGCTGTGCTCTTGTTGTACTGTGAGAAATAAACTTGGACAAGTAGTTTCAGAGCTATGCATGTTTTTAGCTTAAAGCAGTTATCGTCACATCCTTACACTTCGTAACACTTCCAGATTTTTATTAGCTTCTTTCTTCATTAAAATGACAGCATCTAGAAAATATTAGAAAACAGATGTTGTAGGATTATATTAAATGTGAAACTAAGGAGGCAGAGAAGGTGACGTTGGTCGATTATCTGACCAAAGGCAAAATGAAAATTCAAGCAAGCACTCTTGATAGATAAACGGATAAAAGACAAAAATTCATTTTTACAGATACTTCAGTATGATTGTTCGGCTGCTGATGGAATTTCTGCACTAGACTGTCAAGAAACAGATACTTAAAAATTGGCATGCCTGAAAGAAGGAAACATTAGTTGTGAAAATTCTAAAAAACAGCTCAAAAGTTGTCTCAAATTGCCCACTTATTGATTGTTAACAGAGGTCCCTTCACCATGTCTGTCTCAGAGTGGATGAATTTGTTATATTCTTTCTTTTTTTTTTTTTTTGCGGTACGCGGGCCTCTCACTGTTGTGGCCTCTCCCGCTGCGGAGCACAGGCTCCGGACGCGCAGGCTCAGCGGCCATGACTCACGGGCCCAGCCGCTCCGCGGCATGTGGGATCTTCCCAGAGCGGGGCACGAACCCGCGTCCCCTGAATCAGCAGGGGGACTCTCAACCACTGCGCCACCAGGGAAGCCCCGAATTTGTTATATTCTTGTCGATGAGTAGTAGTGGCTGGAGAAAGGACTCCTGATGACGAACATTCGAGAGCAGAATAGGAGTGTAGCAGCATGTGCACTTGCAGCTGGAGCTGATAATATTATTTTGTTTGATATGACGTTTGATTTAAATCCATCCTGCGGTTTGAGAGATTTTATAATTGCTAAGTGATATACTGAGTTTCAAGAGTTGAAAAAAAATAACGGTTTCAATGAACGAAATAAGAAGCAATGCTGATATAACTTTCTCACTGCCAAAGTTAGCAGCAACCTGCTCTAGAGATTCAGAATGACACACAGCAATGAGATGACACACAGCAATGAGATGAGTCATCAAGGCAAACCCAGGCGCTAGGCTGTGGAGGTCGAACATTTGGCAACAGAACAGACACTGAGATAAAAGAGGGTCATTAAGGGGAAGCTTAGATAGTTAAAGAGAAATTATAAAGAGCCCTATATCTAGGTACTCAGGATTTGTTCAAGAAAAAACAGGAACCTATTTCTGGGGCAAATAACAAAGCCATACACAGTACACTGTTTGTCATTTATCAGATTGATAAAAATCAAAATGTGCTGTAAATAGAATCTCCTAGTGTTGGTAAGCTGAGACTTTAATATACCATTGGTGGAAATGTCAACTTTTAAACACCATGAATGACAATTTAAATGTTTACTGACAATTTAAAATGTACACATTAGTTTTCAAAGCAATACAGATTCTAGGAAAATTTCCCTCAGATATCTCTATATATATGCAGAAAAACAGAAGTGCAGTGTAATCATTAAATAATTATTTGTATTAGCTAAAGATTAGAAACTATGAACATTGAATAATAGAAAAAGTTAAATAATGCACATTCATATCAGAGGATGCCTTGCAGCCTTTTAAAAAGTGAGACTGATCTATGAATACTTATTGAAAACTCCAAGATATATAGCTAAATGAGGAAAATCAAACTGCAAATGAAGACGTACACATGCTATAAGTTGCAGGGTTTGGGTCCCACTTCCAGAAACTTCCATCTGATCAGGACAGTGAGGGCAATAGGCATATTCCAAAGTAGACAGTAAAAAGTGCCTGGTTTCCTGGTGATGTTGTTAAACCTCTGTACTTATTTCAAAGTTCTCATGGGGTGGGATATATAATTTCATTTGTACTTACATTTCTATCAACAGAATCTTTTTTTTAACTTCCTACTGATGCATGTATTTATCATACTTTGACTGTTAGTGAGTTGTTACATGTTAATCTCTTTGGAAGATGTAAAGTAATAGAGAGAGCTAGTGTTTTATTATGCTCCTTTAAGGGATAATAATAATAATGTATATAGTTATATTTCCTTAAGGAACATAACAATATAAATCTACCTATATATTTTTATATATAGCATCAATAATTAACATATACATATGTTTCATTGTATTCATTAAGGAAATATATATATATTCCTTAAAAGGAATGGAATAAATTAATATTAGAGAAAAAAAGAGGAAAGGTTATTTCTATGAATTGCCTTAAAATATTTTAAATTCTAAAAAGTTTACCTAAATCTTACAATTATCGCTTGTAGAGTGTGAAATTTTATGTTAGTGGTTCCAAAGTTTTTATTAGGGATTTTATATTGTTGAGTAGAAAAAAATTCTCTACTGAAATTTGCTTTCTTGATATCAGAAAGAACATATTTCTTACAATTTTTCTGAAAGAAGAAAACTGTTATGTGGTTGAGATGGTATGCTGGCTATAATTTTGTTAAAAACTCTTCATTTTAATAAGGATTTTAACTATACTTTCTGTTTCAATACTCAAGATATGCATAGATTTAGGTTCTGGTAGAAATGTTTGCCTATATTCAATATCTGCTTATAGCATTTAATGTAGAGCTGACATAAGGATATGGTGTAGGGATTAAGATATTATATAAACAGATATTCCAATCCTTCCACATGTATTTTACTAATATAGTGGCTAAGATTATAAAGGACCGTTTACCATAGTAAGGCCCTAAGAAAATAAATCTTGACAATTGGTGCAGCTGCGGTATAATTTCCTTCCAGGCAGGTGGTTTGGTTGTGAGACAGGTAATCCCCTGGGTAATCAAAATTGCAAAAGTGATGCAAAATTGCAAAAATGATGATCATTTAGTTAAAATAGTATAATTCTAGAAATAAATCTGGGTGAGAAGTCCAGCCATATAACACAAACAGCACAGAAGTGAATTAAAAACAGATTTATTTAAAATCCTTCAGGAAAGAAGAAATATCCCGTCAGTAGCATGAGTGAAGAAAATATGTCATCTGCCCTTTGATGTAATTCTGGTCTTTAAACAGAAAAAGACTTCAAAAGTAAAATTAGTAATACTAAATGTTATGTCAAATGGTACAAAATAAGACTTCAACCTCTTGCAGGAAAACCATAAATAATGCTGCTTCACATCAATTGTTCAAAAAATGGGCTTGCAAATTTTTATCATGAATTTGAGGGAACCAGAACTTTTGAGGATTTTGCTTTGAAGACACCATCTAACCAGCTCTCAGCAACAGAAAGAAATATAAACTGGGGTGAATGTTGCATTGATTATGAAGGATTAGAGAAGTCTGTCATTTGTTGTCATAAACTTTGTCAGATATAGTGCAGGGTAACAGATATGTGATACGATAATGACTCAGAAACCACTTTTTGACAAAGTGATTTTGGGCGTACAAGAAAATGACATATCTGTATTCTCTATTTTGGGATGGTATGGGGAGAGTTAATAGTAGACTCAGAAAACCCTTCAGACCAAGTTCCACAGTACACCTGTAGTAGAAGAGGGTTGAGCAGTAACCTTAATGATATATCATTACTGTGTATCTGTATACTGTAGAACTATATATTGTTAACTAATGACATATACATTATGACACCTTTTTACGTATACACTATAAGTAGACATGCTTTACTGGCTGAAGGGTGTGAAAATAATGTAGAAGCAGACTCAAATAAGAAGATGAAATAATTTTACATTAAATAAAGTTTTGGCTTAGTAAAGGATAACACTGCATGCCAAAGAGCCTTGCTTTTTCACACAAACATTGTGAAGACAAACTTTGTTCACTCTGCGCAAAGAGAAATGGAAGGCGGTTGCGGTTGAGACCATATACCCCTTCACACCTTTTAAATTCCCAGCCTCTCTCCCCTGATCATAACACCTACTAGTACCAAGATCTTTCAGCCCATGTAATGACCGAAGGGAAGAAAGTCAGGCAAAGCTTTAAGAAGATTTTACCATTATGAATACTCAAGACCTGGGTAACTTGAATATATACATTGTATATACATAAAACACACAGAGTAACATTGACATATATATAATGTTACTGTGTGTTTTTATATTTATAACATATATAACATATATATATTTATATATATATATACACACACACACACACACACATATATGTGTGTATATTTACATACACCAACATGAATAAAAATTATCTTTGGATGAGATGCTGGAAATAGGTGTTAGCCTCATCTTCTCATCTTTTTACACTTTTCTAAATTTTCTACTTGTTTATGCATTTAGTGATTTTATCGTTTAGGGAAGTAAAACATTTAAACATATAGAAAGTTAAAAAACAAGCATAAAATAAACTCGGGCCATTGAAGAAAAATATACACAATAGGCAAAACACAATAATTCATAAATACAAAGTACAATACAATAAACAATGCAGCAATAAATAAAATTTCCAGATATGTGAAGCAAGGATAACATTAGGATAGACGAGAATGAGTATAGATGAGCTAATAGGATGACTAGCAAACAGAATTTCCACAATCTAGAAGTGGAGTTAGAAAAGGTGAAGAAGAAATGAGAATGACAAAGGAACATATGCGAAGGTAATCTGATAAGAAATGGAGATGATAGAGTGCGCTAATGCTAGAAATAAAGAGGGATAGTGCAGAGAAGATGAAATCTGTAAGAAGATATTAGTGAACAATTTCACTTAAAATATTAAGAGGGATGTGCAAAAGGCAGAAATAGAGTTGCATTTGAGAATACATTGAGATTATTACGTATTTGTGTTAAGAATACCCATCTATGAGCAAAGAGAGGAAAATAAATTGAAACATTTAATCTAAATTAATTTTAAGGGTTTTCTAAAAAAATGCTTATATTATAATGTTAAATGAGTTCATTAGAGAGTAATACTAATATTAGTTTTACTTTATTTACAATATTGATTTGTTCTTGTTTTGTTTGCACATGTTCAAATTTAGTTAATGTGCATAATAAGAAAAATCACATTTGCTTTTAGGCATATGCTGACCATTTTAAAGAAGGAATAATTTTTAAGATGTCTAATAGAAACTAGATAAGTACTGTTTATTTTTCTCTAGAAAATGAGAGATATCACATGGTGATTTTTTTTCTATTTTCTGCTATTTCCCTGTGTACCTTTTTTGTTATGAATCAACAGTTTGATGAAAATGCCATAAATTATTTTCTACATACATATGTGCAATTCAGTAAATAAATAGAATGGTATAAATAGGATAATATGATAACTAATTATAATAAAAATCATTAATAGCTAGTATGTGCCAGGTACTGTTCTTACTGCTTTACATATCTTAACTAATCTAATTTTTCACAACAGTCCCATTATGTAGGCATTATTATTATTATCCACATTTGCAGAAACTTAGTCTTGTGTAAACAATGTACGTTTCCAAAGATCATCCAACCAGTATGTGGCCGAGCTGAAATCGAGGACGTGTGGCGTGGTCCCAGAGTTCGTACTCTCAGCCATCAAGTTATATTACCAATCAATGGGTAAAATGTATTCCATTAATATTAATGTATGAATGTCATTTTATATTCACAGATAGCTTCTATTGCTTTAAACAGCTTTAATACAAATATGAATTATATCTGTTTAGTAGACTTCAGCCAAAAATATTCTCTTCCTGTGCTATCTTTTTCCAACAAAGAACATTTTTATATTTAAAACAAATCAAAATCTCTCTCTCCATTTACATTATTACAAAGTTCATTGGATCATGGCTTTGTGTAACCATGAACAAAATCATCTCATCTCCATTTCCTGAGCTCCTAATTACATGTGGCATGTTAAATCAAGTCCACGTGGGGAAAGGTCACTTAATTAATTAATTTAATTAACAGTAAGACAGAAGAGAAGATATGGTTATCATATTATAATCACTCCTTTGGGATATTTTTCTGGCACAATGTGTTCCATATTTGAGTGGTAAAAGAATAGCCACTCTTTATTAGTTTTATTTATTTGCACCTAAATGAACTCCTCAACACAAAGCCTAGGATAATATATTTCTACTTAGAATTCAGAAAAGGGGAATTTTTATATAATCTCAAAATATTTAGGAGCCTTTAAGTTTTCATAATATGATATTTTTGTATTGGGAAAGAGGGATTGATGATAAATACAGTTCCTTTTCTGGCCTGTGTGATTTGCTTCCAGGTAACTGTTGTATAAAGATGAACACTCATAACTAGTCAAGTTCCAACTTAGAGGTAATACTACCTGGAATAGAATCTTGAACAAAATATTGAGGTTTTATTTTCATCGGTTTGCTACAAATTCAATTAAATCCAAGAGCTCTTTATTACTTAGAAATTGGGTACTATAAAATATGACTTTTTTAAATTGAACATAGTCATGGAGATTGGCTGGTAAACTAGATGTATATATCTGTTGGAACATATAGAGAAGTACATAGACTAATGGTTAATTTTTTTATATTGTAGTAACAATATTTATAAAATATTACATAAAAGTTGCCATATTAATACTTTTTAATTGTACAGTACTGTGGAAATAAGTATATTCACATTGTCTGGCAAACATCACCACCATCCCTCTCCAGAACTTTTTCTTCTTCCTAAACTGACACTCTGTACTCATTAAACACTAATTCCCCATACCTTCCTTCCCCCAGTTGCTAGCAACCACCATTCTAGCTTTTGACCATACAAATTTGACTAATCTAGGTACCTCACATAAGTGGAATCATGCAGTATTTGTCCTTTTGTGACTGGCTTATTTCACTTAGCATATCTTCGAGTTTCATCCATGTTGTAGCAAGTGTCAGAATTTCCATCTTTTTTTTAACGCTGAATGATATTCCATTGTATTTACACACCACATTTTGCCTATCTGTCCATGCATTTGTGGACACTTGGGTTGCTTTCCCCCTTTTGGCTATTGTGAGTAATGTTGCTATGAACATGGATGTACAAATACCTGTTTGAGTCTCTGCTTTCAATACTTTTGGGTATATTCCCAGAAGTGGAAATGCTGGGTAATATGGCAATTCTATATTTAATTTTTGAGGAAATACCATTATGTTTTCCATAGCAGCTGCATAATTTTACATTCCTACCAGCAATACAGAAGAGTTCCAATTTCTCTACATTCTCTTCAACAATTATTTTCTGATTTTTTTTTGATTTATATTCTCACCAACAATTATCTTTTTTGTTTGTTTTGTTTTATTTTATCCTATAACAGTAACCCTAATGGGTGTGAAATGGTTTGTCATTGTGGTTTAGATTTGCATCCCTAGTGATTAGATGTTGAACATCTTTCATGTGCTTATTGGCCATTTGTATATCTCTTTTTGAAAAATGTTTATTAAAGTTCTTTGCCCATTTTAAAATCAGGTTGTGTGTTTTGTTCTTGTTGTTGTTAAATTGTATAAGTTCTTCGTATATTCTGGATATTAACCTCTTATCAGCTATATGATTTACAAGTACTTTCTCAAACTCCATGGTTTGCCTTTTAACTCTGTTCATAGTGTCCTTTGATGCACAAACGTTTTTAATTTTTTACATAGTCTAACTTATCTATTTTTTTCTTCTGTTGCCCGTGTTTTTGGTGTCATAGCCAAGAAATCATTGCCAAGCACAATGTCATAAATCTTTCCCCTTAAGTTTTTTTCTAAGAGTTTTATAGTTTTAGTTCTTATGCTTTGGTCTTTGATCCATCTTGAGTTACTTTTTGTATAGGTTATATTGTAAAGATCCTACTTCATTCCTTTGTATCTGGATATCCAGTTTTCACAACATCATTTGTTGAAAATATTATTCTTTTTCTATTGGCACCCATGCCAAAAATCATTTGACCATATATGGGAAAGTATATTTCTTGGCTCTCTGTTCTATTCCATGTATATATATATATATATATTCTATTCTATATATGTGTGTGTGTGTGTGTGTGTGTGTGTGTGTGTGTGTGTGTGTGTATTCCTAAGTATTTTACCTTACATTTGATGCTATTATAAGTGGAATTGTTTAGTTTTCTTTTTGGATTATTCAATGTTAGTGTATAGAAACACAAATATTTTTTGAGTGCTAATATTGTATCCTGCAACTTTGCTGAATTTATTAATTCTAACAGGTATGTGTGTATGTGCATTCATGCACTTGTGTGGACTCTTTTAGATTTTCTACATATAAGACCATGTTGTCTGTGAACAGATTGCTTCCTTTCCAATTTTGATGGCTTTTATTTCTTTTGCTTACCTAATTGCTCTGGTTAGGACTTCTAGTACTATGTTAAATAGAGGTGGTGAAAGTGAAAATACTTGTCTTATTCCTGACCTTAGAGAAAAATATTTAGCTTTCACCATTGAATATATGTGGTTTTTCATATATGACCTTTATTATATTGAAGTAATTTCCTTCTATTCCTAGTTTATTGAGTATTTTTACCATGAAAGGGAGTTGAATTTTGTCAAACACTTTTTGTACATTAGTTGAGAGTATAACATGTGTTTTTCTTTATTCTGTTAATAAATGGATAATAAAACAGACCATTTTTTATTATTCTAAAGAGTTATTAAAGTGACATTGCATGTTGACTTTGCCAAATAAAGCAAAGCAAATTGCATACAACAGATTGCTATGTCAATGACTAAAATTTACAATCCTTTTTTGCTTGCTATTAAAAAAAAAACTTGTCTGAAGTTTTTATTATCCAATTTAAATGATTCATTTGATAATTACTGAAAATTATCCATAATTTTCTACAGAATAAAGCCAAATTTTCTTTTAATAGCATCCAAATAGCTTATGCAGCCCTTTGCTAATGTTAACACTGTTCCTTTTGCTTTGAATACACATCTCAATTTGTCTACTGTTGGTGAATCTTCCAAGTCACCCTTTAAAATAGAGTTCAAATGTTACATCTTCTAAGTTACGTGAGCACCTTTTATATCACTGCATCATCAAACATTACTGTTTAACATAGTTGAAATTTTTTTTCTCTTTCACAAAAATTCGCGATTTTAAGGGCATCTTCGACTCCTGGGTAATGTGACTGGCATGAAATGGGCTTTTGGTATCTATTTGTTGATGAATAAATAACTAATGACCAGACAGAATTATTTTTTTCAAAACTTTTTAAAATTTAAATTTCCAGTTGGGCAGTTATATATTTATGTTTATATTACTGACTTCTACATTGAAAGCATCATATGGAAGCAGACAGTATCTTGATTTAATGTCCATAGTATCTAGAATATGTATTAGTTGACTCTATTGTAGAAGTTTATAATTTTTCACTTTATTCTTTAATCATGAACCATTTACTCTTCTAACCATAGGTAAATAAGATATTTAAAGTATGAAATGTTTTTCTAAAATAAAATGTAAATATGAATTAATCTTAAAAAATATTGAACCTTTCAAAACAAAGGCAGGTATGTAAGATCTGCCCCTTTAGTTAAAAGTATTTTTAGTATTCAGCAGCAAAATACAATGGGAGAGTAGAGTGAACATATGATGTGTCTAAAGCTGTATATTCAAACTCAGATAACAACAAACTACTGAGTTTTATATAGGGATTCAATTTGCAAAATATCATTAGAATACTTTGAATTGAGGGTCAATTTCAGTGTAATTGAAATCTTCTCAATATGCATTTATGCATAATAATGGATTTCTAAATCCCCAAGTATTTCTTACTGTGAAAAGACTTTAAGTATGTAAATTATAGTTTAATATAATTTAGCAGTTCAATCAAATGAATAAATAATTGATAAATTAACATGTTCAGTTTTCAGGGTTCCAGTGAAATGTCAGTAACTCTTAGTATTCAAACTGCTTGATTTTTTCTCCCCGACAATTCCAAATCATTCTGCTGTTGTTCTTTATTTTGAAGGTCTATTTGACCATTTTAAGTAGTATAATTTCAGTTTAAGTGTATACATCTAAAATTATAATCCAGAAACTAAAGATAATTTCCTATAATAGTTGGTGAAATGTGTTTGTAGCCTGTGCTATGACCACAACAGAAACTCAATCAAAATCTGTTTGCTAAATAAATGAATAAATAAATGAATGAGTAAATCTGAAATAAAACAGAACTATTTTTTAGGATTATGAATTATATTTAATTAGTAACTAAAAATAAAAGAACTTACAGTTATATCTGTGACATTAGAAATTAATCCTATCCAATTTTCTCTTTTTCCCTGTCAAAAATTGAAGCCTGGAGAGATTAAATGATATGTCCTGATCACAGTGAGACCAGAGACTTAGGTCATCAAAGTTTTAAATCTAGTGTTTCTTGATCCCCATGTAAATGTGAAGCCAAAGATTAAATGTTCCCTTCCCCCACACATACAGTTCCATGTCTTGGAAACCACTCCTGTGTTCTACTCCAGGTGAGTCTGATCAAGAAGACCAAAACTTCCTTTCCCTTCCTCCCCAAACCTCAGTGTAAGGATACAGTTTTACTTCAGTAAGAGCAGGTGGAAGTTTTCTCATCACAAACAAGGCCCATGTTGGAGAAGCTCTATTCTACACATGTACAGCTGAAAAAACCTGGCTCCCTTTCCCAACCCAAACCTGCACACCTAGAGAAGAAGCCCTGCAGCAGGCTGAGGTACTGGGCAGTGATTTCTCCTGCCCCTGTTCCAACCCCAGCCCAGTCATGGAGCAGAGCTTCAATACAAAGAGGGGCAAGCTGAGGAGACCTGGAGCTATCACCTGGCCCAGAGCTTGCTGGTAGACCATGGATATGTGTCATTCTGGAAGAAGCCCTAGTCTGTCCATAGTGCAGAGAATCTACCCAGTGGGGAAGAGTAGGCCATAAGGACGAGAAGTTCCACTGCTCTACTTGAGGAGATTGACAACATGGAACACAGCTTGAAGAATGTCACGCCTAAGAGCATTATTGAAAAGAATGAAGACATTAGTGGAGAGCAGTTAAGAGGGTACTGGAGGCTCCATGAAACTGAGAGCAACAAGCAGGATAACAGAGCAACTGGAAGTCTAACAGAGACAACCAGGGAAGACACAGCCGTGGAGCACCCTCCAGGGGTTACATTCAATCTTGAGTTGGGGAATTCTATGTATGCACTAGACTGAACCTACTCAAGAATAGCCAGAGAAAGACAGGGACCGGTTGAAAGCATTCCCCAAGCTGCACACATATCTAGCAACAAAAAGCAACAAACAGACCTCACTGGCGCTAGGGTCTTAAGCAAAACATCTGACCAAACACCAGCTGAACAATAAGCTATACTGATCCAGAGGCAACTTCTGAGAAACCATGTTTAAAAATAAAATTACATGCTTCCCTGGATGTCTGGAAGACTGTATGCATGGCATACAGAAGCAATCAGAGAGGAAAATTCCAAGCTACAAGACCTGGTTGAATGTGGGCAAAAACAAACATTCTGAATTGTGATAACAACATACAAGTCACACACATATATCCAAACAAAAAAGGAAGGATACAATGGATGCTGTAGAAACAATGATGCTACCTTAAATCCTTTGGGCAATAAGCCATTGATTTACATTCTCCCTTTCAAATAAGAAGTTTCAATACATCTATGTCTATATGAAGCTCACTTACGTACTTCCCAACATGTGAAAAACCTAAAGTCCCATCCAGGCAGTGCTATAAGCAGCTCCAGGTGTAATACTTCTGAGTAATATGCTATTCTCTTTCCCAAGTCTAAACAGTGTTCTTCAGATTAAGAAATTTTTCATACATTTTGGGATCCCCATGTGTATGTTCTGTTCCAAAAAGCCAAATTTTTAAAAATTGCAAATAAGAAAGAAAATCAAAAATCACATAAAAATATATTATTTAATGTTAATGACCAAATTTAAATTTATTCCTAATAAATTATTTACTGTTAACTATCAGAGTTTTTATTTATTCTTAATTAATTTAATAATAAATGAATAGCTTTACATTATCTATCTATATGCTATTAAACTGTCATATCTTCTTTTAAATATATGAATTACCACATGATTTAATAAGCAGTGATGGAAGAAATTTTCACATTTTGAGGTATGGGGAAGTTATTCTGGCTTATACATGCCTTGGCTTGAACTTTATGCTAACTAGAACAGACTTTCTTATGGCCTGCTAAACATGCATTGTACATCTGCTTTAACCATTAAGGAAAAAATTGCATTTAAAAATAAAAATGGAGTAACTGTGGTTCAGGCATCCAAAATGGAGCTGGGTGGCCAATGTGGATATGATGTCAGGTAAGTTCCTGCATCACTGAGAACTTGAATTTTCTGAATTGTATCAAACTCAAGGATACTACCAGCTTTTCTCAAAACAGTATCTGCTAGCAGCTGCCAAGTGCAACCTTACAGTCTCAAGTTCTCCCCTTATAACTGTGTAATCATTTTGGACCTCAACCAATCCTTGCTTAACAAGCACTCTTATTTCTTGCCAGCTCCAATTATAATTCTTGGAAAATAACGTGTATAACTAACTGTAACCTTGCGGTTTTTGACTATACAAACCTCCCCCATTTTGTAGTTCAACTGAACACAATTCAGGTGCTTCTTGAATCTGTCTCTCCAGCTATAGTCCTCAGTTTGGCTCGAATAAAACTCTCTTCTATTTCAATTATTGATATGTATTGATTATTTCCATTGATAGCAGTATAGAATAGTGTTAAAACAAAGTACATTATAATCCTATTACTTTGGTTCAAACCTTAGTGCTCTCGGCTACTAGAAATGTAAAGGGGCATGTTATGTTAACTCTCTGTCTTTAAAATTGAGAAACTATTTTGCTTTATTTGGTTTTGTATTAAATGACATGATATATGAATAACACTTAAAAGACTACTTGGCATGTACTAAAAACTGTTAGCTTTTATTGAAAGTAAAAATTTATTGATACTTTACTAAATTGAGTGGAGACAATGTAATAATAATTATATTAAATTCTAACCCTGCCACATAAATCTTAGCCTCAAAGTATGAATAGAAGGCTGACATATCTGCAAGATTTACTGAATTCAAGATTTAAATATAAGGAATTAAGTTATTGTATTGCTGAAAGTTAAATAGCTTCAAATTTGAATGGTGCTGACTGAAATAAAAGAAAGCGAAGTTTAAATATACAGGTTCATATTCCATGACTCATACTCACACACATATACCTATTTTTATCAGTTGCTCTTTAAACTGTAGTTGGCTATTTTTTCTCTTGAATATTTGAACTTTTAAACAAATATATAAAAGAATCAAACATTATGCAGACCAATAATTCAGGCTGTCCAGTGTTATTTCAGGCATTCATTTAAGTTGCCTTGATACTGTTTCACTTTCTTAACAAGCATATCTATTTAGATATGAATTCATTCTGTAAAATTAACAACATTGGGTCTACATCAATCATATTGAAAAGTTAGTGAAAATGAAATATAACACTCATTTCATTTCAGTTTATAAAGTACAGTATGCTCTTACAACCAAAAACGTTTGGATTTATATAAATAAACCGAACCCAGTTAGTCCATTTTCACAAATCTATGCAATGATAATTTCTAACATCAGGGTTTCTTTCACATGTCAAGTAGGAGATGTTTCTAAAGAGAGATATTCTAAAACAAGATGAAGAGAGACTTCCCTGTTGGTACAGTGGTTAAGAATCCTCTGCCAATGCAGGGGACACGAGTTTGAGCCCTGGTCCGGGAAGATCCCACATGCACCACAACTACCGAGCCTGCACTCCAAAGCCCGAGAGCCACAAATACTGAGCCTGCGAGCCACAACTACTGAAGCCCATTCACCTAGAGCTCGTGCTCCTCAACAAGAGAAGCCACCACAATGAGAAGCCTGCAACGAAGAGTAGCACCTGCTCGCCACAACTAGAGAAAGCCCACGCACAGTGAGAAAGACCCAATGCAGCCAAAAATAAAAAAAGAAATAAATTTATAAAAGAAATAAAGCAAGATGAAATATAACACTTTCAACCATTTTATGCCACTGCCTCTCAACCTCTTTTTTTTTTTAGAACATACCAGAGTGCATTGGCAAATGTTAACTGGCTCTCTGAGAAAAACAGCACTGGTTTGTAGGATTTGCTAATTTCATAATGTACTTTCTCCCAGGGTGACTGATTTCTTTCTACCAATGTGATGCCACTGAATGGAGGACCAAGAAGAAATGTGTGCAGTGCTTCTTGTGAGCAGTGGTCAGGAGCCGGCTCAAGGCACATTCATTAGAGTGATTTTCAGAGAATGCCTTTCTGGAAAGGATCAGAATTCAGGGCCAGGTGTAGTGAAGCAATTGTGTAGTTGACTCTGTCTATACTGTACATGTAATATATTTAGCTTAATGCATATCAAGCCTTTGTTTACTTAATATTGTATCTCCTTTTATCCTTTAAAGTAATCATTTTTACTTATGTTCACATAAAACTTTTCAGTTTCTAAGAGGATGTTTTTGAGTCTTTTAGGAAGATGAGCTCTTTTTTTTAAATTTTATTATTATTTATTTTTGGCTGCGTTGGGTTTTCGTTGCTGGGCGCGGGCTATCCCTAGTTGCAGTGAATGGGGCTCCTCTTCATTGGGGTCTGCAGGCTTCTCACTGCGGTGGCTTCTCTTGTTGTGGAGCATGGGCTCCAGGCGCGGGCTCAGTAGTTGTGGCTCGCGGGCTCAGTAGTTGTGGCGCACGGGCTTAGTTGCTCGGCGGCATGTGGGATCTTCCTGGACCAGGGCTCGAACCTGTGTCCCATGCATTGGCAGGCAGATTCTTAACCACTTGCAAACAGGGAAGCCATAGGAAGATGAGCTCTTTTAAAAAGAAGTATAGCTAAGACAGTAGTTATTAAGCAGTCTCCATGGAACAGAGGTGTTATTGAGGTGCTCCAAAAGGAGCAAATGAGGTTTATCTCTTTTACTTGTTTGTTTCTCTTCAAGATTTTGTTCAAACAAAATAAATAAGTGATTTGTTGCTTAAAAATTGAAAAGAACAAACATAATTAATAGAGTACAGAATTTGAAATCACATGGGTAAGATTTCAAATCCCATCTGGGTAAAATCATGCGACCTCAGTAAGTAAATGTTACCTCTCCAGGCAGCAGCTATGAAGATTATACAAATGGTTAGCAAGGTACCCGCCACTTTTGCAACAGATTTTAGTTACAAGTTCTTACTGCTCATGATGACATCCAAATGATTACAGTAAGCCTCCTGCATACAAACGAGTTCCGTTCTGAGAGCGCGTTCGTAAGTCCAACAAAGTTAGCTTAGGTACCCAGCTCACACAATCGTCTATATAGTACTGTACGGTAATAGGTTTATAATACTTTTCACACAAATAATACATAAAAACAACAAAAATAAAGAAAACATTTTTAATCTTATAGTACAGGACCTTGGAAAGTACAGTGGTACAGTACAACAGCTGGCATGCAGGGGCTGGCATCGAGTGAACAGGCAAGAAGAGTTACTGATTGGAGGAGGGAGAGGAGGTGGGAGATGGCAGAGCTGAAGGATCGACAGCAATAGGAGACGGAGGGCAAGCTGCAATTTCAGTCATGCATGACGCTGACGGCACAGGTTCTGGTTCCTTGCTGGATTCAATTCTATCTATCCTCTTGAAAAAATGATCCAGTGGTGTCTGGGTAGTAGCTCCGTTTTTCTCGTCATAGATGACACGGTAACTCTGGATTGCATTCTGAACGGCTGCTGCAGCATTCGTGTTACCGTTCTACGTTCAGGTCCTGTGCCTCAAAAACTAACGGTGCCTCCTCAAATAAAGAAAATCCCCTTGCCATTTCCCGCGTCGTGAATCTCTTTGGTCCTTCAGTTATTTCTTCTTCCTCTTGTCTCTCTTCGTCCTTTCTCTGGGCACGTTCGCATCTTTGGAAGTTTGCAACTTGAGAGTTCATATACAGGGAACTTACTGTACTAAATTACCAGGAGTTTTACTGTTGTGATAATGTATCACAATTGTTAAATAGCTCAAATTTGATTTATTTAACTCTAGAGCAATAATTAAGACTTTCTATATGTGTTTTTAATTGTCTGGAACCATTATAACTGTCCTAAAGTTCTCTATTACAGTTCTCTTCCATGAGGAAACTGCTTTTTCCTTAGCCACTTCTATATCCTCATACAAACTAAAAAAACAAAATCTTCTTATCCTATATTCCTATTTTTTTCTTTAGGTTAGATTCCTTGTTTTAACAGTGAATTTCGTAAATTGAAAAGTTTATCAACCCCCTTGTCAAACCTTTTTTGCCATTAATTCAACAATAAACCTGCAGGATTTTATGAGTATTAAATGAATTCATATATATGAAACAGAACAGTACCTGAATTAGAGAAAAGGCTTAATAAATGTTAGCTGTTACTAATACATACTTATTGATCTTCTGCTATGTTTTGTGCTCTGTGAAAGGTACTAGTGATAAAACAACTAACACAATTGATGTCTACTGCTCCTAAAAAGTACTGATATTCTAAAATGAAATAAGTAAACAGAAAATGGTTTAGAGGGTATGTAATATTATCACAGAAAACAAAGCTGTGAAAATTAAGGAATAATTGTTGGAAGAAGGGGAATCTAAGCTAATATTATTCAATATTAAGATTTTCATCCATGTCACTCATAAAATATGCTCTACAAAGGAATGTACCAGATTTTAAAATATAATACTGTTTAGCCATATTTAAGATGGATGTAAATTGAAAGAATGTCTAGTTCTATCTTTTATTGTATGAATAATAAGACTCAGACTCAAAGAAGCTAAATAATACATCTGTGGTTTCAGATAACATTTCAAACATTTTTATTATTGAAATACAAGGGTAGGGTAATCATTGAAAACCAGAGGAACTCAATAAACTATTTTTTGGCCTAAAACAACTTTTTAGTAATCTTGTATTCCTGTTCCCTGTGAGGGAAAACTGCTAATGAATGGAATGGAAATCTTGGTTAATCCATTTGACAATTTTTTTTTTCTTGAGTGCAAACAATATGTTATAGTTCAAGTAGCAAAAATAAGTAAATCTACAATCTACTTTGCTTCTAGCTACTTACATTCACATAGAAGAGGACAAATAATAAACATATAACATTAAGAATAAATAGTAAGCCAGATGGTAAATTTTTCTCTGGAGAAAAATAAGGTGGATAGGGGAGACAGAGAATGCTTGAATGGGGTTATTATTTGTAATAATATCACCACAGAAGGCCTCACTTTTAAAGGTGACATGTGATCAGAGATCTGAAGGAGATGGGTGAAAAAACCAGGAAACAGGTTTCCAGGCAGTAGGAAGATCAAGGACAAGCACATTGTTTGTATAGGTCTTTGGCTTATTTAAGTTACAGCAATGAGACTATTATTGCTGCAGTGAAGTGAAAAAGAAGAGAAGAGAGAGGTCGAGAACTATAGGTAAAAATTCTGGTAGCGCTTTAGGGGAAAGTGAAGAGTTTGAGGATGTGTGTCAGGAATTAATATACCTGATGGACCCTGGTATATAAACTGGAAAAAAAAGAAAAGCAAGGGCATGTTAGATTTTGAAATAGACTAATTATATATCAGAATATGACAATTCAGTATGAACTATAATGATATGTAGACATACATATAATGATTCTCAATCCATGAAATGACTACATTGTAATAAGAAGAGATTCCAGAGGGAAAGTATCAAAAAATCTCTTCTAAAAAGCAAAAGTAGAAATTTAGTATCATTAAATATATGTCAGTATTGAACCATGAATTTTAAAAAATGTTTTATACAATTTTGAAAGGTTACTTTCTATTTACAGTTATTAAAAAATATTGGCTATATTCCCCATGTTGTACAATACATCCTTGAGCTTATCTTATAACCAATACTTTGTACCTCCCATTCTTCAAGCCCTTTATTGCCCTTCCCCGCTCCCCACTGGGGACCACTAGTTTGTTCTCTATATCTGTGAGTCTGCTTCTTTTCTGTTATATCCACGTTTGTTTTATTTTTTAGATTCCACATCTAGTGATATCATACAGTATTTGTCTTTCTCTATCTGACTTGTTTCACTTAGCATAAGACCCTCCACATCCATTTTTGCTGCTGCAAATGGCAAAATTTTGTAATTTTTTATGGCTGACTAGTATTTCATTGTATATATATACCACATCTCCTTTATCCATTAATCTGTTGATGGACACTTAGGTTGTTTCCATATCTTGGCAATTGTAAATAGTGCTGCTATGAACATTGGGGTACAAATAACAAATGTTTTGTACCAGATGTGCCCATAACAGTTTGGGTTTATAATGTTAAAATAATGTCTCACTATATCAGAGATATTTTCACCTAAAGAGAAACAACCATATAATAAAATATTAGAATAATGGAACCTATACTCTCAACTATAAAAACCCCTAATTTTTGAGATATATTAAAGAAACACTTGAGTGGTTGATAGATTAAAGCCTTCAGTTGTGATTGAATAAACAGAAAGAGAAAGAAAAACATTACTCAAGGAACAATGAAAATAAATAGGAAATTGTATTGAGTTAGTATATTGAATTAATTGGAACAAAAATATTTTCTAGTCTAGAAGATTGATTTTCATGCAAATTCTTAGAATAAATTTAGTGTTGGTGTCACATGTTGCTGTTGAATTATTCCAAAGTATTTTGGCTTTTATATTGAGGAGTAACAAGAGTCAACTTTTCAAGAAATTTAAAATGTTTTATATTAATTTGTGTGTATTTAGGTAGATCTGATATATGAGTATTAGATATGAGTTTTATGTACTTGATGTCTGGAAGTAAATTAAAAAGATTATTTCACTCCCTTGGCATATTTGACTTAAAAGTAAATTTTATTCAATGATTGAATAAATTTGAGTTTTAAAAACTATAAGAGAATTTCATTTTTCCTATATGTGGTATGATTTTGTTTATGCTAATAAAAGAAACTGTCATTAATTAACATTTTAATCACTGTAGGTATTTTTGGTAATTGCATGTTTTTGATGCTGTCATATTCTCTTCCAAAAGGATTCCAATTCATAAATATTCAATCACTTGGGTTCATTTTCATCATAAAACCATCAATCCCTATGTTATTTATGGGAAAAGTAACATAATTACAGCTATGGCTTCAAAACCTAAATGCCTTCAATTGCTATTATTAGTGCATGGAAGTATGACTAGATAGTTAATATGGGGCAAAAAAAGGATACAAAAAGAGAAACAAAGTATTAAAATAAAGGATAGATCATTCTATCAGACTTACAGGAAATTTCCACTTAAATTTTATACTTATACAGAAAATTTCTAATAAAAAGATGAATAATTGGTGTCTGAATTTAATCAATATATTCAGTCAAACATGCTATTATTCTTTAAAAAATCTCTATTTCAAGGCCACCTCTGTGTTATAATAGCAGTTACTGAATTAGTGGAGTATTTTTTTTTAACTTAGCAATTTGGTGGCCCTTGAAAAGTAGTTCTTAACTCAGGTACAAAAGAAATGCCCTCAGCAATTCTGAATCAGTTGACTAGCATATAGTTCAGAAATGCTTCTTTTAAATGACTGAAACAGGTGATTCAGATGTCTATGTCCACTCATTGAGAAACTCTTCTAGAAGAATCACTTGCTTTTTTTTGGCTTCAGTGATCTCTTACAAGGTATGTCTTCAAGTTTGGTATAAAACTGCTTTTACCTAGATTTTATTTTCAAGACTCATATTTTGCTTCAGTGAAGCGAGTTCTTTGGTCTGTATATATGTTTGAAAATACAACAAAAAAAAGACAAGCCATATGATGTTTCTTTGCGTTCTCAGGTTGTCTGTAGCTTTGGGTTATCTATTCCAGGTATAATTAGTGGATTTGTACTATTATTTTTTTTAGTCACAAATACATCAATTTTCTCTATGTCAGTAGTATCAAAGGAAAATACATATCCAGACTAATTAAAACAGTAAAAATGGTACTATTTATTCAGGACTATTGCTATAGGGAAAAGAGACATCTGCCTAGAACTATAGCCATTTTCAAATACAGCAAGGCCAAATGGGATTTATAACCAAGGAGCAGGGTGGGGGTCACTGGATGGAAAATTACTAAGAGGAAGCATCAGGGGGAAGAGGGGATTCTGTTTCCACTGACTTGACAGGATTTATGCTGGAGACAGAACAAGGTGAGCTGATACCGAGGCTAGAGAATGATAAATCTGATCAGATATCGAGAGTGGGGATTCTTGCTAAGTTGACTTAGCAGGATTTTTATTAAAATTGGGGGATGCAGGGATGAACACAGAAGTTCAAATGTAGAGGCTTAGTTGAGAAGGCTCCTCTAGGGGAACATGACCAAAGTTTGCTTGAGGAAGGCATCATGTCAGCGACACGTGGTTTCCAATCAGAATTTTAATTATTGAGACTTTCAACTTTTATTTAAGATACAAAAAATCTAATTCTTGCAGGGTCTTTTCCTATTTCTCAATTCTTCTTCCAAGTCATTAGTGTCTTTTTATGATTGTGGAGAGGCTTTGTGAATTTTGAATTATTTTAGCTTCTGGCATGTTCTGAAATAAGACATGAGTTTTTATGACTTACTTCAAATAATTATCATTTGATTTTTTAATGCAAACAAATTTAAGTCAGTAAAGATTATGCCAGTCACAGCATATAAAGCAAAAACTGTCAAAAAATCATTCTGCCACTGAGATTTTCAAATTCATGATTGCACGTCCTATCCTGTATCTCCAGTAAAATAGTGTATTTCTTGCTTTGAGCTTAGTTTGTATAATAATACATCCATATGGAATGATATTGGCCCTTCTGGTTAGTATATATTATTTTTCCCTTTTCTGGACTGTATTCCTTGGAAGTTAAGTCACTGTGTTCAGGGCACACTATAGAAGTGAGATATTCTCTCTTGCATTTAGGATGGGGTCTACATAGTTTGAAATTCTTCTGTAAAAGATATTTGTCACCTCTTCCTTATTTATTGATTCATTCAATCATTTATGTCAGCATGTACTAAGAATATTTATTGGGTTGGCCAAAAAGTTCGTTCGGGTTTGTCTGTCCCATCTTACAGCAAGCCTGAACGAACTTTTTGGCCAATACAATACTTTATCCTTTGGGTTATAATCCAATAGTTATTTATTTATTTTCGTACTTAAATTGTTTCACCTTTGGCCTTTGGCTCCTCTGCCACGTTGACGTACTCTCATGTAAGTTTTTTCATTGGCTGTTTGGTTCCAAGTACTTCTTTGCTTTCTGGCACTACAAGATACTCCAGCCTCAACCTGTATATGTCTTGCTCCAGTTCCTGAAGCAATCATTTCTCCAAGAGGTCTTCATTCTTTTTACCGGGGAATGGTGTTAGAAACCAAAGTCTGAGAACTAGATATGCTCACTGTATAACAGAAAGAGACCCCAAAGTGATCCTATTAATGCAGTTTTCAGACATGGACTTTAAAACAATGTCTTGAACAGGTTTAGGGCAATATAAATAAAGATTAAGACAACATGGCCAAGAACTGAAAACCATAGGGTATGTACTTAAATTCTGAACAGTTGGTAGTTACCAAAAGTTAACAACCATAATACAAACAATCAAGTGAAACATGCTATTACTTAAAATAAATGTTGAATACATTCAAACTTGACATTAGTGAATGCACTTAATATTTTGAAGAGTCTGACATGATGCTTCTAGTACTACAATCAAAGTAAATTTTGTTTTATATTGTCTGATATCCAATGTGAAATAGTTTATTTATTGAACAAATATATTGGAAACCTACCATGTTGTTAGAATTTAACTAAGTTCTAAATGAACAGTTCATTCTTACACTTACTAATCTAGATAAATGACTTTTGAAACTTCACATCAATTTTAACATGATGCAGCATTAAAAAGTCAATTTTCTTCTTGGAGTAAGTGTGGATTTTAAAATTTGAATGGAAGTGGGAGGATAGACAGGGTAAGAAGTTGTTTCCTTATTATAATTTTTAATTTCCTGATGTCATCAGCAACTTAGCTATTCAGACACCTGCTTAATCTCTTTAGAACTTTTTTCTGATTATCTGGGTGCCCCCAAATTTAGCCTGGAAACTTTAGTTTCAATGATTATGTAAATCGCTTTATGAGAGAATATAACCTTATGTCCTCCTGATGGAAACAGAAATTGAAAGAGGCAATCCTGAATTAATGATTCCATCCCTGAAGAGTCTCAAGAGTGAATGGCTCACAAGGGATGCTTATGAATTTTATTCTTTCCACGTCCACGCTTGACTCTCAACCAGTGTTGAGTAAGGGTTATATGAGTAATTTTATTCTCTGTTTCTGACAATTTAAAACCAGAACAATTGTTCTTCTTTATGAAAAGATGTAAAAAATTATAAAGATTAATCTATTAAATTAAGAATTACAAATGACAGGAAAAAGGAATATGGATTTTATCATACATCCAAATATTTTAATTAAAATTGTGTATTTTTACCATGGCATAGAAAAGAGAAAATAATTATTTCTGATAAGGAAAGCTGCAACCTGCAATGCTCAGTTGTATGATAATGAGACATAGTGAGGTACACACTCTTTACAGAGAAATTTTATGAAAACTATTGAAGACTATGTTTATAGTCTGTTAGTTATTAGTAGCAGAAGTTATATCTGCTAGATAAAGATTATACTTCTTATTAGGAGGAAAGCTAGTTCACACTTTTAGGTTTGATAATGTTTTCCCTTTTTCCTATGTTTCTAACTATGTGGGCATTTCTATTAGGGACTATTTAAGTGGCTCAGTACAGGCCCTAATCATAAGAATACCACTGAAAGTTATAGAAAGTGTTAACTAAATCACCATTCCATTTTCTGCATCTTTTACTATTCCACACATCTTTTAATACCTATCTCTGGGATACAGAGAAAATAGTCTCTTTCTCCATACAAAAGAAGGGAAACCACATAGGCTGGTTTTCTGTTTTTAACCATAAGAAGTATCTAACTATCTATCTATCTATCTATCTATATATATACATGCATATATATATGCATGTCAGCATACATGTACATGTATAGTTGTATATGTTTTATTTTTCTATTCATAGTTTAAAAATTATAGTTGATAACCAAATCTACAATTGAGTCACTGTCTAAACATACCTATCGACAAAAGATTCTTGCATTGATCCAAGAAGATTCAGTGAAATCTTGCCATTGCTTTTGCTTCTATTTGCACAGTCTATGATTCAAAACACTACTGGATCCTTTTTGTTGCGTTTGGAGGCATTGCAATTCTGGGATTTCCTCAACTGATAGTGTGTTTATCAACTTCATTACAAACTACTGCCATCTCTCAGAACAGATCATGACAAATCAGTTAGCCTTTTCACGGCTCTTGATGAGCTCCAACACCACAGCAACTCTAAAAAACTTTTACTCCTTTCCATCCCTCACACTGTGAACAAGCATTTATTCAGAAACAATGAGTCCCTCTCTTACTTCTTCTAAGTTTTGATTCATTTAATCTGATCTTCAGTACAAAAGAGAAGGCAGCAGCGTTCTGGCTGGAATTACAGATAAAGCAAGTGAAAGCTCAAGGGAGGTAAAATCCTCCAAAATATTTATGCTATGAGGAGATATAAACCTAACACATAAAATAAGGCAAAATTGATAATTTCATGGTTATTGTAATACTAAGAAGTGAACACTTTTAATTCTACACTGTTTGTCTAGAGTATAATCCCAAAGTAAGGCATTTTCTTGTATTAATTCATGCATTTTACCTCATGGCCTGATATATGAACATGTAAATATTAGAGTCATATACTAGGTGATTGGATTAAATATTAGATTAGATTTATTAGATTGATAACATTTATAATTTAAAAGATGTTATTTATACATTTTTAGCATAAAAAATTAAAAAGTAAAACAAAGTAGAAAGCACGTTTTATGTTGTTTTACATTTTATTTTTAAAAAATACTTTATATGTTGAAATTTTTACTCCACTAAAAATTTGTAATTATCAGTTCTGTAGTCAGCTGAATCATACTATTTTTATTTAAAGATTAAGATGATAGCCCATGAGTTCCAAATTGGTTGAGTTCAAATCCAAATTGTACCTAAATGAGATGGAAATATCTATTTATTATTGAAAATGTAAATTTCCTTGTTGAAGATCAAGGTATATTGTAGTATTTCAAATTTAAAATCCATGTTGGTTTTGCATGCAATTCATATAACTGGTTTTACATTATTGAACAATACTTTTTCTTCCGTTTAAGGAAAGGAAGGTGGCTCTTGAATCAGAGCTTTTTGGTGACTATAGTGCAAAAAATATTTTTAAGACATATTTTATTGACATCTATTGAGGCATGAAGCTTTCTGGACATGGGATATCTCTGAATAATTGAAATTTAACTCTGCGGAGCACAGGCTCCGGACGCTGCGCAGGGTCAGCGCGCACGGCTCACGGGCCCAGCCGCTCCACACCATGTGGGATCTTCTCGGACCGGGGCACGAAGCCGTGTCCCCTGCATCGGCAGGCGGACTCTCAACCACTGCGCCACCAGGGAAGCCCGAAATTTAACTCTTAAAAGATAAAAATATCTAAATTTCTATTACATATACAGATATTTCCTACTATATTATTCACTTTATTGAAAGGGAAGTATATTATGCTGATTCTTATGTGATACACAGCATCACTCTTTGAGATATTACTACAGTAATAAAAATTGTAACTTTTGCCATGTGCATGGAGATCACTTTAGGAGCACTCACATTTAATATTTTATATAATTTAGGCAACTGTTTGAGGTACATACCAATATAATCCTCGCTTTACAGATAAGGAATCAGAGGTAGTAGTACCTTTTTGGAAGTAAAAAGAAAATGTGCCTTAGAAGCAAATTTGAATTTGGACTCTGAACTCATCACAACTACACTCTATCAAGCAATAATCACCATTATAATACTAGTGTAGTGATCATGTCAGAAACTATTGAAATATTTGGTATTCTTCTCTCTCTACTATCTATATATAAACAGATTTCACTTTTTGAATTTCTTCTTTCCTACTTCAGTGTCATCCAGCTATCAATTAATGTTTGATAATGCCAGCTATCAATTTTTTTAAAAAAATTATTGGAGTACAGTTGATTTACAATGTTGTTGTAGCCTCAGGTGTACAGCAAAGTGAATCAGTTATACATATACATATATCCACCCTTTTTTTTTTTTTTTTTAGATTCTTTTCCCATATAGGCCATTATAGAGTATTGAGTACTCTGTGCTATAGAGCAGGTTCCTATTAGTTATCTATTTTATATGTAGTAGTGTGTGTATGTCAATCCCAATCTCCCAGTTTATCCCTCCCCCTGCCTTATCCGCTGGTAACCATAAGCCTGTCTTCCAACATCCGTGATGCTACTTCTGTTTTGTAAATAAGTTCATTTGTACCCATTTTTAGATTCCACATATAAGCGATATCATATGATATTATTCTTTGTCTGGCTTACTTCACTCAATATGACAATCTCTAGGTCCATCCATGTTGCTGCAAACGGTATTATTTTGTTCTTTCTTATGGCTGAGTAATATTCCTTTGTATATATGTGCCACATCTTCTTTATCCATTCTTCTGTTGATGGACATTTAGGTTGCTTCCATGTCCTGGCTATTGTAAATAGTGTTGCAATGAATATTGGGGTGCATGTATCCTTTCAAATTATGGTTTTCTCCAGGTATATGTCCAGAAGTGGGATTGCTGGGTCATATGGTAGTTTTATTTTTAGTTTTTTCAGGAACCTCCATACTGTTCTCCATAGTGGCTGCACCAATTTACATTCCCACCAACAGTGTAGGATGGTTCCCTTTTCTCCACACCCTCTTCAGCATTTATTGTTTGTAGAATTTTTGATGATGGGCATTCTGACCGGTGTGAGGTCAGAAATAAACTATGATATTATGTGCATACCTCATTGTAGTTTTGATTTGCATTCCTCTAATAATTAGTGATGTTGAGCATCTTTTCATGTGTTTTTTGGCCATCTGCATGTCTTTGGAGAAATGTCTATTTAGGTCTTCTGCCCATTTTTTGATTGGGTTTTTTTTTTTTTTTTTTGGATATTGAGCTGCATGAGCTGTTTGTATATTTTGGAAATTAATTTCTTTTCAGTTGCTTCGTTTGCAAATATTTTCTCCCATACTGAGGGTTGTCTTTTTGTTTTGTTTATGATTTCTTTTGCTATGCAAAAGCTTTTAAGTTTAATTAGGTCCCATTTGTTTATTTTTGTTTTTATTTCCATTACTCTAGGAGGTGGATCAAAAAGATCTGTCAAAGAGTGTCCTACCTATGTTTTCCTCTAAGAGCTTTATAGTGTTCAGCTTTACATTTAGGTCTTTAATCCATTTTGAGTTTATTTTTGTGTATGGTGTTAGGGAGTGTTCTAATTTCATCCTTTTACATGTATCTGTCCTGTTTTCCCAGCACCACTTATTGAAGAGACTCTATTTCCATTGTATATTCTTGCCTCCTTTGTCATAGATTAGGTGACCATAGGTTCGTGGGTTTATCTCTGGGCTGGTTATTCTTGAAGCTGTGTGGTTTCTCTTATTTTCTACCTAGTTTTCTGTATATTATCTAAATTTCATGGGAAGTTTTGAGTTAAAGGAAATGTCTTGAAGTTGACCTGATGAAACTTTGAATGCATAGATGTTATGCACATAATATCATAGTTTATTTCTTCCTATATTATCCACATAAATTCCATCTGAGTTGTTAACCTGGCTGAGATCTCTGGATAATAGAATGTTTCACAATTTGTCAGTAAATACCTCAAGTACAGGTAATTCATTAGGGATGTCCTATTTTAACATATACTGAAATAATACTTTATAAGATTGCACATTCACTTTTGATGTGACCACAGAGGCAGAGTGATGGGGCCACGAATGAACAAATGCTGGCAGTTACCAGAAGCTGGAGAAAGCAAGACACAGATGATCTCCTAAGGCCTCTGGAGGGAGGCTGTAATACCTCCCTGCCCTGCTAGCACCTTTATTTCAGCCAGTGATACTGATTTAGGATGTCTGTCCTCAGAATTGTGAGCTGTCATATGTCATGTGTATAATGCTCTTCTATGTGGTTTCTATGTGTTTCCATCTCTATACTTACTTGTAGAATATTTTTACACCTCTTTTCAGTTTTGTTGATCTATTGTTAAACAAATATTTTGAGCTCATAATTTTAGTTCTATTTGTCAGATAAGAAAATTTTATTTGATTTTTTAAAAAATTCTTCAATTATCTTCTGAAAATCTTCATCTCATCATCTCATTTTAATATATTACTTATAACAATTATTTAAAATTTTTTACTCTGAAAACTCTAATGTGTGGTTCTAGCATAATCTATCTTCAGCTGTTTCTATTACTCACTCTTTTTGCTTGGTTTCCAGTCATGTCAATTTATCCATCAGTATGTCTGATTATTTTGTTCAGTTTTATAATAAAATACAAGGTACTGTGTATAGAAAAAAATAGAGAGAATTTGGGGCTCTTAGTAATGTTACTTTTTTCTCAGATAGGATTTTGATTTGCCTCTGGGAAGAGAGCTAGAGAGAGGAGAGATCACATTAGACTGTTAACGTATTCAAAACCAAGCATCGAATTTAATGACAGCTATATTTTCCCGATTCACCCTTATTTCCATACTAGCAACTTCTCTGGTGTCCTAAGTAGATATCTAGTGTGTATCAGTGTCCCCACACCTTGGTGAGTTTAGAACTCCAATATTTACACACTCAAGCCTAAAATACTGACATAAATTCTGTTCAACCCTCAATCTCTCAGAAGCAGTTTCCATGAAGCTTCCCTCCTTCCTTCTTGTCTTTTTTTTTTTTTTTTTGAATCAGTACATGATTTAAAGAGAAAGTAGTACTGAATATCATACAAACTTTCCTGCCTCCTCTTCTTTTTAAGATTTTGTTTCCTCAAGATATTGGTACCTTGGTAACTTTTCAATTTCAGTAAACAAATTTCTTGACGTCTGTATCATTAGAGAGGGGGAGGAAGAGAGAGATTAACTTTTTATTTCTTCTTTGAAAGTTAATTAGCTAAAATAGCTTTCCATCCCTGGAAAATGAAATGTAAATGCATTCTTCTAAACATAAAAGCTTCAATTCTAGAATTGTAAAAAATTTAAAATTTATACTTTCCAGCATAAATGTCATAAAATAGATTAGATATTAGGCAGCTATATATTTTAATATCATTTCTTTTCTCTGTAAATAATGCCTATTGAAGAAATAGGCCTTGAGAAATGTGCTATTTAAGTCATGAATTCTTTTAGCAAATATTTATTGGGTAAGTGCATTGAGCTAAACTTTGTGCAACGTTCATTAGCCCTGTGCTTCTTTAATTCAGAATTAAGCAGACTACTACATACTACTAGAGGAGATGTGGACAGATAGTCTGCCCACTTGAACCATAGTTAGTCTGCCAACTTTTGCATTAATTGGATGTGAGCTAAGCCTGTTTTCAACATTTTTAAATGTTTGAGAACATAACAAGAAGAATCTTGACATGTGAATATTGCATAAAATTCAAATTTCAGTAACCATAAAAAAGTCTTATTGGAATGGAGCCACGCATTGGTTCACACACTTTTCTGTGGCTTCTTTTACACTACAATGTCAGAATTGAGTATGACCCTGAAAACCTAAAAGATTTACTATCTAGTCCATACAGAAAATGTTGACTAATGCTTTACTGGACTCTTGATTTTGTTTTTTGTCCCAAAACAAGATGGATTACATTTTGAAACTTAATTTTCCTTTTTAGCATAAAAAAATAAAAACTTTAATTTACAAAGTTTTCTGAAGAAACACTCATATTGATTTTTTCCTACCTGCATAAACTTAGAAGGTATATCTGCATTTTGATTGTCTTTGGTTATACATAGGCAATGAGGTTTTGGATATTCCCATTGTGTAGGTAGCATCCCTTATGGCTCACCTTTAAAAAATCCAGGGTTTCTAATTTGTAGGAAAAGTTATCTTCAAAAACTGTGTTAACATGCCAACTTCAGCTCATTGAATCTCTTAGAGTCTTAGCCTGTATTTATCTCCATGGTTATATAACAACTCTTTTAAAATACTTTAGGAGTTCTATATGTCACTTTTCAGTATAAAATGCCACATTTATTTGAACATGTACATTTGCTCTTCAGTTATTTAGAAAATGATTTGATTTTTTTATATTCTAAAAAAAATAAGGCATATGTAGAAAAACGCCTTGATAATAATTTCCAGAAATAGTTGCAAGTGAGTATGGCTTAAGACAGTTTGGTTGGTGGGAAGCCAGATAGAAAACTCTTTTTTATTTTTTTTATAGCTTACCTAGTACACTACAAAAACTTTTAAAATTTTGCTTTTCTCTAGCGTGGCTTTAAGTTTAAAAAAAAATTACTGGGCAATTTAAATATTTTCAAGCAAATGATTTGTGAATCAGGTCCAAGTGTTAATCCAAGCTTTAATATTTCTAATTAATTAACTTTGGCTACAGCAGCTATAAGCTGCAAAGCAAGGGATTACTGGTGACTTATCTGAGAATAAAACAAATCCATTATTTGAACAAAATATGTTTAAAATTGTTGCCTAAAACCTACAAAAGCTTTGAAGCATGTTGATATAAAAATCACTCTCAAAAGCCATTTAATTCCTTTACAATACAAAAACCCATTCAGCTTAAAAAAATTAAAAAGTAAAAAAACTCTCAAACTTTAAATACTTGGAGATTAATCCCCTTGTCTTAAAACTCAAATTCAACCATTCTAGTGTTTGAATAGCCATTGAAGTAGAACACATATGCAAACCAGAGGAGACATTACTTTCTAGAGGAAAAGTGTGTTGATTGGGTTGGGACACTTCTATTTTTTACCTACTTTTCTAGAAAATCTTGAATTAGGTAGTAAAATAATTTTATATTTAAATAAAAGCAAATAAATGCAAAATTCAGAGAAGTGTGACTTTTGGAGCTATAAAGAAACATTAATTCTATGATTTTTTATTGTCTTGAAATATAGTTTTGTATGTTGACTTTACATAAAATAATGGCAGCAGAAATTTAAAATCAAAATGTATAAAGTCTTGTCAATTCTCATAACATATATTTTTAAATTATTGATCACATTCTTTAGGCCTTGAGGAATATAAATGAAGTGGAAATGAATCTGAATTCCCTCTTAGTGTCACTTCAATATAACTATAATCAATATTAATGTATTTGTGGTATTATATTCCTATTATAACCGTAAGTTTCCAAAAATTAGAGAAGTATTGGAAAGGTGCACGTTCACCTTTTCTTAAATGATAGTTTATAGGCAATTTCAAACCCTATAATACATGCACCCTCAAATGTATATATTTTTAATTTTTTGGCTTAGACAATATCAAAAATAAAATGGGAAAATCTGGGTAAAAAGGACATATTAAACATATTTTTGCTTCCTTCTGAAACGCTTAATAAAGAGCATTGACTAGATTTTTAGATCACAAGCCCATAAAGGTGAGGCAAACAAAAGAGAGAGAAAAAGATCAAAAACCCAGCAACTAAATTTTGGAGGGCTTAGAGTAAATTGATAAATGGTAACTGAGTAGCAGACAAGAGAATGATGAATTCTAATCAGACAATAAAGAGTCTTATGCAACTTACATCTTAGAATCCTTCAACTCTTAACAATTTTGAGTTGAATTACCTCTAGAAGTAAGGGATCAATGGAGTGTCACTAAAATAAGATTTATTTTTTAAAGCAAAGAGATTCTCTAGGTGTGCTTTTTAATTATATATTATTCTATAGGCAAATTATTCTATAGGCAAAAAATTATTCTATAGGAATTATTCTATAGGCCAAAAAAAAAAAAAACTCATCTCCCATTGCAGCACAAAATTGCAAAGGTAAAGTTTATTTTTGGAGCTTAAAACATACTTAATGACCTACATGCTGACCATGGCAGCCCTCTTCTACTATTCAGATCCCAGCATTCTGGATTATAGGACGTTGACATCCAGGTAAAATGGGGGGAGTATTTTCTTGGAAAATCCAACCATTCTCATAAGATTGGAAAAGAGATGTTATCAACACATATTCTCCAAAGAAACTACCCATCTAGATAATATGGAACATATCCTACATTTGGTAAGCCATACCTTCTAATGGAGCTTCCAAGCAGCTTTTTATTCAGTAACTCTTAATTATGATCAGGCAACCAAAGATTATCTGTGAAAACCCTCTAATTTGAAAGAGAAAAAAAGTAATAAAGAGAAAATTTTAACTTGGAGGATACAGTGACTATTTGTGGCAAAGGAAATATCAAATACCTTTGCATACAATTTGGATCAATTTAATTTAATTTTATGTTTGGGCAGTTCTATTTGGAAAAATTAATGCATTGAGTATTTTTTTTAATATATTTATTTATTTATTTATTGGCTGTGTTGGGTCTTTGTTTCTGTGCAGGGGCTTGCGGTGAGCAGGGGCCACTCTTCATTGTGGTGTACGGGCATCTCACTGTCACGGCCTCTGTTGTTGCAGAGCACAAGCTCCAGACGTGCAGGCTCAGTAGTTGTGGCTCACCTGCCTAGTTGCTCTGCAGCATGTGGGATCTTCCCAGACCAGGGCTCGAACCCGTGTCGCCTGCATTGGCAGGCAGATTCTCAACTGCTGCACCACCAGGGAAGTCCAGTATTTCTTATTATATGGAACAATTAATATAGTATAACTTTTAATTCTCTCTTAGAGGTCTTCCAAGAAAGGGAGACAAATAAATTATTTTTTAAAACTCATTCTATCTTTCAATTACCATATAGGTCCATTTGACACTTTTATAAATCTAAGATACATTACAGAACCTTAGTAACCATTTTCTTATAACAAAATATTTCACTATTTCATTGATCTGTGAATTATTCATTAGTCATCTATTACACCCAAATAAGGGTTCAAATTATTTTTTTAAAAAAGAAAAGAATGTTGGAATCACATAGAACAAAGATGCAACAGTGAAATAAATTATTCTCCTTTAGTGTTTTTTGTTTGTTTGTTTTGTTTTGGCATTGTACAAGGTATTGCATCATTTCTCACAAAGTATAAGAGAAAAGTAGGGAATCCATCTCTGCAGTGTGCTTTTAGATTTCTTTAAATAAAACAGAGAAGTAAGATTTTTCATGTTTGGCCTATGATAGAAAAGAGAAGAAAATTGACAGAGGATTATATTTCACAATTATTAGATAAATCAGAAGATAAATTCAATGAGACTAAATAGACTTTGATTATGATGATAAAACTGATCATAAAAGTGAAATCTCAGACTCTTAGTCACTTGATATCTTACTTCATTTTCCCAACGTCACAAATTAGTAAGAGAACAATATATTTCTAAAGACAAAAAAGAAAAATGTATTCTCATGCAGTTAGTAATTCAAAAGGAAGAACTTGATGATACAATGTTTTGGGCCAAAAGCTTAGTCTAAGCTAGTTTTCTGAAAGAATGTTAACAGTAGTTTTTTTATCTTTTATAATGTTTGCATACCAAAATTTATTGACATGAAAAGATTTAAATATTTAAGTTATTATTAAAATTTCTTTTAAAATTTACTATCCCTTCCTGATTATCCTTTTATTTTATCCTTTTAAAAAACTTATCATTGTTTACTATCCCTTTATTCTTATATTTGAAATTAATCTTTTTAAACATTTAAAACATTGAAAGTGTCCACTGGAATCTTGTAGAAAATGATGATGATATTTTCTGAGGGATAATATTTCCAGAGAGAAGGCAATGCATCCATGAGGAAATAACAGAATACTACAAAAAGGAGGATCAAATTAACAAATGAGTATTCTCAGAAAACACAAATATGTAACAGAAATGACAAAAAAATCAAAAGAAGTGGAAAATAAAGATAAATATCTCATCAAACATTCAATTAAAAGACAATAACTGGAGAACAGTGGGAAAAAACAATAGTTAGAAATATTTTCTAGAAGATACAGCATGCAGCTAGCTATGAGTTCTAGAAAAAAAAAGAGTCTTGATTAAAATATACACTACCAAACATAAAATAGATAGCTACTGGGAAGCAGCCACATAGCACAAGGAGATCAGCTCGGTGGTTTGTGACCACCTAGAGGGGTGGGATAGGGAGGGTGGGAGGGAGGGAGACACAAGAGGGAAGAGATATGGGAACATGTATATGTATAACTGATTCACTTTGTTATAAAGCAGAAACTAACACATCATTGTAAACCAATTATACTCCAATAAAGATGTTAAAAAAAAAGATATCGTCGTTGAAATAATTGAAGAAAACTTTTTAAAACTGAAGGATGTTGACTTTACAAGCTGAAAGAGATCAGTTAATACCCAGCACAACCTACAAAAAAATATGCCCAAGTTTCATTGCTGTGAAATGTTGTAACTGTGGAAACAAAGCCACTGCAAAATTTCAGAGAAAATACAAGTGGTACACAGAGGATTAATAACACCAGCATTGAAATTCACAAAAGAAACATCAGAAACTCAAAACATATCATCACAGTTCTGAAGAGAAATAGTTTCTAAACTAGACTTCTATACCTATCAACCAAATATGAGGGCAGAATTTGTACATAAGTTATAGAAATGGTTAACAATGACAAAAAATTATCTTATATGAAGCATTTAAAATAAACTAATAGGGGATATAGCCACCAAAAGGAGAGAGGAGGCCAGGAACAACAAAAAATATGTGAGCCAGAAAACAGGAGATCCTACAAAAACAAAGATGTGAAGGATTTACCAGTATGATGATGAAGTGAGATCCCAGGTATACACAAATGTAGGACAACAATCACAAGTTAAAACAGTGGAAGTTGTAAGATAGTTATGTTAAAGATTCTCATCACTAAAGCATCTTCTCTAATTTCCCACTAATTTAAATCCAACTTAAGGAAAGCCATATTTACTAAGGAAAGAAATTATATATTTCACTGTAAAAACTGGCTCCCCAAAGTATTTAAGGCATCACATCTGATTAATGAAATTGATCCCTTTCTCAAGTGACTAAAAATCAGCTGCATTTTAATCTTGTTTACGTTTTCTTGCTTTAGTTACAAATCAAGCTCAGTCTATGAATATATAAACTTACTACAAATAAGGAATTATCCTGCAACAATTTTTCACAATATTAATAATCAATGAATGCTTCAGCACTAATTTGTCATAAGTTAAATTTACTCCCATATAGTAAATTTAAGTATATGAAAGAAGAAATTGTCTCATTTTTAGTATTTTCTATGTTTCAATATTTTAGATGATTTTGAAAAACTCCTTGATATTATCGTTATTTTACTAAGTCTAGAAATCTGACCAAATGTATTAGCTTAAAGGGACTTACATGAGTGAAGCTGAAAAATTACCAATTTCCTGGGATGTAATCATACCAAATTAATCTCTCTTTCTGAGAATATACCAGAAAATCTGCACATTAAATACCCCAGGGATTTTGAGTCAAACATAAATTTCAGGTTAATTCCCTTAAAAATGATTGTTAGCGTGATTTTTTGCAGTTTGTTCTTCGAAAAAGAATAATTATAAAATGCCATTAAAGGGTAAAACATGGGGCCAATTATAACTGCTTATTAAACATAGAGTGATTATATACGTTAAATAGACTGAATATAATAAAACTGGGCATTTGTGGAGATTGGGGAAAACTGGTGAGAGAAAATGCTCTGTCAACAGAGAATAATGCATTGCCAGCTGATGGTTGCCAATAAGACATTGATCTTAGTGTTGCCAGATCTTATTTTTCAAAGGATGATGAAAATAGATATTTCTAAATTTAAAGTCTCTTACCTTTTAAATCTAGGCAATCACTTTTCTTACACACTGATGGGCATCAACATGGACAACAAACACATCAATTTGTGAGCTGCCTTTATATAGCAGGCTGACAATTTGTGACACTTTACCTCTTACCATTTCCATGTGATGGGTAAGATGTTAATTGTATGCTGAAATTTATTTACTTTGTTTATTTTCCAACTTTTATAGATTTAAAAAAAAAGAACACACCAACTATATTTTTCCTTTGAGGAGTAACATTTTAATGAATGGGTACCCATATTTTTACTCCCCAAATCATTTACAAGCAGGCACTTTTGTATTCAGAGGAGAAAATTGAAATTCTAATAGAATCTCTGATCTTCTCAGTGTTTGTGTAATGAACAGTAGGACTGACTTGGGATCACAGAACTCTTGGCATGTGATTTATGTAAGTGAAGGACCAAGCTCTTTGTCTATAGGTAATATCAGATCAAGAAAGACTAAGATTAGAGATTCAAAGTACTAAAAGTTCACTACAAGAAAATCTTAGAAAATCTTAGAAACATAAGCCAGGGAACTATGATAATTTTATCTGTCTCTTCTCTCTCTGTATACCTTCCCAATCCCTTCCTCCACTCTGCCTTTCAATGGAAAGTCTCTAAACTAGGTAGGAGTGTGAATATAGAATCAGTATTGTCAAATTTAATATCATATAAACATATGTACTAACATAAAGATGCCATAGAGCCCAGATCCAAAATGTTTCTTCGACTCCCCCTCCCCATTCCACCCCACTGAAATATAAATTCTATAAGGGAAGAACACAGTCAGATTCAACTCTGTCTCCCAAGTGTAGAGAAAAGAGCCTGTAACATAGCAAGTGATAAATAAACATTTGCTTAAAGATGAAATTACAGTACATATAGCACTATATATTGGATTCCTTGGGGGTTTTCAAAATATTTGGATTTACTTTGTGTAGACATTTTTAGACTCTTCTTAAAAGATTGTATTAGAAATGAAAGCATGAATTACAAGATTACTGTTTACTGACTGCCTATTATGTGTGAACAATGTGTGATGGGTTGTAACAGTGAATGTTTTTTTTTAGCCACCTCATAAAATTATCATCACTGGGGAGATACTGATGAACTTAACAGTCATTAAGCACAAATGTGATACCTGCTGCAGTAAGAACTAGAGATCACAAGGTGGCTGGTGTACCTAAGCCAGAGTTAAGGGATTTCCTGGAGGAAATCACTTCTAAACTAAGACTTGGAAAATGAATAGTAATTAGCTAAGGGAAATGTTCTGGTCGCTGAAGTTAACGTGGAGGGAAAG
>NW_006784763.1:3146773-3148059 GCF_000442215.2 Lipotes vexillifer | reverse complement strand
GGAAAGAGTAAGGGACATGAGGCTGAAACAATCAGGGACTAGGTTCTTTTAATAATCTTGTAGGTCATGACAGCGAGTTTGATCTTTATCCTTGAAGGGACTACCTGAGTGCAATACAGATCATAACCAAGAGAGAATGTATTATACCAATCTATATTTTAATACCAGAGAAGTTATATTGAGACCATCAGGATGGATGCTATTTCAGTAATACAAGGGAGAATGGATTTTGATACAAATCACCAGTACATCAGAAATGGGATGAAGATTGGAGAGATTTGAACCCTTGTAGTTGCTGTGTGCTAGGTAAAGTAGAGTTGAATATCAATGATTTCATAGGGTTTAATATGTTAAATTGATAGAATTTCTTGGTTTATTGGCAGAACTGGAGAGATGAAAGGAACCAACTATGATGCTGAAGTTTCTGGCTGGTGAGTTACTGGTAGTGATGTGATTAAAGAGGACATTTTCTCATTAATGAAGGCTTTAAAGAGTAACTCTTTGTTTTCTGTCTAAACTTTCCAATGTCAAAACTAATAAACTGACAAGGTTTTCACACTTTTTCTTTCTCTGTAAAATATTTGGCTTCTCCAGATTGGTTTCTTCTGGTTTCATGTTTGTGGAGATGTGTATGTTTGCTAAGAAATGTGATGTGTTTTGGAGAACTCTCTCACCTTGTTTAGATAAGACCGACTTATTGAAGGATAAGTTCAAGGATTATTGTTACATGCACACACACAGAAGCCAGTAGTCAATACCTTGTGGAAAATCAGTAAAGATATATTTACTTATAAAACATATTTTTCAATAAAATATTTATTATGACAGATTTTTTTCTGTCACTTGTCATTTTCAAAGCTATGAGAAAAATTCAGTACAAAATGAAGAGCATATTATCAAGAATGACAATAACATATGTATTCATACTTTTATATTGACCTACGCTATGTTAATTTCTAATTTCTTTAGCCTGGGGTGAGTTGGGCTGTTTTATCTAACATTATTATTAGAAATATAAATTAAGTAAAGGTTAGGACAGGTAGAGATTCTGTGTTTTGATTAATTTTAAAAAGTATGGTTAAAAAACAGCTATTTCATAGCATTGTAAAATCCATACTGAAAAAATATTTAAAACATATACTAATTTTAAAAGTTTGTTTAACATTTTGCTTAATAGAATTTAGCTCATTATAGGTAATTCAGTTTCTGTAGTACCCTTTTTTAACACAGAACCAAAAATGGTATCACTTATTTGTTGGAACTTGCTCAGTGCTATAGTTAAATCT
>NW_006784763.1:3081381-3146763 GCF_000442215.2 Lipotes vexillifer | reverse complement strand
TTCCCTAGCTGGAGCTCCTGTCAGAAATAATCATTTCATGGTCTCACATTCACAAAGGTGCAAACCCAGATATTCTTGCCTTTTTAATGTCAAAAATTGTGCAGACATGAAATGTTTGATAAAACTACTATGGACACACAAGTAAGTCCATCCTTTTTGTTTTTGTGTTTTGTTCTGTTTTATTTTTTCAAGAGCAGGTCCTGAAATACAGGTAATTTGCAGGTTTTAAAAGATGTAGCCAGGATAATTTATTAGTTTACTAAGATAGGTTAAATAAGAAATTCTTCCATTACGGTACATCAATGGACATTTCAAAAGTAGAATCTCTAATATAAAGTTATTGAGAATGTTTGTTTATAAGAGCTAACACCTTCAAGATTTTGTTTAAATAAGAAATCTAGAATAGGCTTATTATCTTCACGCATGTCATAAAAGAAAGAATGACAATAAGGTTCTTATGATTCAATATGAAAACACTAAAATATACACATACTAGAGAAAGCAGAGCTATTAGTTTATATATTATTACAGGTCAAACATAATTTAAAATAAATCATTTAAAAAATCAGAGATTTTAGAGATTAAATACTATTTTATGATATTGAAAGTCCTGTATCCTACAAAACTCTTTTATTAGAAATAACATTTGCAAGGATGTTTAAATTATGTAGAATTGTATCTATAATTTTATCTGTTTTTTCTGTAGATGCAAGAAATCTAGATATATTTCTTTCTTATATTGATGATATATCTTCCACTAGCATCTAGTAAGCTCCAGTTTCAAGGCCAAATACTGTAATTTTATTTGTTAGAATAATGGAACATGATACTTTAGATCTACAAGATAATTCCCAACATAATCATATGAAGAAATATTGGTAAAACGTCCAGTGGTGCAACATTTAAATCAGTATGGAAATGATATAATTTCATTGAGAAAAATTCTAATTTCTATGCTAATTTCATGAGATTGCACAACAGATGTTCATTTAGGATAGAGCCTTCATGGGAATTATAAAGACATCTACTGGCAGATTTTATCTCTGCTATTTACTCCTAAAATATCTGTTAAAAGTATGGATAGCTTGTTTTTGCAGGGCTGAAATTTGCTTCTGGAGCTTCATAGTAGTGTCAGAACTTATTTTAAAATTAATTCATTAATTTAGCCTCTTATTTTTAGCAAGCTTCTTGATCCTTGCTAAATCTGATGATCAATCAAGTTGAAGAACCACTCTTTGAAATAGTAAAAGAAATTTCCTGGCATTTGTTCAGAATATCAGATTTTTCCCCTCTGGGTAATAGCCTTTATTCTAGCCCGCTGGAGTGGATAAATGGCCAGATAGCTTGAACTAAAAGAAAATGTTAGAAAAGGGTTTAATATGTAGCACTCAAGACTAGTTTGCTCACTGTGTAATAACTTACCCAATAATTAGAGTGCTTGGTTTCCAATTCAGGCTCTATTCCTACTTAACTTTGAGTTTAAATTAAGCTACCCAACGTCACTAAATCTCATTTTCTTTATCATTAAAATAAGAATTATAATGATATTTCTCAGCTGGGGAGAGAATTAACAGATCAATACATGTTACAATATTTAGAATAATGTGTGGTATATAGAGTTTATTTTTTATAAATCATTATTATGTTTACTTTAATTATTATAGTTATTATTGATATTATTTAATATTGGCATTAGAAAGTATACTTGATAACCCAGAATATTTGTATGGAAAAAGAATTACAATTCCTGAATATATTCATAATCCCACAATATAAAAGTAGTGTCAAAATACAATCACATAATGAAACAAGAGTAATTATCCTGGTTGGACTAAGTTTTAGACATACCAGTTATCTTATATAAAGGTAAGAACAAGCAAGCAAACAAAACAAAACAAGAACAAAAACTTTTCCTTGATCACACATTGTTTTCCCAATGAGACATATGCATGAATAGAGCAACACTTCTATTTTCTTATTCTCAGTTACTATATAAAAATTTCCTTGCCAAGAGTAAGTGTTAATTTGGTACACAACATGCTTTAACATGTGAAGACCCTCAGGCAAAAAATAATAACAGATTTGTTAAAGGTATGAATAGCATTTTTCCTATGAAACAAAATGACCTAAAACTTACACCTGAATAACGTGACATTGAAATCCAGGCTCCAAACTCCCATTTCAAAACTCTCTCTACTACTAAAATTAAAGGAGCAAATTAAAAAAAATAAAAGGAATTAATTTGATATGCCTTTCCATAAATGTTCTCTTTTCCATGGTTTCTATTACCAAAGCCAATAAAATTTTAGTGTAGCCTTCCTGTTTTTATCACTTGTTATGTATTCCTCCTCTCCGTCTATATCCAAAATGGAATATACTGTTATCTCCCACTTACCAACTGACAATCTTCCACCCCTTCATTCATTTAATATTCATCCTTACATCTGATCTCTTTCAAAATATGTTCTTATACTATTTAGGAAGGTAGATCAAAATTATAAGATCTTAAACAAATAGTTACTATATTAAATTTACCAAAGATAGAAGTAATTTACAACAGATAGGAAAAGTGTTATACATGTGTTAAAAGTTTAGTTAAAAATGTTAATAAATAAGATGGAAAGATGTAAGGAATTTTCTGCCTTAATATGTACTTAAAAATATTAAATAGAAATAAGATAGTAACAATTTAAAAATGATAATGACAATAGCCAAGAACAAGGGAATGATAATGATTTTCACAGGTGTATTTGTTGTTTACTGAGACCATAACAATTTGCCACAAATTTAGTGGCTTAATATAACACAAATTTATTATTTTAGAGTTCTGTAGGTCAGAAATTTGGTGGGCTTGGCTGGTATCTCTGTTTCAGATTTCATGAGTTTGAAATGAAATTATCAGCAGTGCTGCGAATTCACTTCCAGACTCATTCAAGCTGTTGGTGGAATTCAGTTGGGAGCACTGAGGTCTTCATTTGCTTGAGGGCTTTTGGCTGAGGGTTAGTCTCAGTTTATAGAGACAGTGTGCATTCCTGGCTCTTGGCTGTCTTCATTTTCAATGTAAGCAATAGGGAGCAAGCCCCTCTCACTTTTAAAATATCTCCTGGTCTTCTTCCTGTGTATCTCTCTGCCTGATACTTCTGCCTCTCTCTTCCACTTTAAAGGACCCATGAGATTATATTGAGCCCACCCTGATAATTCAAGAAAATTTTGGAAAATCTGAAAAGTCCCTTTTGCAATGTAATATAAAATACTGTCGCGTTCTAGAGATTAAGACATGGACATCTTTGGCAGAGTGTGGGAAAGTGGGAAAGGCAGGCATTATCTACCCGCCTCAATATAGTTAAAAGAGGATGATAAGGTGATAAATAAAGTATTTATTGAGCACTTACTCTGTGATGGGCTCTATTCTAGGCATAGGACTAAAGAAGTAATGTCCTTACTCTTGTGGAGTTACAAACTAGTGAAGGAAACAATCAATAATATTTTATTACAATCTAAGATTATGTCAATTGCAATGAATGAATTAAAAACGTAGGTAAGAAGGTAGACATTGAGGTGGGAATGAGAATGTACTTTAGGAGATGAATCAATTAGAATCTGGGGTAATAAAATTTCAGGAATAGGGAACAGAATGAGTAAGGGTGATAGTCGTGAAGCAGCTTGAACTATTCAAGGAAGAGCAAGATGGCAAAAGTGAATAAGACAAAGGAGGGCAATTACCTTAGAGAAGTAGAACATGGGGAAGAATTTGATTACTAGTCTTGGGATAACAAGAAGGTTTTGAACAAGATGTTAATATTGCTGTAGTCCAATGTATATTTTATTATTTTACTATTTTTTGCCTTGGGATTTCCTCTATAATTACTCTATTTTTATAACATCTAGACTAAATGAGGTTTCGAGTTGTTAAAATTATATTTCATCATGAGAAAGGACTCATTATCCTTGCTAAGTATAAATTCCAATTCTTTTTAACTCAAGAGATTTAGTAAACGTTCAAATACAACAAAAAACAACATAAGAATTCAATGCTTTAGATTTATAAAATTTAAAAATGATTTAATAATATGGTCCTGTAAACATAAAAATAGCCTTTCTTGAGATTTTGATTTGGTATAAAAATAAAAGAGAAAAAAGTTTGATTTATAAATATGTAAAAATGATGCAGAGAGGAACAACATAAAGAAAGCAAATAACTGTATTGAATGTGTTCTTTAGTCAAAGTAAATTTTGATTCATATTTTAACTTTCTGTGAACAAGTTTCTCCAGATTTCATAAATGGAACACAAAGTAATTTTACTATCAAAGTCCTAGTTCTGACCAATTTATGCAAAAGAAAATGTAGATTTTAAGAAATTTGCTTTCTACCTCTGTAAAGTAATGAGGCAAATAAACTACAGTTGTACTTTATTAAGCAGTAGATAAAAGAAGATATGCACATTTTCTACATAGAATATAGAAATGATTAAATCAACATCACTGACTGCCCTTTATGATTAAAAATATTTAATTAGAAATAAAATAATTTTGTTTAATTGAATTGAGCATTGTCTCAAAGAGGCAAAGAAGTCACACTTTTCTAAAAAAAGATGCATAAACTTGAGTATTTCTTTTTCTTCTGCAACCCAAATACGTCAAGATGTCCCAATGTTAAGATTGTTGCTAAATTCCCATGTCAAAGCAAGCAAGCTCTCCTGAATCCATTTAGAAGGGTTTACAGGAATTATAGATCCTGGGCTATCAGGCTATTTTCCAGATATGCTCTGAGCAGACAGTAAGGCCAAAAATACTCTTAGAAAAGTGGGATGTATTTTCTTTCAGGATATATTTACAAAAAAATGCAGCTTAGGATAAATTAAAATGAAGTAATCATTTTTTATAAAAGCTGTCAGTTTTAATGCATACATTACCAAAAATGTTTGAGAGAATATACTATTCTATAGCAATTTAGGCTATCCTAGTTTAATCATTTAAGGAAATACTCCATACCTTTAAATTAATATATATAAAATAATTTTGAACATGTTTTAAAGATTTAGAAGCATGCAAGAGTGCAACTGTGTTTAAAGTACTTCTGTCTTCCTTTTCTAGAAACATTTTTGTGTTTATGCTGTTTTGTTATGAGATTATCTTCATGAGTGAAGCTTGATTATCTAGAAGACAAATTGAATACTATTAAATTAAAATTAAATTTACTAATATACTGAACTCATGTTTGCCAAGATTAAAACTTCTATAATGTGCTCATATTACAGATGGTCCCCAGTTGCTCTTTTTCTAGAAAAAAAAATCCATTGAAAAATGAGGGTATGTTAATAGATTATGACCAAGTGCTAATATAGAACATTACCTACAGTACTGGGAAAAAGAATTCTGCATAATTGTCCAGAAGATCATGAAAGACTGTATCTGAAAATAAACTGGTCCTGGGATTTTGAGATCTACAACTTTCCAAGTGGCATCACCCATTCAAAAGACTTGGCAAAGGATTCAAAAACTAGAATCAAAAAAAAAAAATATATCAAGAATGATCTCTAGTTTCCTGCTTCCACTATGGATGCAGAATGCCACAAAGATCACTCAAATTTTAAGAATAAACCAAATAAATTACAAAATTATAACTTCACATGTGTCCATCAGAGACCAGAGAACAACCAAGTAACCTGAATTCCTGAAACCGGAAGAGGACAAGAAAACCAAGTAACATGAATTCCAAAGAAAAACAAATCCCATGAAGAACATACAAACTATTTTCCTTATTAAAGAGCATAGGAGGAAGAGGAACCCGTCACCAGGCAAACTGGTAAGTCTTCGTTTGCTAGCTCTCTTCCTCTCCTTCAGATCAAATCCTTAAGCTCCTGAGGGAAGATAGATATTATTCTAAACCATAGGCACAAACTTATTGTTGAGGAAGGATAGAAGAAGCTATCACTGGGAGAGAGCCAGGAAACTTCATTGGCATTGGATCCTATATTAATACCATCCTGAGATCAGCTACTGATGCGAGAGGGGCAGAAAACACCCCTCCAAATGCAATCTCAGACACAAGATAATGTTTAAAAGCACTGAGAAACTGCACTCTCCTGAGGTCCAGAAGCAGAGGGATGCCTAACATTTCGGCAGAAACTGGCCAACTGAGACCATATCACCTGAGACCACATCACGCATGCTTAACGCAAGCCTAGAGGGAGGAGTAATACAGAGAAGTTGGCCACAGGGAGGGGGTGTGAAGAGCGTGGTGATTGCCCCATCTGGAATGCAGTGAGGTGATGCTGGTTGAAAACTGAGAGTGTGGAGTAGCCACTGAGGAAAACATCTTTTGCGACCTTATCCCAAACCCTCAGTATGTGGCAGCTTTAGCTCACCACTATGAAAATTTGAAGTCTGTGCTAAACAGAGGAAGCATTTCTAGGATTAAATAGCAGCTTGTCTCAATCACTACTGTCCTACAAATGATGTTCATCATTTAAGCAAAAAAGTATCAAATACACCAAGAAAACAAGAAAATAAACTTTGTCAAAGGATAAAGCAACTACGCAAACAAGACATGGAAATAATGTAAATGTTGGAACTATCAGAAAGTGTCTTTAAAATAATTAACATGTTAAAGGACATAGTGAATGTAGGAGGTGGCATACATAAAGAGGTACATAATTTTGCAGAGACATGGAAAATATAAGAAAGGATCAATGGCACAGCTGAAGAAGGAACTTCAAGATAGGCCAGTATAAAGTATTCAGATTTTTAAAAATGAGAAGACAGAGTGAAAAAAAAAAATAGAACACAGCATCCAAGAGCTGTGTAAAACACATGGATTTCAAATCCAAAAGAAGAAGAAAGAATAATACTGAGAAAACACTTGAAGACTGAAATATTCCAAAATTAGTTTTTTTAAAAAAATCAAACCATAGATTAACTCAGAGAATGCTAACCAGCATAAATGCTAAATTTGAGTCATATCCGATGTTAGTGGACTTAAAAAATCAATTTGTAAGGTACCGTTTTTTCCCCCATTCATCTAGACATACAGCATAATAAAATCAGAATGCGCTTCTTTTGTTATTTGTGGTGATAGAAATTAACGAAGTGCTTCTAAAATTTACATAAGGGCAAAGGACCTTGAGTAGCCAAACAATTTTGAAAAAGAACATATTTGGAAGGCTTGTACTACCTGATTTAGGATTGCTGAACAAAGCCACAGTCCATCTAAAAGCTGCAGTAAACACATTGCTGTGGTGTTGGCATAAAGATAGACATATATATCAATGAAACAGAATAGAGAGTTCAAATATAGATGCACACATAAATTGTCATTTTTTTTTTTTTTTACATAGGTGCCAAGGCCATTCAATGTTAAAAGCAGACTCTGCAATAAATAGTGTGGAGAAAAAATTGAGTATCCATATATAAAACAATAACCTTCAACCCAACCTCTCAAAATATATAAAAAATAACTCAAATGAATTAGAGACCAAAATGTAAAAGTGAAACTGTAACATTTTCTATGAGAGAGAATAGGAGAAAATTTTTGTGACATAGATACAAAGATTTCATAGATAAGACATCAAATGTGCAACCCATTAGATAAAATGATTGACACATTAGACTTCATTGAAATTTAAAATGTGCTGTATGAAAAACAGCCTATTAAAACAAGGAGAAGACAAGCAACAGCCTGGAAGAAATATTTGTAAAACACATAAATGATAAATGCCTAGTATCTAGAGAATATAAAGGACTCTCAAAATGCAGTATATAATTAGAAAACATACAACAAAAAAGTTGAAGAGATAATTTACCTTAAATGATATAAAGGCAACAAATAAGCTGATGAAAATATTCTTAACATCATAAGTCACTTGGAAAATTAAAATCTAAATCACAATGGGGTACCACTATAGACATATTAGAGTGACTGAACTTAAAACAATCAAAAATGCTCAAAGTACCAAATTATGGAAGGAAAGAAAGTAGAACTCTCCTACACTGCTGATGAGAATTTTAAATGATACCATCACTGAGGAAAATAAGAAGTTTTTTAATAAAATTAAGTACCATATGACCCAGTTATTCCAGCCTAAGTTCTCACCTAAGAGAGATCTGGGTAAAACATACCCAGATCTGTATATTTGTAAAAGAGCTTTATTCATAACAGCAAAACTAGAAATGACCCAAATATCCACATTGCGAGAATGGCTAAACAAAAGGGGTGCATATGTTTAATATACAATGCAGTAATAAAAAGGAACACACTACTTATACCTGCGATGATACAGATGATTCCAAACATTATGCTAAGTAAAGACTACATACTTTGATTACAGGCATATATATTTTAAACTAGAGGGACAGATATCAGGTTGTAAGTTCTAAGGTCTGGAGTGAAAGGGGAAATGGTTAGAAAGAGGTAAAGGAAACTTTTTAGATAATAAATGTGTACAGTTGACCTAAATCACCAGAGAATCCTTATGCATAATCACTTCCTAATTTTAATTTTAACATATGTATATATAATTGTCATTTTCATGTTTGTTTTTTATTTATGTATTTTGTTCTATGTTTTTATGATTTGGTGCTGCATCAAGTGTTTCTTCTAGAATGATGGACATTCCTTCCTTTCAAAAATATGTTAGATACTTCAGATATATGCTCCTATTGTATTTTTCTACCATTGTTTTATATTCTATTTTATTTGCTAATGCAATTATCTGTTCCCTTTATACTTAATATTCTTGAAGACGGACACTATGAATGACTTATGCGTTATGAGATTCTTCACTGAAGCCAGAAATCTTCACTTAGATGATGGTTAATTATTATTTTGAATGAACATGTTTCAAGTGATAATAAAAAATTTAAATTTTTACTTCTAAAATAAAATCTAGTGAAGTCAAAACTGAATGCTATTTTGTAGAAATGTATATGTCTGTTTATTTATCTAAAGGCAACCTAAATGAGGTGTCAATGGCTAAATACCTGTATCTCTCCAGGATTCAGGAGTCCTTGAAGATAAATGATCTTTACTGAAGACTAACTTTTAAAAGACATTCATCAATACAGTACATCTTTATCACACTCCAACACTGATTTAAATAATAAAGCTGAGAGTGTGCATAGCAAGTGGAGACTTCAAAAAGGATATTGTTAACACTTAAACTGAGGTATTAAACTCGAAATTTCCTCTAAGTTCACTAAGAATTGATTTTTAGTGGGACTCTTATTTGTGAACTTCTGTGTATGTGTGTGTAAATTCTGCATGCATTAATATGCATTATTCTAATTTTTTCTTTCCTTTTTTGTTTTTAACAAAAAGCCATAAAATGCTTACAGCTTTGTCATTAACGAGATAGACAGTGGAGATAAATGGACTGGAATCAAATCATGACCCTAACATTTGTTAATTAGGTGGCCTTGAATCTTCTATGCCTTAATTTCATCATCTGTAAAATGGGGATGACATTAACTGACTAATCTGATTGGATTATTTTTAAAATTAAATAATATAGTATGCATATAAATATGTAATATGTTAACTAAGACATTAAAACCTGTATATAAGCATTGGATTTTTATATCATATCTAATTTTAAATTTATTTAGTATGCACTTACTTTTATTTAGTATGTTAAATTCATATATTTTTCCATTTGTTAAAATTATATAATTATAAATTTTAAAAATAATAAGCTTATCAAATCAAAATATATAGATGTGCTTGCCTGTGCTAAAACCTAAAGATATAATATTTAAAGAAAACATGGCACTCTGATCAACAAATTAGCAAATTTTTCTAAAAGAAAGGTATTTTTCTTGAGAATAGGTCAGTCTTTGAAATATATACCACCTCTAGGAATTTGAATTAAAGGATCTGGGGAAAATATTGAAGTAAGTACTTAAACTTATGTATATAATGAGTCAAAATGAAAGATAAGGCTGTAAAGCAAACCAATTTATGAGCAAATAAAGTGTCCATTTCTGCATTAAGATATTTCTCCTTGGTCTCAAAAGACTAAAAACAATCTAAATGATAATTGCCTCTATGCACAAGATACCCCCCAGTGGGTAGATGGAAAGGGAAATCAATATTCTGTAGAGAAAATACTGTTTGGATATTTAGAATGCTGTATTCGAATATAAGGTGCACTGCTTATGATTTTTCTCTTATTTCTTTAGATCCTACCTATCCAGATTCCTCTCTGTACCCCATTATTAAAATTTAATAGGATAATCTACACTATCTTAAGGGGCTTTCAGAGATTTATGCAGAGTATTAACAACAATCATCTCTGGGCTATATTACTATGTATACCTATATCATAAGATCTATTTCTTCACGGCATATCCAGCCTCACATACTATGTAAAGTTTGTGCTCTTGGCACTATGCCAAATAGGTCAACTTCTTAAAGTTGGAAAGTTTTTACTTTCTTTTTTTTTTCTTTTTTTTTTTTTTGCGGTACGCGGGCCTCTCACTGCTGTAGCCTCTCCCGTTGCGGAGCACAGGTTCCGGACACGCAGGCTCAGTGGCCATGGCTCACGGGCCCAGCCGCTCCGCGGCACGTGGGATCCTCCCAGACCGGGGCACGAACTCACGTCCCCTGCATTGGCAGGCGGACTCTCAACCACTGCGCCACCAGGGAAGCCCTTTACTTTCTTTAAGTATGATGGAATATAATTATTTCATATCTGACCAAGGCGTTAAAGAACCTGGTGCAATATTACAACTCCCAAGGTCTCATTTTTGAAATTTTTTTCTTTAGTGCTGATACTTATTTTTAGTATGTAAATATGCATTCATAGAGTGCTTTTGTGAAAATAGAACAATTTTAAATATTTGTTTTAAATAAATGTTTTAAAAGGCAGAATGACCTTAAATGGTTTGCGTTCACTTTGGCTTCATCTCAGGAATACACAGAGTTGGAAAGTGCATCACTCCACACTCACAAAAAGAAAAAATTCCAGACAAAATTCCAGTCAGGTCCATGACTTTACTTGAACCCATCAGAACCTGACATTTCAGAGCAACCAAATAATCCGAAATCTAAAGAGACATAGACCCCTGTGAGGAGGTATAGGAAGCAAACACTATATTAGAAGGGCAAAGGATACAGGATGCTGGGTAAGAAGAATCAGCTAGAATAGTTGATGAATTGGCGATGGCCAAGACCAGATTGGCAGAAGAGCATGAAGCCCTGAATGACCACAGGTATAGGGAGGAATTGCACCTTCTGTTTTTTCTTTTTTCTTTTTTTTTTTAAACTGGAGGCTGCTGTAAGCGTGTACCGTCCTGTTCTTGCCACTCCCTCCAGGCAGGACTCCGGGGGCCTGAGCACGAAGCAGAGACGCTGAGGCCAGTGGCACCACTGATACTTGTGCTGGCGTAGGTGCCTTGGGGATGACCCAGCACTGGTGAAGAAGCATCTTAGCCATGACCGTGCTCCCCCATCCCCCCCTGCACTACCCACCAGCTCCCAGAGCCCAAGGGCTGATGTCCCTCGCTCTTGCTGGAATTCCAGCTTCTTGATGGCCTTTTCTCCATGAACCCCAACAGAAGTGCACAGAAAAGGGGGGTGAGTCCTGAGAAAATTTGCCTTCTAAAAATGGCCTGGGGTAAAGGGCAGCAGCTGTTGTGGGAAGGGCAAAACACTGCATAAGATTCATTTTCCAGCATCAACTACATGGAGGGGAAAAAAAACAGCTTTAATCTGTGAGAAAAGTAACACAAACTGCCATCACTGAGGGACTGGGAACAACCATTATATATGGGAAAAGGAGGGGCCTTCTACCCCTGAGGGAGGCTCAAGAATACCTTCTGGGAGCTGAACTACAGCTGGTAGGGGAACAGAACAAATTCAAAAGACACCCCCAGACATCAAGGGACACAGTGACTTAGGAGAGAGTTAATCAGAGCAGCTGAGAATATCACTCCCCTGTCCCTCAACCCTAGGCTACCACGTACAGGATAATAGTAACATGGAATGCTGCTGTGAGATTTGGTAGACAAACTGTATTACTCAGGGCTCTCTGGAGAAACAGAACAAATAAGATATACAGAGAGCTATAATAAGAGATTTATTATTGAAATTGGTTCACGCAGTTATGGAGGCTGAAAAGTCCCATGATAGGCCATCTGCAAAACTGAGAATCAGGAATAGTATAATTCAGTCCAACTCCAAAGGCCTGAGAATTGGGGCTTGGGAGCTGGGGAGGGGTGCAGATGGGGTAAATCCTGGTGAAAGTCTGAAGACCCAAGAACCGGGAGTGCTGATGTCCAAGGACAAGGGAACAGGGATATCCTAGCTCAAGCAAAAAGAGCAAATTCACCCTTTCTCTATTTTTTAGTTCTATTCAGGCCCTCAGTGTATTGCATGAGGCCCACTCTGTTGGTGAGGGTGATCTTCTTTGATCAGTCTACTGACTGAAATGCTAATCACTTCTGGAAACACCTTCCCAGACTTACCTAGAAATAATGTTTTCCCAGCTATCTGGGCATCCCTTAACTTCTAAGTTGGTACATAAAATTAATCATCACACAGAATCCCTCTGAGGCACAGCACAACCCAAAACAATGATGGTGAGGGGGCAGTCATCGAGTAACCTCTCATAACCAGCCTTCACACTAATCATGAGGTAGTTAGAGCAGTTGGAAGCCTGTGGTAAATTGTGGGTAACCATTGCACAACATATTTTAAAACCAGCCTGACTCGACTAGATTAACATAAAGCCAAGCCTCGTGACAGACAGAAAGTCATGACCATCTTCAAATAGGAAAAAAAATTATATCAGTCTCTACTGTTCTACACAAGATACCTTGTTTCAGCAAAATATTACAGAGTGTTTTCTAAAAAAGGGGGAAAAAAATCCCAACCAAAGTGACAGAGATGCTGGAACTCTCTGGCATGGGATTTGAGTAACTGTGAGTAATATGTTAAAGGCTCAACTAGAGAAGGTGAACAATATGCAATAGCAGGTTGGTTATTTCAACAGAGATAGAAAATGTGAGAAAGAATAAAATGGAAACGCTCCAAGTGTAAAACACTGTAATAGAGATGAATAATGCCTTCAATGAGCTCACTGGTAGACCTGACAGCTGAAGAAACAGCGACCTTGAAGATACGTCTATAGCAATTACACATACTAAACAGCAAAGAAAAAAGAAGACTAAAAAACAAACAAAAAAAGGCATCTAAGACCTGTGGGACAGTATTAAATGGTATATGGTAGAAATATACCTTATGTATTTGGAATATCAGAAGAGAGAACGGGGCAGAAGAAAATATGTGAAGAAATAATGTTTGAGAATTTCCCAAAATTAATCACAGACATTAAACTTAAAAATCAGGAAGCTCGGGGGCTTCCCTGGTGGCGCAGTGATTGAGAGTCCGCCTGCCGACGCAGGGGACACGGGTTCATGCCCCAGTCCGGAAGGATCCCACATGCTGCGGAGCGGCTGGGCCCGTGAGCCCTGGCCGCTGAGCCTGTGCGTCCGGAGCCTGTGCTCCGCAACGGGAGAGGCCACAGCAGCGAGATAACCGAGTACCAAACACACACACACACACACACACACACACACACACACACACACACACACACACACACACACACACACACACACACACACACACACACACACACACACACACAAAATCAGGAAACTCAAGAATATCAAACAGAATACATACAAACCAGAACAACAAACACTTAGACATATTATATTCAGACTGGTGAACACAAAATAAAAAGAAAAATCCTAAAGGTGACAAGAGAAATAAAAGACAGATGCAGGGGAAAAAAATATAAGAATTATAGGAGTACACGTTCTTGCCAGCAAGAAACCATGCAAGCAAAAGTACAATGGAGTAACGTCTTTAAAGTGCTGCAGGAAAAACAGAAACAAAATATGTCCATCCAGAATTCTGTCCTCGGGTTTCTCATATAAACCAAAAATGGGAGAATTCACCACCAGCAGAATGACAATGAAGAAATATTAAAGAAAAAAATTCAGACTAAAAGAATATGATACCAGAAAAAAAAGAATTTATAGCAAGGAATTAAGTACAGTGGGGATGGAATAAATATTAAATGAAGATAATAAAATAAAATTAGCTTTCTTTTGTACACTATTTTAATTGTCTGAAACCATTTTTACATAAATATATAACAATACTGAAGGAATAAAAATGCACTCAGATCAATTCAATGAGGGGTTGAACATGCAAGCACTTTTATGTAGAAAATAGACAAAGTTGAGAAAATGGCACAAGTTCTCACATTTTTTTTCCATGAGTTCTACAGAGACATTAGTATGGGCAACTCTAGATTTGCATGTCTCATTTCCTGACAAACATATACGTAGGGCATTGACTGTCTAAAGCATGTGTTTAGGAATGAAAAATTATGTGAATAAGTTAATATGGAGGGGCTCATTTTATTTTCTAACTTGTATGGTTTAGAATCTGATATGAGAGGAGGATCGAGTCAAAGTACAGTCCCTGATGGGGGTACCCATCAAACGGTGTCTTCTCCAAATGCGTGCGCTCTTAATTGAATTCACTTCCTAATCATTTCATCAATTTCTATAAGAAAACAAAAGTTGATAAAATTGTGCCAATAGCTCAAAATATAATGAAAAATTATTTTTAAATGTATCTGTTTACTCACTGTGAACATAAAGTACTTATAATTAGATCTCTTATATGAGTATAGAGGCAATATTACAGTAAATTACATGTAGTTTCTATTATGTAATTATGATATAGGGTCAGGCCATTGTCACTGATTCTCTGAGAGGTAGTGTTCAAGAGGAATAGGAAGTGGTCCTTTTAAATTGCTGTTTTTATAATTTAACTTTTTCATGGAATGCAGTTATGTCTTTTCTAGATTCTGTTAGTATGAAGTCTGACATTTGCCGGGTATAAAGAGAATGATGCAGTTCATTATTGACTTATTATCACCATCAAGTAATTTCCTCAGGAGGAAGCAGTAAAACTCCTCCTTTTCTATCAATTACATCTAGCTGAGTCAGTAGTAAGAATTTCACAGCTACTTTTACAAACACTAAATCTTGTAAATGTCTGAGGACATTTACTTAGGCCAAGTAAATGTCCTAAATGTCACGGTCACTGTATATATACTTTAATCATGTCTTTCAATATTCTTTTAGTTTTCTTTTCAGAGTACTTTATTTCCACTGAAAAAAAATTGATTGCTTAGGATTAGCCAACGCAATAAATTGAATTGGTCCTTTCTGGTTCATAAAATATTTACCATGTCCTAAAATGTCAAAATACTTTAGCTTAGCATTTTCAAAAACTATGCTTTATCATGCTGCCAGAGATGAACAATTAGGTTTCCTTCTTGAAGCAGATAATAAAAACAAACTGATGTTTTAAAATTTATGTATTTTAAAATCCATGGAATCAAGTTTCATTTCACATTTTCAGCTATATTATATAAAGTCTTTTGTATTAATAAAAATTTATCTGACACACTTCTCATTCCTAAAAAATAAAATAAAAGTTAGTCGAGTTGTTAAGCTTTGCTAAGGAGAATTCATTCTAATTTGTAACAATTCCACATTTCCTTACTTTTAATAACAATTCCCTCCACATCCAGAAAACCATGCACAGTGATTATATGGCACAGTGGGGAATAAAATTTTTCTTTCACTCCACCAGCATTTCATATATAGTTTTTTTCTTTATCCCACTTGTTTATAATAGGCTTAAAGGAAGAATGGCTTCTCAGATATCAAAAGGCAGTGAAGCAGCTAACATAGAATTTCATAAGGTTTTTGCTGGGTGGCAGAGCAGCAACAGCTGCATAAGTAGAAGCATTGCTGGGCGCACATAGCCTTTATCACTAATTCCAGGGCACAGTTCTCTTTGGTGCATGGCCAGTTTTATAATCAGGAGACAACAGAGAAGCTGCATAATGATGACTTTAATGATCGTTTTAGGAGAGTGAAGAACTAATGGTTACTATCTTCATGGTTAACGATGAAACATAAGTGATCATGCATACTTCTAGAAATATGTTTGAAATTCAGGTTTCAGGTCTTTCTAATGGGTAAATTAAGCAATATCGTGGTATTACAGAAGATACATGAGGAATACATTTCCAGAGACACCTTCAAAATGAAGGAGAGTATCGTATAGAAGATAAAATGATAAATCATTTTAATACTAGGAATAAAATTTAATCAAGTGTATGTATATCATTTTAAATGTATTTGTGAATTTATTTTCACCATACATAACGTACTTTTGTGGTTAAAAAAACAGTTCTTACATGCTACTTATGTCTTAACTTTAAAAAAGTTATTAAATACAATAACATGCTCACATTATATATTAAAATATTTATAACTGTTAACATTACAGCCTCAAGAAACTGCTTTATTTCAATGTAAGTGCCACCATGACAGATTTTTGAAGAGATTTATTTCAGCAATAAAAATAGATATTAAATTTGGATTGTACATTTAAAGTAATTACATAATGTAAACATACATGTTGGAGTAAGAATATGACATTTCTTGAGATGTCTTTCTATTTTGAATGACATAGTCATCATTTTTTTTAAATAAATTTATGTATTTATTTTTGGCTGTGTTGGGTCTTCATTGCTGCGCGCGGGCTTTCTCTAGTTGCAGCAAGCGGGGGCTACTCTTCGTTGCCGTGCGTGGGCTTCCCATCACGGTGGCTTCTCTTGTTGCGGAGCACGGGCTCTAAGTGCGCGGGCATCCATAGTTGTGGTGCATGGTCTCAGTACTTGTGGCTCACGGGATCTCCCTAGACCAGGGCTCGAACCCGTGTCCCCTGCATTGTGAGGCGGATTCTTAACCACTGCGCCACCAAGGAAGTCCCAGTCATCATTTTTAAACTAATGTTTTTCACGAGTAAGGTTTTAAAGCTCTTTTCATTGAGTCTGCATTTGTGTGACGGTTGGATGGTCTATCCGTATGTGATCAAAATTCCATCACCTGCTTCTTATGATTCTCGCCAGTAGTTAGACTTGTGGGTATTACTTACAGATCCAATAAAAATTAGTCCAATGATCTTGAGTAAGATATGTAATTTGAGTTTCAGTTTTCTCATCCCTAAATCAATGGCGTAGGATTATATGAAGTAGACAGACCCTGCATACTCTCCTAGTTCTGTACTTCTGTAATTATTTGTGTCTGTGAATGTCATGCTGTATTAGAACTAAGAAATATGAGGCCAAAAACATATATATTTTGTCTAGTGTGTCATTCTATTTTGAAATTTTGTGTTACTACTTAAAGACTAGAACTAGACACTGTGTCTAACACAAATAAGAGGAAATTAGTTAATAGTAACTTATCTGAAAAAAAACAACAAACATGGGCTTATATCATTTGAAAAATCTTCCATGCCCCTCCTTCTCCGACCACGTGTGCACACACACACATCACACACCCCCAGGCCCATAAACGTGTCCCTTCATGTAACACACAGTTCTCAGCCTATAGAGTACTGTCAATTTTCCTTTGTGACTAAGAACTCTAAAGCATAAAAGCTGGAAAATATTTCCCTTTGATTTATTTTGCTTCCATTTCTTCTTGTTCTTTCTCTTATAGTTCTTCAAGATTTTACAGTGTTAAGGAGCCATGCTGTAAGTGCTGGAGAAAAGGGAGCACTTCTGTTTTACTAACCACAGGAAGGTTAGGAATCTACATTTCTTCTTATAAATGCCATCCAAAGTTTTCAATATTAATTTTTGTGTCAGAAACACCTACCACACTATTTCTGAACTACATTTTTTATCCCGATGCTATGTCTTTGCTCACTCTCCTTTGATTTTTCCCTCACCATTCTCAATGTTATATATTGTTTTGTGGATTAATTTTTACAATATAATCAAAGTACTACATGCAACATAATTCTTTAAAACTGTCAAATAATTACAGTACAGTTCAATCATGAAAATCAAGAGTTCCCACCATTATCCATCCTCTCTCTAATATTTTATTGGTTCTAGTAAAATCTCTGAATTAATTAATGGCCATAATCATTGATCCTTGGCTGTCAGAGTAAAACAATGTTAGGTTAGTTTTGTTTTTTATATATTATATAATAGTTTTTTAACGATCTTATATCTCTACCTAAATAAAATGCCCTAAAATTTTTAAAAATGGGGCTTCCCTGGTGGCGCAGTGGTTGAGAGTCCGCCTGCCGATGCAGGGGGCACAGGTTCGTGCCCTGGTCCGGGAAGATCCCACATGCCGCGGAGTGGCTGGGCCCATGAGCCATGGCAGCTGAGCCTATGTGTCCAGAGCCTGTGGTCCGCAACGGGAGAGGCCACAACAGTGAGAGGCCCACGTACTGCAAAAAAAAAAAAAAATTAAAAAAATGAAATGCCATTGTCTGCATTAAAAATGATATAGGCTAATTTTTTAAAAATTATATATAAACCTCACATTTCAGACACTTAAATTGTACTTAAGAAGTATTATTTCTCTCCCCCAGAACAGCCAACTGTAGTTGGACAGTCAGGTAACATAACTGGTTATACTCCATGAATTTACCCAGGCACCCAGGTGTCTTCATTCTTATTTCTCTGCTTTCCCCCAGGGTGTCTTACCTGCTTGACAGAAGCTGGTTCACTAGCACCACATTTATTTTCCTTGGGAATGGAGAAAGAAAGCAAATAGAAGACCATCATTTTAATTTTTAAAATTTGTGACCAGAAGCTGTTCCTATACCATTGGCTTGAATTTAGTCACATGGCCACATCTGGCAGTAAGACAGCCTGGGAAGGAAGGTTTCTAGCTTTGCATAGAGTCCTATCCCTAAATGGAATTAGGGAAGAATAGGTAATGGGGAAAATTTAGAAGTCTGTCACATAGGAGAAAACCAGTAAAGACTTAGAAATAATTAAAGATCTCAAAACTTCTCAGACACCTTAAATACAGAGAGACTAAGGGTTGTATTGTTTTCAAATTATAAACTTGCTGATTAAATCTGCATAAGACTAAGGGAAGTATTTAGAGCTGTGGCTTTTCCTATCATTCTCCAGCTTCCTGGTCTCACACTGTGGCAGCTGGCATCACAAGAGGGATATTGCTGTAAAAAAAAAAAAAGAACCTGAATTGGTTAAACAGCCAGGTAGTGAACTGTAGCAAAATATTTGGTAAATGTTGCTTGTGTGATGACCTAAGCAAGAGATCCTGAACTTTGAGATAAATGAAGTAAGTAGAGAAAACGCTTGTAGTTTCTCCTGTTGAAGGGGTGAGTATGGTGCAGTTAAAGTAAAGAGACTGCATTTAGACAGTCAGTGGCAGGAGGGTGAATTGTGGAGGATAACACTAATTGTTCCCAATATCCATTTTCCTTTGCTTTTATGGTAATAGAAACACTCATGTTTTAGCAGGTATACAGCCACCCAGATGGAAACTACATTGTCCAGTCTCTCCCACAGCCAGGTACGACCATGAGATTAATTTTCCATCCACCGGAGTGAGTTAAATTCTCAGGTCATGTTATTTAAAAAGGAATTTGCCTGCCTTCCACATTCTCTCTTTCCCCACCCATGTGTTAGTATGTGAAGGGGTGGTGTTGTCCAGTCAGCTCTAATCAAATAGATTGGATATCATCCCATGTTGAATGAGAAAAAAGACCAGGAACCTGGGTCCTTGGGAGACTTTGCAGAATAAAATGTCTTACCTAGTTTTGAACTTCATACCTTTCACCTTATAAGAGAAAAATTAATCTCTATTTCATCTGAACCACTATAAATGTTTATGGCCTCTTGGCATGTATTCTTACTAATACATAGATGCTTCTCGAAGTATTATGCTTAAACAGATTTTTTTTTCTTTTTTTATCAACTTGAACTATATTCTCTTCACTTCCTCCTTTAATAGATAAGGACACAATTGACATAATTTTTCATCCCTTCCTATCACTTCAAGGGTTAACTCTACATTTCAAAAAGTACATTTGTATTTCTATTTCATATTCCATTACCCACAACAATATTTCTATTCCTATTTCATACGTTAAAGATATTAGACTTCCCTACATTCCATTTACCATTCTTCCCAAATTTCAGTTCCCAGACTTACCAGTTGTGTCTTTTATGTCTTCCATGATGATAGCAATTTTTATTCTCTTTGTAGCACTAGTTCAGTCTTTTGTGATTTCATTTATAGGATTTAAATTGATTCTCCACATTGAAAGTAATTATTATATTTTAGAATTCTATGGCTATGTAAGTACACCACTTTTGAGAAAAATACTGTGTTAACATTGGATTTCTCTCGTGCATGGATCTAATGTCACAATCCCAGTGCCACGCAAGGAATGTTCCCAGAACTTAGTTAGGGATTTTCTTTTTTCCCTTAGAGATCTCCTTCCTGGTGAATTCCATTCAGTTACTTCATTATAATGCATACTTTTCTAGATTTGCAACTTATATAATTTCATGGGACTCCCATTTATTACTGTCCTGAGTTGGACTGCCTTTTCCTTTGGTCTTTGTCCTTGTTTTCTTCCTTAGTCCCACTGCGGGTGCAGAATCTGAAGTTAAAATCAAAAGGAGGTAAGTGGAAATAGAATTATCAGTTCAAAGTCATTTCCCTTAAATTCTGAAGCAGTTTCCCCATCATCTTTTAATAACTAGCTGAAGAAATTTTTTAACAGTGTGATTCTCATTTTGTTAGATTCGAATATTATGTATTTTTGTTCTCTTTCTTTTTAAGTCTGGAATATTTAGATTTGCATCTTTTTAAATGGCATACCAATACATATTTTGACATATTTAAAATATTTCTTTAACGGTGAACAATTTTTCATTGATTCTGTTTAGACATTATAATCTTTTCTATTTTAATTCCTATGCCATTCAGCTGTGGGATATTTTTTACTATTATATTGCTGCTATTTTACTTCTCCCCATTTTCCTTCAATGCCCTTGAGATGTCTAATGTCTAGCTCAGATCCCATTTGCTACTTGAAATCACACCAGGAACGTGCAGCCTGCCTTAGTTTCCTTAAACATTAATAGCATTAATGTTCCTCTTAACATTAATAGCATTTAAAATTAGCATGTGAGGTTTGATATGTGTATGTACCTCTATGTGGAGAGGTGTGAGTATACCTTTAAGAATTCTCACTATAGTTTTTCATAGTAGTTTTACCTCCATAACTGAATTACAAAATCTTGAGGCACTCATAATATTTTAACTCCTGTGCTTACTTTGTCATTTCTTCTGCTAAATCCTCCATAATTTATAGTGATTAACAAAATATAGGTAATCAAAAATACCTACCTTACAGTTGATATAAATGGTTTATGACCTTATCACATTAGAGCTACACAATTTTTAAAAATTTCATTTGGTATATCTTTGACTTAGGAAGTGTTAAATACAGATGTTGTTAATAGTATGTTGAACAGCAACCTTTCTTTTGAACAATCAACACTCTTTTTTTCTTATTTTATATATCTGGTCATCTCCTGTACATCCTTCAATCTATTTCATTCTTTGTTTTCCCAAAATACTCATATAAATTTTCTCTGTGGTATGACACCATCTTTGAATAACTTTTTTATACCACTTAATTTATTAGTAATGTTGCTTTGCTTAAATCCATCCTTTCAACATATCTGTAGGGTAGCTACTTGGTCTTCTATTTTGTCCTTTACCTGTTAGTACCACTAGTACCATTAGAACCATTAACAGCAAATCAATACATGGTTGAATGAAATCAATTTAATAAACAGAAAACAATTTAGCAAACAGTAGGCATGAGACGGCTTATTAATGGTGAAAATATCACATTTTAAATGTTCCCATTTCTTCCATACAATCCCTACTGGTTTCACAGAGCCCATTTTTGAGGCCACATGCACCCTTGCCTCCACAGCCAGTGTCACCTTGCCCAGAATACAGGCTAAACTCATTCAGGTCAGTGTTAATAAATCCTACCTTTGGTCCTGTAAGTTAGTTTCCCAGGGCTGTCATAACAAATTACCAAAAGCTTGGTTCTTAAAACACAGAATTTTATTCTCTCATAGTTCTTGAGCCAGAAGCCTGAAACCAAGGTTTTGGCAGGGCTGCGTTCTCTCCAGATGGTCTAGGGAGAATCTGTTTTTTACCTCTTACAGCTTCTGGTGGCTGCCAGCTTTCCTTCTCTTGTGTTTACATTGCTCCAATCTCTGCCTCTTGCTCTTCTGTCTTTTTCTGTGGGTCTGTTATAAGAAACTTGTCATTGAATATAGGGCCCACCTGGGTAATCCAGGATGCTCTCTTCATCTCAAGACTCTTAATTTAACTGTATCTGCAAAGACTGTTTTTCCAAATATAGTAACATTCACAGATTCCGGGGATTAGGGTGTGAATGTGCCTTTTTTAAAGGGCCACTGTTCAACCCAACACACTAATCACTTACTTAGCACTCTCCTCTTTGATAAATACTCACACAGATTTTTACCTCTTTCATCAACACAAGAATTGAACAGAAACATGCAACACGTTTTTAAAAAGAGCATATAAGGGGTTTTTCAATTTCTTTCTGTACCCATTACTATACTGTCAGAGATTGAGAGGTATCATTTCTAGCTATTTGTCTTATCTCTTCTATTAATAGGACAGGAATATTGTAAAGAATTTTGCCTTGCTCTCTGCTCCAGCTTTCTCCAAGATGATATTTCACTGTGGGAAATTCTGCTCTTAACAAAACAAGATCCTTCTCACTTTCTTTCCCTCTCAGCTCCTTTTCTGTTTTGCAGCTACCTTTTTTTAAATAAACATCTTTATTGGAGTATAATTGTTTACAATGGTGTGTTAGTTTCTGCTTTATAACAAAGTGAATCAGTTATACATATATATATGTCCCCATGTCTCTTCCCGCTTGCGTCTCCCTCCCTCCCACCCTCCCTATCCCACCCCACTAGGTGGTCACAAAGCACCGAGCTGATCTCCCTGTGCTATGAGGCTGCTTCCCACTAGCTATCTATTTTACCTTTGGTAGTGTATATATGTCCATGCCACTCTCTCACTTTGTCCCAGCTTACCTTTCCCCCTCCCCGTATCCTCAAGTCCATTCTCTAGTAGGTCTGTGTCTTTATTCCCATCTTGCCCCTAGGCTCTTCATGACTTTTTTTTTTTTAGATTCCACATATATATATGTTAACATACGGTATTTGTTTTTCTCTTTCTGACTTACTTCATTCTGTATGACACACTCTATGTCCACCCACCTCACTACAAATAACTCAATTTTGTTTCTTTTTATGGTTGAGTAATATTCCATTGTATAAATGTGCCACATCTTCTTTATCCATTCATGTGTTGATAGACACTTAGGTTGCTTCCATGTCCTGGCTACTGTAAATAGAGCTGCAATGAACATTGTGGTATGACTCTTTTTGAATTATGGTTTTCTCAGGGTATATGCCCAGTAGTAGTGCTTCTGGGTTGTATGGTAGTTCTATTTTTAGTTTTTTAAGGAACCTCCATACTGTTCTCCATAGTGGCTGTATCAATTAATATTCTCACCAACAGTGCAAGAGGGTTCCCTTTTCTCCACACCCTCTCCAGCATTTATTGTTTCCAGATTTTTTGATGATGGCCATTCTGACCAGTGTGACATGATATCTCATTGTAGTTTTGATTTGCATTTCTCTAATGATTAATGATGTTGAACATTCTTTCACATGTTTGTTGGCAATCTGTACATCTTCTTTGGAGAAATGTCAGTTTAGGTCTTCTGCCCATTTTTGGATTGGGTTGTTTGTTTTTTTGATATTGAGCTGCATGAGCTGCTTGCAAATTTTGGAGATTAATCCTTTGTCAGTTGCTTCATTTGCAAATATTTTCTTCCATTCTGAAGGTTGTCTTTTCGTCTTGTTTATGGTTTCCTTTGCTGTGCAAAAACTTTTAGGTTTCATTAGGTCCCATTTGTTTATTTTTGTTTTTACTTCCATTTCTCTAGGAGGTGAGTCTAAAAGGATCTTGCTGTGATTTATGTCATAGAGCGTTCTGCCTATGTTTTCCACTAAGAGTTTGATGGTGTCTGGCCTTACATTTAGGTCTTTAATCCATTTTGAGTTTATTTTTGTGTATGGTGTTAAGGAGTGTTCTAATTTCATTCTTTTACATGTAGCTGTCCAGTATTCCTGGCATCACTTATTGAAGAGGCTGTCTTTTCTGCATTGTATATTCTTGCCTCCTTTATCAAAGATAAGGTGACCATATGTGCGTGGGTTTATCTCTGGGCTTTCTATCCTGTTCCATTGATCTATCTTTCTGTTTTTGTGCCAGTACCATAATCTCTTGATTACTGTAGCTTTGTAGTATATTCTGAAGTCAGGGAGCCTGATTCCTCCAGCTCCATTTTTCGTTCTCAAGATTGCTTTGACTATTCGGGGTCTTTTGTGTTTCCATACAAATTGTGAAATTTTTTGTTCTAGTTCTGTGAAAAATGTCAGTGGTAGTTTGATAGGGATTGCATTGAATCTGTAGATTGCTTTGGGTAGCAGAGTCATTTTCACGATGTTTATTCTTCCAATCCAAGAACATGGTATATCTCTCCATCTATTTGTATCATCTTTAATTTCTTTCATCAATGTCTTATAAGTTTCTGCATACAGGTCTTTTGTCTTCTTAGGTAGGTTTATTCCTAGATATATTATTCTTTTTGTTGCAATGGTAAATGGGAGTGTTTTCTTGATTTCACTTTCAGATTTTTCATCATTAGTGTATAGGAATGCAAGAGATTTCTGGGTATTAATTTTGTATCCTGCTACTTTACCAAATTCATTAATTAGGTGCAGTAGTTTTCTGGTAGCATGTTTAGGATTCTCTATGTTTAATATCATGTCATCTGCAAACAGTGACAGCTTTACTTCTTCTTTTGCGATATGGATTCCTTTTATTTCTTTTTCTTCTCTGTTTGCTGTGGTTAAAACTTCCAAAACTATGTTGAATAATAGTGGTGAGAGTGAGCAACCTTGTCTTGTTCCTGTTCTTAGTGGAAATGGTTTCAGCTTTTCACCATTGAGGACGATGTTGGCTGTGGGTTTGTCATATATGGCCTTTATTATGTTGAGGTAAGTTCCGTCTCTGCCTACTTTCTGGAGGGTTTTTATCATAAATGGGTGTTGAATTTTGCTGAAAGCTTTTTCTGCATCTATTGAGATGATCATATGGTTTTTCTCCTTCAATTTGTTAATATGGTGTATCACGTTGATTGATTTGCGTATATTGAAGAATCCTTGAATTCCTGGGATAAACCCCACTTGATCATGGTGCATGATCCTTTTAATGTGCTTCTGGATTCTGTTTGCTAGTATTTTGTTGAGGATTTTTGCATCTATGTTTATCAGTGATATTGGCCTGTAGTTTTCTTTCTTTGTGAAATCTTTGTCTGGTTTTGGTATCAGGGTGATGGTGGCCTCGTAGAATGAGTTTGGGAGTGCTCCTTCTTCTGCTATATTTTGGAAGAGTTTGAGAAGGATAGGTGTTAGCTCTTCTCTAAATGTTTGATAGAATTTGCCCGTGAAGCCATCTGGTCCTGGGCTTTTTTGCTGGAAGATTTGTAACCACAGTTTCAATTTCAGTGCTTGTGATTGGTCTATTCATATTTTCTATTTCTTCCTGGTTCAGTCTCGGAAGGTTGTGCATTTCTAAGAATTTGTCCACTTCTTCCAGGTTGTCCATTTTATTGGCATATAGTTGCTTGTAGTAATCTCTCCTGATCCTTTGTATTTCTGCAGTGTCAGTTGTTACTTCTCCTTTTTCATTTCAAATTCTATTGATTTGAGTCTTTTCCTGTTTTTTCTTGATGAGTCTGGCTAATGGTGTATCAATTTTTTTTATCTTCTCAAAGAAGCAGCATTTAGTTTTATTGATCTTTGCTATCGTTTCCTTCATTCCTTTGCCATTTATTTCTGTTCTGATGTTTATGATTCCTTTCATTCTGCTAACTTTGGGTTATTTTTGTTCTTCTTTCTCTAATTGCTTGCCATTGCCTTTTAACCTCACCTCTTTTTCAATTTGAGTCAGATCATTCTTAGAGTAAGTATATTAATCTTCATCGACTAAACACTTAATGCTGACTCTAATTGGCATAAGTTGTTTGTACTACTTTTGTCTTTTTTTTCCTCTTCTGTGAGATATCACCTTATGCCTGTCATAGTGGTTATCATCAAAAGACAAGGGATAACAAGTGTTGGCAAGAATGTTGAGAAAAGGGAACCCTTTTTAAAACAGTAATGTCCCTCTCTCTGTCTTTGCTCCCCTACAGCTAATTGCTAATAAAACAATTGGAATAATTCCCTCTAAGCATAAGGTAGATCTTTTCACTCTTCTGCTCAGAATCCTCCAATGGATTCCCATTTCATTCAATAAATATTATTTTATTCAATAATAATGTTATTCAATAACTGAAGTTCAATAAATAATTCTAAAATAGGCTTACAAATCTTATCATAACACCACTATGATCTACCTGACTCCATTTTCATTTATTGTGACCCAGACTCTTCTCAAGCCATGACTCTCTAGCCTATTCCTTACTGTTTCTTGACCATACTGTATGTTCTACTGTCCAAGGTTCTTGGTCCTTTCCTCTTTCTGGAACTATATTCCTTCAATTAGTTGCATTTCTCATACCCTCCATTAGGTCTTTGCTTAAATGTCACCTTCTCAATGATTCTTTAGCTAACATCCTGTTTAAGTTTTAGTCCATTTCTTGGCACTTTCTTTCCCTTCTCATTGTCTTGTTTTTATCTGTAGCAAATGGATATAGTTTTATCCATATCCATATTCATATCTACCATCTGAATTACTTACTATGTATTTGCCTGGTTATTTATATTATGTATTTATAAAGTAACCTGCATGAGGTCAGAAATATGCTTTCTTCACTTCTGTACTGACATACACATGGTGCTCACTAAATAGTTGTTGAATGGAAGGATATTTTAAATGCTCAGAATGCAGTTATTTGAAAATTATTTCCCATATGTTTTTATTACTTCTTGAATAAAAATAATCTATTTATATAAAAGGAAATACATGACTTTTTAACAAAAAATTAGGAACGTAACCTTCATGTTACTGCCTTTTTAATTGGATATCTACGCAATGCTGTGTGATGACCTAAAAAGGAAGGAAATCCAAAAAAGAGGGGATATATATGTACGTATAGCTGGTTCACTTTGCTGTACAGTAGAAACTAACACAAAATTGTAAAGCAACTATAGTTCAGTAAAAATTAATTAAAAAAAAAGAATTGAGAAATAAATGTAAAACCTTTAAGTGAACTTATACTTTTCTAAGCATGATATTATTTTTGCAAGTCAACAACATTGTTTTTAACTGCAATAGGTTTCATAATTACAAACAATTGAGATTAATCATGAACAATTTACTTACTTTATTATTCTCACGCTAATTATTTTTTGCTGTTGCAAAATGTAAACAATTTTTGCTTCTATAGTATTTTAAAAACCCCTATTTAGCCTATCAGTGAATGCTAAGGAAAACATGTTCAGAAGATTTTGGTATGAAAAATGGGCAATTTTGATCATCACTCTATGAAATTTTAAAAAGTGAAACTTAAGGTATGAGGGAAAGAAAATAACTAACACATTAGAATTCAGATTTCAAAAAACATATTGGAGGTAAATACAATGAATACAACAAGTGTTCAAAGTTTCATCATTCACTGTATAAAGCATATCCACAAATAAAACATGTTAATTAGTTTTGTTTTTCTTAAAGTCAGCAGTTTTCATAAAGTGTTTAAAGGCAATCTTTTTTTAAACTATATAGTAATTCACACATTTGTGACCTCTAGCTTTATGAATAAATATAATAAAGTTGAAGCAATGTCCAATTACCTAAATTGTAAATAAAGAAAGTGCTAATTTAAAGTGGAGGCTTAATGCTTATTCCTCTCCTCAGATGTATGCAAGTGTTAATGGAGTTTTTGCCTTAATAGCCCATGTAATTGTCACTGAAATCCTCAGTCATTGCTCATAGTGGTTATTAAATCTGAACAAATATGGCCCCCACCCTTTTACTCACTCCATATTTTTTATGCCTTGAATTATCTTTCAGAGTGAAATGTTTTTGTTTGTGCAAAAATTTTTGGTGAAACTTCAGAGTACATAAATATAATTATGATGCAAGATTTTTCTCCCTTCTGAGAGAATTTGCCCCACCCATGACCCTTCTAAGAAAATCTGGTACACTCAGAGTCCTAGAGATCTCAGGAGGAACCTAAGCTGGTATGTTTATTAAAGAAGACCTCACCCTTCCCTTCCTTTGCACAGACTTAGGGTTGAGAATAGAAACCTGACAAAAGTAGGGTTCCCTTTCTGGAATTTATAATTGGGTCCCTGAGTGAGCGAGTCAATGATCTTAGGAATGACTTGCTATAGTGACCTGTAAAATCAAAGTGCATTGAGAAATTTGGAAGGTTCAGTTTTGAGCGTATAGCAGCAGGGCCCTTGAAGAATGACATTTATCTTCAAAGAGAGTATGGACCAGTTGTGTAGGGCAGGACTTCACTGTTGTATTTGTCTGTTGCTTCCCACCCAGGTGCCTGGGAATCAAGACAGTAACTCCTAGTGGTTTCAGAATCAAAAACATTAAGGTGAATCCCAACTCATTTAGATTTCTTCTGTTTAAAAATACCTTTAACCCCATTTTTATTAACATAGTTATATAATAGCTATTTATATGATTGTAGATGTACCCATTAAATGATAGCTCTTGTGAGCTCTATTTTCTAACTAGAAATAAATATTAAAATGTCATATTAGTATTGTATCATTGTGTTAAAATAATAAAAATATTAGTAACAGAAGTCATCCTATCTTGGGATGACTTATGTGTATACAAGCAAAAAGTTTTTTTCTGGCCAATAAAAATGATTTTTTTTTTTTTTTTTTTTAGTTTGAGAGTTATAGAGCCTGAGCTACACTTTAATAAAATAATAAAATGAAATAAAATAATTTTTACTTGGAATTAGTGTATTTACAGTTAACCAGTTACAAGTTCACAAGAGTTTTGGGAGACGGTTATCTTTATACCTATATGGAGTAGAAAGGAGAAGGTATAATTTAATGAAAGGGACTTTGTCCTGGTATTAACTTTCATAAGATAATTAAACTCTTTGATCTGTGAAGTAAATATATCATGTTATAAATAGAAATATTATGTAGGATCCAAAATAGCAACTGACCTGTGAAAGCTATATTTCCATTTCATATGAAAATCTAGGACATATGAGAGGAATTAGAATGCAATATGGTTTGATCCCCCAAATGTACCATATGCTATTCATTTTGATATGAATAACAAGACTTTTTGTAGTTTCAAACAATGCCTTTTGGGATATATTCTACGATGCTTATGTAAAATGTCTTGCAGATGCTTTATTCCTCTAACATTTGCAAAATTTGTATTTCATCCTCATGAGCCTTCTGTTTTGTTTAAGGCCGGATCGGGTAAATGTTGGTGCAAACTAATTAGCATCAAAAATACCAAGTTGATCAGATAGTAATTCAAAAGCAAATGTACATGGTCTTGTTATAGAGTTACCTAGATTTTACTTTAATGCTCAGTAGATGAAAAGCATATTTTACAAGTATGTGTTCAGACTGGCTTTCTTAACTTTGTTTAAAATTAAACAATTCTTTTATTTTTTAATAATTATTGTATTTAATACATTTATTTCACATATTGCTAGTAACTTTCACTTAATTTGGAAGTATTCTCTGGTTTCTGTTTTCTAGGTAAAGAATATTTATTATTGAAGTGCTTGAAATACAAGTAACTATTAGCAGTTATGTATTTTCATTACATCATTTTATTAATATCAGCTTGATAAAAGGATAAGAATAAAACAATATTATGTAAATATCAATATTAGAACAGCATTACCTTGATATTTTGGCTCCTGTGTGTTTTGTCACTAAAAAACCCCAAATATTTCTAATTTCACATGTCACCAAGAAGCAATATCATTTAAAAAACCAAGCAAAAATACATTACTGTGTTGTATCTTTAAAACAAGTTCTTTTCACTTATATCTGCACATATATCTTGATGGGAGGTAGAGACTTGGGCTTTTTGAGTGGCACTGTTGTTTTATGGAATGGTAAAGAATCATAAAGTTCTAGAACTCTGAATTTGAATACTGGTTTTGTCAATTAACAGCTACATAAATTTCAGGTATCGCTTAATATCCTTAAATCTCAGTGACCTCATCTAAAGAAAAGTAGGTCATGTCTACCTTGATGAATTGTTTATATGCTTAGTTTTCAAAATTTAGATAAAATGCCTAATATATTACTTAGTAAATATTATTGGACAGTAGAGTTTATTCAGATGCAGAGATGAAAATTCCAGTTAAATAATTTGAAAAACGAGTGATCTGTACACGGGTGTTTAACACCACTTATCTCGAAAGCAAAAGTACACACACAAAATAAATAAATAAAAATGACCAAAGGGATATAAAAAACAATATTGAGGATATCCATCAGAAGAAGTCTGAATATGGCACCACAAAATCTGAAAAATTCCTGTTAGACATACTGAAGATGTACACATTGAGAAGGAAGTTGTGATATATTAAAGAACTAATACAGAAATACAATCAAGAAACTGCAACTCCCTAATTTGGAGGGTCAGGAAGAAACTAGAACACTGGAAAGGCAGGACTACCTCATTTGGAAGTGCTTTTAATGTGATGGAGCCATAGATTTCAAAACGCACCCTGTTGCTTGGATATCTATACCCAAGTATAGACACATTGGACAGAAAACTCCAGTTGTTGCCAGAGGGGCACATTGACCTGAATTGCCCCAGTACTCTGGATTTATCTCGAACGAATACAGCACTTTGCTGACTTGGCTGTAGTTTTCCATGACATGGCAGGATATTGACATGCTGTTGCATATCTCTGCAAAGTCACAGAAAGAAACATCCCAGTATTGAGACTAGACATAGTCACATCTTGTATCTACCCAAACAAAAAACTGAATTACAAATACAGTCCTTAGAATAGTAGATTCAATAAACATAGAAAAATAATCAAGCAGAAAGTTCCATTGAATCACTTTCCATATCAATTTATATGCTGAATCACAGGAATGGTAATATTTGCATAATTTAGTGTTTCAGCTAAAAATATAAGCACAAATTAATAATGAAAGGAAGTAATAAAAGCCATGAATAATTTATGCATAAGTATATGATGAAGAGAAACTTCTCCAGTCATTGATAAATATAAGGAAACAACACATGGACCCTATAAACATATGAACTAAACAGATTAAATGAACTCTATTTTGAAGCATGACTGTATTACATAGATTCAAAGAACAGAATCACATTATTTCAGCTCAATCAGAAAATTTGTGGTTATTAAATTCTAGAATTCTCCAATAATTTTAGTAATTCTTTTGACATAATTTCTTAATAATTTAGAAGATTTAAACTAGACATATGTGTGAAAATACATATGTATTCATCACATATTTATATTTAATCAGGGTTCCCAGAAGTTCTTATGAAACCAAGAGTTATCTCAGTTAACTTTTATATACATTATATGTTTTGATGTATTCTTAAACAAGGATTCATCTAATAAAAAAATCTGTGCAACTAACATATAGTTCAGGGTGGCTTCTGAGTTTTCAAGGATATGAAACCAAAAGTGGTGGGGGAAATTTTCCCTTAAAATAATTTTAACCTAAGAGTGTGTAAAGGAGATATTCTTGAGAAGATGGTGCATACCACATCTCCCCATAATCTCTTCACATGAACCAATCAAAATTAGCGTCTTTAGTAACTGCTATTAGTTTCTTAGGGCTGTCGTAATAAAAGTACCACTAACTGGTGGCTTAAAAAAAAGATAAATTTATTATCTCACAGTTTTGGACGTTTGAAGTCTAAAATCAATATTAGCATGAATGGTTCCTTCTAAGGGCTCTTGAGTGATCAACGACCATGTCCTGTTTAACTCTATACAATGGATACAGGCAAATTCAAACGTTAAAAAAGTGGTTTCAGGGCTTCCCTGGTGGCGCAGTGGTTGAGAGTCCGCCTGCCGATGCAGGGTACGTGGGTTCGTGCCCCGGTCCAGGAAGATCCCACATGCCGTGGAGCGGCTGGACCCGTGAGCCATGGCCGCTGAGCCTGTGAGTTGCTTCATATGTAATGTTATAAAAATTTATACTTTATAAAGAAAAGGCTTACCAGATATCTACTTGAATTTATTGATTATATATTATTGTTGAGTACACTTGATAACTTTGTTGACATAATTCCAAACCTTAATGGGCATTAAAAGTAATGGTTGAGCTACTAAAATCTCTATTAGAGTAATTTGGTCTAAAAAGCAGTGTATTGGAGTCCATGACTAAACAAACCACAAAGTTATTGAGAGCACTTGTCAATTACCAAAATGGAGTAATATCTGTAAACATCTAAAAAGAATGAGTATGGCTTTCAACTACATGGCATATTGGGGACACAAATCAATAGAAAGTAAAGCAAACAAATCAAACAACACTTCTGCTCATCAAGACCTTTAACCTTTTTCTGTTGACTTAAATTCATAATCACATCGGTTCTCAGGGCCAGCTAACTTATTGATTACATGTGAGGCACATCTCTTTCATCATTAAGGAAATAAAGGATCACATTTTAATGGAGTTAGTAGTGAGTAGTCTTTTAAAGAGATAGTACCATAAATTCAGCATAGTTTTGATACTAATTTATTTTATGTTGAATGTGTTTTAGTTTCTCTTATGGTTATTGGACAGTTTCTGTTTTCTTCCTCTTTTTTTGACAATTATGATAAATTAGGTATTGTTTGAAAAACATCCATTTCATTATATTAGAATATTTTATTACCATACAGTTATGCATAACTTTGGTTAATGTTTTTATCACTCTCCTCTGTATTTTCAACAGCATTCTCTTTATTATTTTTGTGTATTCCTATTTTCCATTTTTTATCGTTAATAACAATGAATGTGTTATAATTTTATTGCTTGTTTTTTTTAAAGGGCAGCTCCTAGGTTTATCAGTTCTTATTTATTCTTTTCAAACCTATTAATTCCTGCTTTTGTTTATATTTACTTGTTTTTTCTGCTTTCCTTTGTTTTGTGTTGCTATAAATTTTCATATTTCATGAATTAAATGGTTATTCTTATTTTTTCTTGATTAATATTAAAAGTATTTAAAAACTATACTACGACTAGTTACCCCTCTGGTCCTAGCCAGTTTCAATGAGATATGTACAATGACACCTCTTGGGGCAGTGTTCTAGTTTAGGAAACATGGTTTCATTTGTATCATATAACAGTAAAAGGTGAATAATAGATAACATTGATTGTTTACACTGGTCTAAGTATTTAAGTCCTTATGTATATAGACAATTAAGGTACCCCCATGAGGAAGATGCTGTTCCATATTTATTTTATTGATGACATAATTAACACATAGCCATCCTCATATCTTACCTAAGATCTTCATTTATGAAACAGCAAAACAAAAACCCCGGGGTGGGGGCTTCCCTGGTGGCGCAGTGGTTGAGCGTCCGCCTGCCGATGCACGGGACACGGGTTCGTGCCCCAGTCCGGGAAGATCCCACATGCCGCGGAGTGGCTGGGCCCGTGAACCATGGCCGCTGAGCCTGCGCGTCCGGAGCCTGTGCTCCACAATGATACGGCAAAAAAAAAAAAAAACAGTGTGATTGTTAGTCTCATGTGTCAGCTTGGCTGGGCTATGGTCCCCAACTGTTTGGTCAAACACTAGATGATCCTGTGAAGGTATTTCATAGATGTGATTAATATTTGGAATCAGTTGATTTAATTAAAGGAGATTACCATCAAACAAGTGGTTGGATTTCATTCAGTCAGCCTTAAAAGCAAAAACAGTTTTCACAAAGAAGAAGAAATTCTGCCTCAAGACTGGAACAGAGATTATGCCTGAGTGTCCAGTCTCCTGGCCTGCCCTATAAACTTACCAGCCCCCAATACTGCATGAGCCAACTGGTTAAAATCAATCTCTCTCTCTCCACAGCCCCCATCCTCAGCCTTATCGCTCCCTCTCTCCCTCTCTTTCTCTTTCAGTGAATCACACTTCTTACCCATTCACCCAACACACAGACACAAACTGATGTGAATATTTCATTAAAAAACTGCTATGATTCCTATCTGTCACCCCATGACTTTTAAAAGAGGCTTTGCTTCTTTTTATGCTTATTATTTGTTGACTTATCAGCTTTTTAAAAAAATCTTACTAGGGTTCCATAAATATCCCTGAATCATATTAACTCAGGGATCAGAATCTTGTCATGGCACCCTCATATTTGGCTGTTCTCCCCAGACTTAATATTAGTTTACTCTCAGCTCGTGGTTTCTGACACATGCTCATTCTCTCCATGAGCTATGAGACGAGGCGATAGGTACCCCACCGTTCTTCAGTCCATCGAATACCACCTGACTAGGCCTGATAGCCCTATAAACCCTAATGAAAACAAAAACAAAAGCAATGCCAAAAACATGACAGAAGTGGAATATAAAAAGCACATGATTAAAAACATGTGCATTTTTCAGTTTGTCTCTTGATTGACCTCCTTGGGGAACTTGACATATCTCACCCCTCTTTCCTTATTGAAACTTTCCCCTTTTGATATCCAGGAGCTAGTCAGGTCATACTTGGTAGTTCTTTTCATACTTTCCTTAGTTTATCTCTGAAATATTCATGTGCTTTTTCTCTACCAGGAGAATTTCCTGTATAAACATGGCTTCAAATACTACTGATACCCTAATATCTCCAGACAACTCTATTACCTATGCAACTGTAAAATTCAGTCATGCCAGTCATTTTCAAGTGGTCTAGAGTCACTTTAAGTAATGTAAAATATTAATTTGTCACCCCTCCAATTTCTAGTCTATTCCAATCTTGCTCTCTCCCTCACGGTCCATTATCTCAGGGACTCTCTATTACCTAGCCAATCTGAAACCCAGAAATCTTGGAGGAAGAATAGCCTGCCTAAGATGAACCTTCAATGATACCAACTTCCATTTTCTTCTATCTCCACTATGTTGATTAATTTATTTTACTTATTTGTGCACATTATATGTTTACTAGATTGCAAAACTTGTGAAGACAGAAATGATGCATTTTACAGTTATATTGCCATAGGACGCCTGCCATAAAAATGTGGATAATAAATGAGATAATAACTTATGAGTATGATACCTATATAAGCAAATATGTTCTCATAGTTTCATCATTCTTATTGAACGTTATCATACATTGTATTTGAAATATATTTGAGACATGTGCCTAAAATTTTGATAGTCAAATGAGTCCAAAACATTTATCTCTAATGCCACAAGATGAAGCATCCGATTGGGGAAAAACTTACAAGCAGATAAATAGTAGAGACAAGTCATTATCTCATTATTTCCAGCTAGGCATAAATTGAGCTAGCTCATAAAATGAGCCAGGCTTATTATTCTAGGCTAGGCATAAATGGTAAATAATTTGGTAGAGATCCCCCTTCCATCCCCAGTAATGCTCTGTACATCTTATCTATAAAGGTTAGGGGACAGAAATACCTCTGTGATCATGTAAAGATGAAAACGCCTGGTTGTGGAGTCATTTGCTGGAGAAGGGAAGCCTCTGGAGCCCAATGGCTGGTGTCACCTTGTTTTTCTGTTTAGCTAACTTGGACCTTCTGAATCAACTCTCTACTCAGCTGCCAGAGAAAGAAAACGACCCAATGAGACTATTCAAATTTGTTGCCTATCAGCATTCAAGTGGAAAATTCATTTCCAAAGGCAGTATGGTATAGTGGGATAACACTGTGATTTTGTGATTTTTAAAATCAGGCAAATGCTTGTTGAAACCTCAGGTGTGCCTTTTACAAGTTGTGTTCTTTAAACTCTTTTAATAAAAAGGAATTTTAAAATTGAGTTTATAATATAGACCATTATTGTTATTGGGTGCATTAACTAAAAAAATACATATTAGCTCAATGATTGTACTAATTACATACTAACTTATGTATTCATTAAGCAAGTACTGAACAACATGCATAGTAAGACTTCTATATCCAATACTAATTAACTTTTCAAGACCCTCTTCTCATTTTTAAAATTTACATTAAGAAATTAACTCTCCAGGGCTTCCCTGGTGGGGCAGTGGTTGAGAGTCCGCCTGCCGATGCAGGGGACACGGGTTCGTTCCCCAGTCCGGGAAGATCCCACATGCTGCGGAGCAGCTGGGCCCATGAGCCATGGCCGCCGAGCCTGTGTATCCGGAGCCTGCGCTCCGCAACGGGAGAGGCCACAACAGTGAGAGGCCCGCGTAATGCAAAAAAAAAAGAAAAAGAAATTAACTCTCCATGGTCTCCTAAAACTACAAAAAATAGACAGAATTTTATTTATTTTATTTATTATTCCACTTCATGATAAATGAAAGTCACCAGAAACCAATTTTTTCATTAATAAGAATTAAATTATAAAAGAAATCAAGGATTCTGTAATCATTCATTTCACTTGCTCATTATTCGGAAACTGTATCTACATAGAACTCTTGACATCCTTATCTTTTTAACATGGTAGGAAATTATTACTATTTAGCTTCTTTTCCTATAATGCAATACTTTTCAAATATAAGACCACTTTAGCTGCCAGCGGAAGTAAATGGGTGAGAAATTAGTTGGTAGCTCTAGGAGAGAAACTCCTCTAATTTAGGGACTAAAAATATAGATAATTGCAATTTTGGAAGTTCTTAATTTAGTTATGAAGAAAACTGACAAGTGAATGGGATTTCTGATCACTTTATTACTAAATAAAGTTCTGACACACAAGATTAGTTTAACATTTAATTCATTCACTTGAAGGAAAAAACTTAGAGTGAAAAAGATATATTTGGATATGAACACATTTAATGTAATGGTCTTGGGTTTTTAAGAGAATAAGAATATTAAAGAAATAACGTCAACCTCTTCAATGCAAGTCCAGAATATATGAATTTTCTGTTTTTTTAAATATTTATAAAAATGATTGGGTAAACATTACTGAAGGCCAATATGCCATCACAGCCAAGATTATCTGATGATCAATGCAAGACAAAAGCTGTCACCATGATGAACTGTGATTGCTAAAGATCTTCAAGAACCCAAGGACATTCAGATGTAATTTTAAAAAATAGATTAGGGGAAAAAACCCACTCTAATGGTAATTTGAAAAAAACATACAGAAGTGTTTTTTCCCCTCATATTTTCCCCTAATTCATTCTATGATATATAAGCATTAAGAAACAAAATAATGTTATATAATAAATAACTTTTATATTAAACAATATTTTATCTTAAAAATGAGTATTTTAAAAATCACTACAAAATATAGGGCAGATGATATACTGCAAATGTTCTTACAATATATCTTTTTATAAAGTTTTATGAGGAAAATCTTATCCACTTGTGCCCAGATATTTAATCTCTTTAGTTCACTAAAATTTAAATTTAAAATATCTATTGTATTGTATAAAAATGTCATTATTTTGACACAGAGTTATGTATTCCAAATGTGGACAAGATATGCATTAAAAAAATCAGCCTTTATTAAAAACTAAATAAACTGATGAAGAAACTTGTTTCCATAGGAAAACTAAGAAAGTGTTGCCCTTTGGATTTAGCTATAAATTTTAAAGTGGTAAAAAAAATTACATGCATATTAAAATTTCACATATAGTTTTGTATTCAATCAATAAAATTACTTAAAGCTTAGAAGTCAATGGATATTTTTAAATTTTAAGATGAAATGAAAGAACAGAATTTAATTCTAAATTTAAAAGAAAATCATAAGGAAGTTTACTTTTTTGTAAAGAAGTTCACTTCTTTGTAAAGAAGTTTCTGGGACTTCCCTGGTGGTCCAGTGGTTAGGACTCCATGTTTCCACTGCAGGGGCCATGGGTTCAGTCCCTAGTCAGGGAGCCAAGATACTGTAAGCCTCGAGGCACATTCAAAAAAAAATTAATTAATAATAAAACTTCATTAAAAAAAAGTTTGTAAAGAAATCCCATAAGTGACCATAGCATAGCAATTGACATATATTTGTATTTAACAGCTCTGAAAAATTCTTTGCTTAATAGTTCAGAATTTGTAAGGTCACCATACAAGCTTCCGCTTTGCTTTTTCTTGTATAAACTCTTTTGCATAGTTGGTTACTAACACTCTGTGAATGATGTATATTTATTCACTACACAGAACTTAAAGAATGCTAAAAGAAATTATTACACCAGTTTTAGTTGCAAAATTCTGGTTTGTACATCAATATATTTTCATAGAATTTAAAAATTTCTAGACTTAATATTGCTGCCACTATCACTGTCCATAGTGGGAGTTTTTACCATTCTGAAAAATGGTAAATACCAAATGCTTTCTGAATCCTTCTCTCTCCTTTAGGTATATAGCTTAATTCAGTAACTATTTGCCTCTTTTCCCTCAGAATTAGAAACAGAAACTATATGACAAAACTCAGATGCATACCTTTCCTCCAGTCTTCATAAAATGTCCATTCAACTTTAATATAATTTTTTCAATTGATAAAATTAAGTAATGTTTGTGTTCTCAATAATGGTTTACTTCATTGTCAGTATTCAAATATGAGTAGGCATAAGAATACAGATATTCATTTGTTCTTTTTAAACTTAGTCTATTTTCATTTATTGTTTATGATTTTAATTTTAGATTTCGAACCTAGAATTTCTTATTCAAATGATGGTTTTTCAGAAAACATTGTATGTTCTGATTTACTGCTACCATCAAAATGATTTAATTTTCTCTAAATAAAGCAATTTTTTTGTATCATTATTTGTTCCTACTCTTCATCATCTTTTCTGTTTCTTATGCAAGGATTTTAAGGATTCCTTCCTATGCTTATGCAATGTGTTTTTAAAGACAAAATAATTCAAATTTGTTTTCCATCTGATTGAAGTAATTTAATTCTTCTTCCACCTTTCTAAATTTATTAAGTTCTCTTAATTTGGGCTTTTCTTATATCTGCATCTAATATGCTATTTTGATTTGTCTTAATAAGACTGATATTACTTTCTCTGTCATAAAAATACATTGGCTTTTGCCACAAATAACTTATCTAATCACCTCTAAATGTATTCATCGATCAGAAATCTAACATAAATAATATTTATCATTTTCTTAAAAATGCTAAATAGGATATTTTAATTCCCTGAAAACAATTCTCTTATTTGTCCTTATTATCTACCTTAAAGAATATTTTGAGTGTTTACCCTGAAAATTTACATTTTAGAAGATTTTTGGATTGAACCCTAAGGGAATGCTTTTCTCTGCAATTACCCTTGTTTATCATCCCTGTGATTTTATTTAACACATTATCTGAAAACAAGAAAAGATCCACGACCTTAATCTTGCTGACCCTTCTATATCCATTAGGCAAATGCTTAATTTAACAAATGAGTCTTCTGCTTTGCCCTAAAACCAGAAAACGCATTTTTTTCCTAAAACTAATTGATGAAGCAAACTCAGAGAATCAGATTTTATTTTCTTTTTTTAGGGGAAGAAACATAACAAAGAAAAAGAGAAAAACCATCACTTAAGGTTAGTGTTTAAACATGAAAACCACATGTTCATGTAAAACTATGAATCTAGATTATTTAAATATTCTGAATGTTATTAGAGCATCAGTACATCAGCACCTGCAGCTGGAGAACCTCCATTTATTGCATGAATTTTATTTTTGTTATTTGAAGACTGGCAAACCAGTGGACAATAAAAATAGTGTTACTACAATTGTAATGGCCTACAATGGTGTCTGAGGTATTGTACACTTTTCATAAATATATGTTAAATTCATATGACTTAACCTCACTTCGATATTACATGTATGATGTATACTTAATAAAAACTTTCTTGTTCCTACTCTTTTAGTTTTAAAAATCCAGAAAATTTTGCTTTGGTTATATCCTGAATGAGAATCACATTTCAGTTTGGTTCTGTATTCTGTAAATAAGCAGTGACTTCACTCATTTTCATATAACTTAATTTTCCAGAGACTTAAATTTAAACAACAACACCAAAAAATCATTGAAACACTGTGAAAGACCTCACATTGAATATCATTAACACAGGAAGGTGATCAAGTCATGATTCCACTTCTGATGAAATTTATAGTTTTGTTAGAGATTGTAAAGATATATACAAATTACTATTAAATAAGCAAAATCACAATTTTATTCAATAAGAACAAATTTTCTAGAACTTCTAGAAATTCATAGACTAAAATAGCACTATCTAATAATTTATTTGTATCTTCTCAATTTATGTATGTCTTCTATATTGTCTCAATAATCATTTCTAATCCTCATTCTTTTCATCAAGCCCTTTCCTATGTTCACTAGGCATTTTTGGTTGCTCGACTAATAAAGGATGAGGGGACATTTATTTTACTGATACACATTGAAAAATGGAAAAAAGAATTTCTTTGACAAGACTAAACTTCACTAACTATTAAAAATAGCCACGAAACACACCTACCTGGAAGAGGAGGCACTGGGATATACTGGGTTGCATGGAGATTGGAACTGAAAATTTATTCATGATTCAAAGCAGCTTTACGGAGTAGGTTATTATTTTAACTGCATACTTCCCTACTAAACATAATAGTATTAAGAATAATAATCATAATAAACTATAACTGTCACAACAAATAATAATTCATGGATTTCTATTGGGGACCTTATGTTTATGAAACTTTCTCTCTGTATTTCCATGCCTCACTCCACATCAAAACATAACAGCCACTACAACAATAGCAACTCACTTTCCCTTTGAATTTCATGTTGACACTTGGGAAGAAACTCAACAGATCTCTTTCTTCTCATTTAAGTTTCCACTGTCCTTCTTGGGCAAGTATCTTACAGCACAGCACCAGATAAGTCATTTGTCACCCTATGGATTGCCTGGCAGGTCACTCCTGAAAAGCCACTGTGAGTACATGAAAGAGCCATGTGGTAGAGAAAACCTTAGGGCTATCTATGAGCAGAATGGATTGACAAGGTTTAAATCAATGCTTGCCTCCCACCAAAGCCCAGGATTTTACATGTTTGCTACCCTCTGTCTCTGTGAATGGTAATTTCATCCACATACAAGTTTGCACCTAACGATAGGGAAAACATGATTCCTAAAACTATTTCCTGATCTCTTTCAAACAATACTCCTTTATATTTTCCAAAAGTCTGGGTTTAGGTGCTCTTATAAAACACTGTTTATAAGTGTTTTGAAATTTTAATTTTTTCTACTCATCTCTTTATACTTATTTCTCTCAACAGACTGCTCTTTGAAGGGAGTTAATGTTATAATATATTTATGATTTGTGTATGTGTATCTACAGTACTTAGCCTAGGCCTGGTATATAGGCAGTTGCTATTTAAATGTTTGGGAAATAAATTAAAATTTAATTTATTAAGGGAAAAATGTTTTAATAGACTTGTTCAAAAAATGAGTATTTAATAGACTTGCTTTATAATGTTAGAGCTTTCTTCATATGTAAGCAGAACTTCCCTGACACTTGAAACATAGCATATATTCCAGGTGCCTTGTTAAGCTAATATGCTAAGAATGATGGCATCTATAAGGAAAGAAACATTTTGTGCCCTATCCAGTGTTGGGGAGAAAAATAATTTTCCTCTACCCTTCCAGGTTCTTCTGGCTGGTCTAAGAATTAAATTGACATGACACAAATTAACAGCAGAAAATCAAATTTAATTTCACACATTCAGGAACCCCCGACATACATGAAAGGTTCAAAGACAGAAGGGTAAAAATTAGGTACATACACCATCCTGAGCTAAAAAATAGAATAGGGGTCTAGGATTTCCAAGGGCAGGAGCCTTATTTCCAAAAAAGTAAGAAGAAAAGCAGATGCTTTGTTATTAGATGTTTGCTCTGTCATACATGTGCCACTCAGATAAAAATTATCTCTGGTAATAACTCTCATTCTGGGAAAGCCCCCAATTTAAATTTTTCTAGATAGCTGAAGGAGAGGCAAGAGTTTCTTTTGAGACTGCAGGACATCAAATGCTTTTAGTTCAAAATAATCCTCATGCAAAAGTGGCACATTTGTGGGAGACCCATTCTGAACCCTTTCACCAGTAACTTGGAAATTCTATGGTAAACATGACATGTATTTTCTTGCACAGCTTCCTGGATGGAGGGGATTGTGCATTGACATTGCTTCACTTAGTAGAGCAGATATTTCTCGTAGGTCACATGACAAGCATACTGACTTCCCATAAGGAAAAAAATAATATTGTATTCATATGTATTATTCCTAATATTTGTGCAAACATTTGTAAAATTTATTGTCTCCTAATATGGATGAGAAAATATTAAAGATTTATATACATGGTTTTGATCCATTCATTTTATTGGAATTGTACTCTGTCTAATAAACTTAAAAATAAATCTCTTGGGGGCTTCCCTGGTGGCACAGTGGTTGCGAGTCCGCCTGCCGATGCAGGGGACGTGGGTTCGTGCCCCGGTCCGGGAAGATCCCACATGCCGCGGAGCAGCTGGGCCCGTGAGCCATGGCCGCCGAGCCTGCGTGTCCGGAGCCTGTGCTCTGCAACGGGAGAGGCCACAACAGTGAGAGGCCCGCATACCTCAAAAAAATAAATAAATAAATAAATCTCCTGATAAGAATTTTAATGTTGATACATAGGGCCTTAGTGGTTTTATAACTAAAGACTATAACCTTAAAATTGATATTTAATGGCTTTTCCTTTGAAAAAAGTGATTTTCTATGACAAATAATGTTTTTATTAATTTTCTCATCAAAATATTTAAGTTTAAGGGATTTTGTGTGTCCATTTAATGTTCCAAACAGATCATAAGTGCTCTGAAGTTAGAGTCTATATATTTAATATACTTCCCTTTCATGCTACCTCATCTCTTTATTCTTATTCAGCACAGAATGAGCACGTAACAAATGACTGTCATTGACATAACTTCTCATCTGGACACCACTAAGATGGGGAGAAATACATCCTTATAGGATTTTCTGATAAAACTTCTCATTGAACCTCCAACCGCTGGTGACAAACTTTCTTTTTTACATCCCTTCCTTGAAAAAATTAACTACAAATAATAATTTAAAAATATTTTTGGGTAGTATATAGTTTTATAAACTAAATATTGTTACTATTGTATGTTATTTAAGGATTAATAGTTAAAGGAAATTTTTCGTTAAAATATTTGAGGGACTTCCCTGGTGACACAGTGGTTAAGAATCCTCCTGCCAGTGCAGGGGACATGGGTTTGATCCCTGGTCCGGGAAGATCCCACATGCTGCGGAGCAGCTGGGCCTGTGCACCACAACTACTGAGCCTGCACTCTAGAGCCCACAAGCCACAATTACTGAGCCCGCGTGCTGCAGCTACTGAAGCCTGTTCACCTAGAGCCGGTGCTCAGCAACAAGAGAAGCCACCGCAATGAGAAGCCTGTGTACTGCAACAAAGAGTAGCTCCACTGGCCGCAACTAGAGAAAGCCCGCATGCAGCAATGAAGACCCAACGCAGTCAAAAAATAAAATAAAATAAAATAAAATAAAATATATTTGAGAAGTGGCATAAAATGAATAGCTTTGAACAGAGCCAGACAAGATTGACCAAGAGAAAATTAACTTATTTTCCTGTTGTATTTCTGCCAAGTAAAGGAGTGCAAGTAGGACTTGGTTTAGGTAAGTGCTGATGAGTATATTTCTGGGAAGTTACTGATTATGTAATTTTATTATTACTTATATATTTACAAGAGTACAGGCTTTGACATTTTTAACAGATATCTCTTTTCCATATTTTAGTCTTCAACTACTGTCTGGCTATGGCCTCTTTATCATTGATTCTCTCTCCTTGCCTCTGCTTTATTACTCACTTTCTCATTGTGTTGATATTATTCTGTTGCTTTATTTAAAACAAACAAGAATAGTCCACTGACCCTACATCATGTCCTATGTAAAACTGCATGTGGTAGACCCTAGAAGGATGAATTCGAAGGATCTTTTCTTGTGAATGAGATCAAAAGTGTAAGGTCCTAATAGAGCCCCAGTGACTAGCATGGTAATTGATTGAATAGGTTACCAAAAAGCTCTTCCTATATATAATTTGTGAAAAGACCGTAAGGTGACAAAGTAAGTAGAGCAGCATCAGAAGTATTATCATAAAAGAAGGAGGAAGTTTGTTGTCACAAGGATTATTTTTGCATATAAAAAAAAGTGTTCAGAAAGTTAAACACCTAACCGAAATATCAGAAAGCACTGGTTCATCTGCCAATGACCCAATAAAAATACTTTAAAACCTAGGCACCCAAGAATATTGATAGCATACCATTCCACTTCGAAGTCTGCACATATTTGATACAGACTAAGAAAGGATGAGAATCTAGTGGAGTTGAAAATGACTCCTAACTGAAAGGGACCAAGTTTGGGTCCATCCAGGCCTGTGCTTAGTTCTCTTATTGAAATTTAGCTAGTGATTGCTGAGCCTCTGTGGAAAGTATTTCGCTGATGACAAATTCTATTCTACTATCTGATTGTTCTGTGACTTAGAATTACATTCTTTTCCTTTATAAATTTCTTTTCCTTATAAATTAGAATTGTTGTTATAGTTTTGCTTTCAAGAGCAGCAAATATAAGTAACTTACCCATTCTTTATAACATCTCTTTCAAAATTTAAAGACTTCTGACTGCAAATTTGGTGTGTTATGGAACAAGATAAAGAGTTAAGATTTAAAATTTTCACTGTATAGTGTAGCCAAGTCCTGAGAAGAAATATCTTGGGAAAATACACATATGATTTTACTATAATTAGTTTAAAATTTTTTCTGTATCTCCTCCTAGATTGAAAGGTAGAAATTCTGTCATCATCTTACACTGCAAATGGATACTACTCTCCTGACACTACAGTTACTGGAATATTGAATGGGTACCCCGTTGCTAAAAAAATGAAAAATACACTATTAATTGAACTATTACATGCCTTCTGCTTCAGAGATGAAAAAGTGAAAAATATGTGCAAAGAACCAGTGAATATAGTAGTAGTTGTTTGATAAATGTGCAAAGGAAATTTTTGTGATATTGAAACCAAAGGTAATCATCAGCTAGACCCACTACCTCAAGCTAACTTTGCTGCTACAAAAGACTTGCATGTCTTCTAAGCATCATGTAGCCTAGAGAATAAGATGTTTGCTTGAGCTGCTTTTTGGGAACTTGAAGTCAGCTGTATCTAGCGTGAGCTCGAGCTAGTTAAAACTGGTTAAGACCATTGACCCTCCGTCTGGGCAAGTGCAAGCATCCACTTGGTGACTTTTTGACCTCAGAGGGCCCCAGACTCCACCCTCAGATCATGCTAACACTGATATTTTCTGAGCATGCGTCCCATGATGAAGACTTACGGGTAGCTTATTTGCCTCTGTGCAGAACATTATCTCACAGTTTTCTTGTCTCCATTCACCTTTCCCCACCCTCCCCCACAGGTCAGCTTTATCCCATAAATATCCCAAGCCCCGAGCCTTTGGGAGGCAGGTTTGAGACTTGTTCCCCTGTCTCCTAGTTTGGCTGCCTCCTGAATAAACCCTTTCTCTGCTGCAAACCTTGGTGTCTCAGCGTTTGACAAATGAACCTTATTCCATAACAATATAATATTAGGCTATCTTCTTGTAAGAATTAATATAGTCTATATTTGAATAAAACATTTAGTTTATTTAGATACTTCTGAGATTATTATTTGACTATACAACATAAACTTCAAAAATTCTTACACATACTATAAATTTTTTAAAAGTGTCCTCATTATAAGACAAAATTAAAGAAAAATTGTAGAAAGAGAGGTTTATCTATACCCAGTTACAGTGATTTATTAAGACCTGACGTTTAGAAGAATACTAAAAAGGAAGGCTCAAAATTCAGAGGTTTCCAAATATTTAAAATTATAATCATTTCAAAGAAATTCATTCAGTTTAAGAAAATCACTTTATTATAATTTTAGCATTATAGATGAATAAACTGCTTTACTTTCTCACAGACTCTCTGAGTTATCATATTATCACTCATTGTTTTAAAGCCAGTTGGTAAAGTTGTATAATTGTTCTATTAAGGTCTGACCCTAAGGAAAGCAATCTGAAAGTTCACGAATTGCCCTCACCCAAAAATATTTTACCCATCTTTCAGTCTGACAAATTAATATCACAGTAATAATATTTAAAAGTTCTTCAAGAAAAGGCTTCAGGTTTATGACCTCAATTCACTTCGACTGGGTGATTTAAAAATTAAAACACTAAACAAAATCTTTCCAATAACAGGTGTATTTAAGCAAATTATTTTATAATAGACTACTGTGAGCCTCTGAATATCTGAAAGGAGTCTGCAGTCTAGGAGGATTGCGTATATTAAATTTCTATTAATATTTAAATATACTTATTAATTAAATAGGTTTTCTTTCAGTCCATAAGAAAAATGTTTATTCAAAAAATACATGTTTGTCCTACTATAAACTGAAAGTAAATTAGGGGAAAATGCTCTGAAGATGTATCCAGAGTTCAACATGATGCCTCCTTTAAGGTTTCACCATCTGTACTCCTTTGTAGTATTTAAGGGAATATCACTATGTTTCATGCAAAGCAGAATAAATACTGTTTAGTTGCATTTGATAGCAGCCAAGGGGCCTATCTCATTCTTTAGGTGAGAAAATGGTGACAGTGAGACAGTAGAGTTAGCCTCAATACCTATGTAAAATAAGAAAGAACTAACTAATTCAGGGCACTATTATATATCATAATTTCTTGACATTTTAATCCATGATTGTAAGATTATTCATTTATTATCATTAACATTAAACACATGCACCTTGAATTTGGATGCTAAAATAAGTATTCTTATTTGTGTTGTGAGCCCAGTGTCAGCTACAGAGTAGTTCCTGGCTAATAAACTGAGGGAAACTACTTTGTTAGCTCACAGCTCAAGCCATGACCTTCACTTATCTTACCTGGGCTCTTATATATTGAAATAATAAAGCTTAAAATGCCAAATACATTATTTGGAACAGATGCAGGCACATTATTTATGCACATGTATATATTTCTGTCCATTTTGTATCTGTACAAGGATTTTAAAAGTAAAATATATCGGTACTATTTACATATTTTCTACTCAGCAAATTACTGAAGAAAATACTGAGTTTTCTCCCCTTGTCCACTTAAGAACAAACCAAAAAAAAAAAGAGAGAAACTATTTAATTTTCTTGTCAAGGTGATAAATGTTTAATGTGTCTACCAAGGGAGGATTTTCTTTCTTTTTTTTTTTCTGAACTGAAGCAGGGGTAAGGGCAGAAAGAGAACATGGACAACATTATGTATGAGAGTATTCCAAAACTTACTTCTTTGAAACCAGGAGATGATAACCATTTAGTCTTCCCCAATTCCACAACTTCATAAATTTATGAAGATATCTTTAAGAAAAATGAAGTTATTTTATTTCCATATATATCTTGTCCAAATTTTATGATTTTCCAATAATTTTTAAAATTTTCAAATTATTTAATTTGTAAACAAAAAAGCTCTTTAGTGTTTCTAATACATCAAAACTATCAGTCATTAATAAATTGGCAAAAATAAGTTTGTTTATTTCTTTACTTATCTCTTTAATTCTGCAATAGAGAGCCATAGTGACTTTTCTTCCACCTATGAAGAGTATGGTAGCTATTAGGCATAAACTGTTATTAGCTATTAGCATAAGCTGTTACTCATGGGGTGAGAAGTAATTGCTTTGCCTATGATTAAACATAAGGATTCAGAAAACTTATTTGTTGTATATTTTACAGTCCCAGAATACCACTTTTTTTACATCAATCATTCTATTTTTTTTTCACAGGAAAAGTGAGGGAATAGTGAATAAGAAAATTGTACAATTAAAGCCTTTAGTTTTAGAAGAAACATTTGAAAAGGTTTAATCTTAAGTACATTTAAAGAAAAATAAATGATTCTGAGTAACAAAGCATGAATATTTTTAAATTTGAAATACTATCAACAGTAAAAAGAGGAGACTAGGGCTTCCCTGGTGGCGCAGTGGTTGAAAGTCCGCCTGCTGATGCAGGGGACACGGGTTCGTGCCCCGGTCCGGGAAGATCCCACATGCCGTGAAGTGGCTCGGCCCTTGAGCCATGGCTGCTGAGCCTGCGCGTCCGGAGCCTGTGCTCCGCAACGGGAGAGGCCACAGCAGTGAGAGGCCCGTGTAAAGATGAGACTAATTGACCAATGAATTAACCTGTTGAATATATATATATATTTCAATTATTAATTAACTTACTAGTAATTATAAATTTAATCACAAGGGCAAACCATACACATATAATTTGATAACCTCAGATATATATATTAAAATTCATCTTCCAATTTTTTTTATTCCTTGAAGACAAATAAGACTTTTTTCATTATAGCTCCACAAACCTGATATGGAGAATATCATTGTTAAATATCTGTTGAAAGTATGAATTAACTTTTTAAGTTTTGTGCCTAAAGGCAAGGCATTGAATAATTAGTTCATCATCTGGATTAAAGAAATCACCAGAAGTCAGCAAATATTCAGCTTTGTTCTAAATATATTTATCAGAATCTACTAGGAAAAAAGTATGTCTAATTCATAGATCACTATGAAGAGGAAAAAAACCTACTTTGAGGATAGAAAACAATGATTAAGAGAATAAACTGGGAATATATGTTATAGGGAAAAGAAATTTAAAAATGAAATATAGAAAGAGGTCAATTAATAGATATATGAGACCTATTAATTTAACCATGCTGCTGTCAATCATGAAATGTTTATCACAGTAAACATTAAGGACTGTTAATGAACTTTAAAAATACATCTTATTCAACAAAGACCACTGGGAAAATCTTTCTAGAGCCAAAACATTTCAGGGAAAGAATAAAATGAAAAACAACTTCTAAACTTCTAACACTGTCTCCTGAGGGACAAATGACCAAAACTGAAAAAACTCAAGTGTGAACTGAAAAAAGTGGCACTGCAAAAACATTGGTTGAATAAAATTCATTGGAACGTGGCATCAATAGCAATACTAAACTTTATGTGACAAGATTTTTATATAATTTGAAGAACTGCTCTGACAATAATTAGATTCTCAGGAAATGTTATCAACCTCAATTTTGAGACGTATCAATATTTAATATTAAATGTTAAGACTGGTTTATAATCAACCAGATGACTGTAACATAATCCTTACCTTTGCATAGAATGTCCTCACTAAAATCATTGGTTATGTCTATATTATTATTTTTGTTTGTGTTCCTACCCAAACTAGTTGTTTTTTTTTTTTTTTCCTTTTCCTCTGCGGTACACACGGGCCTCTCACTGTTGTGGCCTCTCCCTTTGCGGAGCACAGGCTCCGGACGCACAGGCCCAGCAGCCATAGCTCACAGGCCCAGACGCTCCGCGGCATGTGGGATCCTCCCGGACCAGGGCATGAACCCGTGTCCCCTGCATCAGCAGGCGGACTTTCAACCACTGCGCCACCAGAGAAGCCCCCAAACTAGTTTTTTGTATAATTTTATTACTGAAGAAAATAAGATAGGATAACATGTATTTTAAATATTTCCCAGTTATTTTAAACTCAAAGTTTAAATTCATGTTTAATTTATGCTCTAGTGACTCAGTTAACATGAGTTGACTGATTGCATATACCTATCATGAGATAACAGTTGTGAAAATCAATATATTTGCAAAATATAATCCCTTTTTCTAATAGTGACAGACTAGGTTAGTCCCCCATTGAATACCCATTTCACTATGAAACTCATTATCTCTATCTTTCTTCACAAAGGAGTGTAGAAACGCAGCAGATTGTGAAGTAAATAAACCTTGATTAGATTTGGTGTTTATATTTTCATTAATTCATGAAATATTTAAAGAAATATATATTTTCTTTGGTTATTAATAAGGCTTTAGCAATCATAAAATATAAATATATGTTTATATATATATATATATACAAATACAAGTAAGTGTATATATATAATTTTCTGTGTTAAAAATGTGACAGAATATGAAATAAAATTTAGCATGGCTTATATAAATTGTTTATTTCTTTAAATTACTTGGGGTTTAGATTTACACTCTTGCTACACTGATTGCCCAAATATTTCATTCTTTAAATTTTAATGTTTAATTTTTAAAGAATGAGTGAAATTACAGAACTATTTTGAGTTTCTAGTTTTTAAATTTGAGAAACTTAAAAAAATTAAAAGAAATTTATACATAGAATATTTTTGATAACTTTGAATTATTCCTCAAATTCTTTGGAGAGCACAGTTCCCACAAATCATTATTTTTAAAAAGTCTACTTTCACAAAAGTGTTACCACAATGTCATTTTCTGGTCATTCATCAAAAATTATACAGTATAAAAGTGATGGGACCACATGATAACTACCTCTAAAATGGCTAATATTAGGCACTCATTTTCTCAAAATAAATACTTACACTTGTTAATTAGAATTGTTTTTACAGGCCTTTTAGCAATTACTTTCTCCAAAAAATAGGGCTGTTAAGGGAAGAAAATATTTTTAAATTCAGTTAAAATCTGATGTCATGAGAGTGTTGTGACATCTTTAAATTAATTTAAAAATCATTTTGAAGAGTACATTTCAAAAAGGCAAACTGCTTAGATTGATGTCATATGGAAAATTTTATATAGGTTAAAAATTTACATAAGGAATTTTAAATGATTAAGTAATGCAGCATGATTACAGGTCATAAACATTAATAGAATTTACATTTAAAAATAGTGTTAGGTAAATTAAATGGAAGATATATGTTTTATTAGACACATTTATTAAATATGGTTTTTCACGTATGTAGTGCAGTCTATTCATTTCAGTGATTCCTTTAATCGATGCTGTCATCATAGTAATTTTGGAGAAAGATGCATTTAGAACTTTGTAATAAGATGTTACACGTGTGTTATCAGCTTTTTGCTAGAATTTTGCGAATGCTAAGTTTGAGAACAATTAAATAGGGCCAAGTACTTGATATCCTATTATGATATCCTTGATATCCTATTGTGAGAGTTAGGATATCTATGCAGGATGTGCTACAATATTATAAAAAAAAATTCTGTCAGATTTAGTGAACATGTGTTTAGCTTTTCAAATGAGCCAACCTGAAATAAATTAGGAGAGAGAGAGAGTTCCTTTGAAGACAGTTCTGAGGTAGCTTCCACCATGTTAGGGAGAAGGCCAGAGAGGTGCTTCCTCCATACCTGAGGTCAGATGAGAGAGGACTCCTTCAGGACCACCTGAACATTAGGCAGCATCAGTAGTAATGTGGGACTCAGCCTGAGATGGCCGCAGGAGACCGAAGGCTATATTGAAAGAAGTTTCAAATCCAAAAAATGTTGGGGCTGCAGAATGGGAGAAAAGACCAGATGTAGGCTAGGCAGGAGAGAACTTTCCTGGAGCTGACTTAGACATGTCACCCAAGACTTCACCTGGAGGATGAAGTGACTTCAGAAAGACTGGCAGAGACCATGTTCTGTGGACAGGGGCCAGCTGGAGAAGGGAACAAGACCACAGCCTGGGAAAGGTATCTGCGCAACATTTGTGCTCTTGTAGAAATACCTCTGAATCATTATGTGATATTGAAAAATGAAACAAACAAAAGAACCACACTATAGCACAATAGGAGATATACACTATTGTACCTCAATATTTTCAAAACGTTTCTGAGTATAAAATTCAAAACTAAAACACATCTGAAAGTTAACTCGAGTGTGAGAATTTTATACACTCATTCTATGAATGGGTAGTTTAGAAAAATAAGATTTTCAACCAAAAACATAGTCATATTTCTTCTCATTCTCCCTCATTTTTTATTTACTAGGGAATCATAGCCACAGATACATGACAGAACACACTTGTTTGAACGTTTGCGTCATGTACTTACCTAAATAAGCATTTTGTTTTTATGTTTAAAAATAAATTCCAAATAACTAATGAATCATGGAAGCACACATATTATTCTGTATTTGACTCACCCTTGTATGAAATAAGCAATTTGAGAGTCTTGAGCCATTTGACATTCAACAATTTCTGAAAAGCTGTTGAACTGCTAAAGATTTTATTCTCACTAATTTTTTTTCAGTTCAGTATAACTTTAATAAAAACTATCAGTCTTTTAACAAGCATTAACTGTCCCAGCACTAGAGGAAAACATAATGATGACAAGATATTCTACATGGAGGGACCCTGGGTAGTAGAAGGTATGATCAAATCTATTTAGGCATCTACTGTAAGTTATTCAAGCCCTCAAGTAGTACTATTTTGTTATACACGACCAAAAATTATTTCTGTCCCATTGGAACTCCTGAATACAGCACGATTTTCCTCATTTTATATTTTAAAGGCATTGTGTCTTCACAGGAAGAGTTATACAACCACACAGGAAGTCGTTTAACAGCAGCCCTTTTGTTTGAAACGTTGGGCCTTTAAGAGAATATGGTTAAAATAAGAAGAAAGAAAACAACTTTCAAGTCAGTGATGGAAGATGAAAGACCAACAGTAAATGTACCAAATTTCAATTCAAATCTTTAAATAAGACTGTCCAAGAAATGTCCCCATCACCTAAAAGACAGAAAAAGTGCACAGCTTTGCCACGCCAGGTAAAGGAGATTCAGGTGGCTTTCCTGGTGTTCCTCGGGGCTGTCTTTGTTCTCCTTCCCCTTTCTCCAACATCTCAGAGCATCAGCAACTCTCAGAAGAGAAGTTCCTGAGCTCAAAATGCAGTGTAGGGCAGACAGTTTGTGTACCCTGGAAGCCCTTCCTTGGGACTCAGGAAAGGGACACACGCCTCCTAGCCACACCCCCCAACACACGGGCAGGTGAGGAGAGAGCTTCTCTACACAATACTCGCCAAGAGGCCACCACCCCCTTCCACACCTTTTCTTATTCCAGTTGGGAGAGGCAAGCCCTGCAGAGAGGGAGGTGGCACCTGATTCTCACTAAATTTAATCCAGCAGGGCAATGTCCTTTTGACTATCATATTCTTTACATTTTCCTTCGTCAAGGTGAATAATTTTTTGCTAATATTATGCTTAATGTAAATCTCCTTTTAATATTTAATTTAAAAGGGACTAAAACAGGCTTTGTTTTTTTTAATGCATTGGGATCGCTAATTATAGTACTAAGTTACTTTGCTTTCATCTTTGAAGTTTTTATAGAAAACTGTAGTTAAGTTTTTTTCTTTCTTGCGTTATGCGGGCCTCTCACTGTTGTGGCCTCTCCCATTTGTGGAGCACAGGCTCCGGACGCGCAGGCTCAGTGGCCATGGCTCACGGGCCCAGCCGCTCCGCGGCATGTGGGATCTTCCCGAAACGGGGCACGAACCCGCGTCTCCTGCATCGGCAGGCGGACTCTCAAGCACTGCGCCACCAGGGAAGCCCGCAATTAAGTTTTTATAAGAGATTTTCTTTCAATAATATATTAAACCCAAACAATTTGATTATTGTACATTTCAAAAGCATTTCTATCTTTTGCAAAGTGGGTTATTGAACCTATAATTTTTAAACTTATGTTTATTATATCACAACAATATACATTCAGGGATATTTTCTTCAATTTGAAATATCTTTAGTCTATGTGAGAGACTCTGGGGAAAATTATCACCATTGAGATAATAAAAAAACATTTTACAACTCATGGTTGCAATATACTCTAAAAGAGTATGATTATTTTGCCTTCAAAATCTTCATTAAGTTTTTCTTTATGTATAAGACTTCATATAATTTTTCCAGAACTTAGTCCATTTTGTTGGACAAAACAAAAAAGTGCTTTGAAAAACGTTAAAGAATAAGATTAGTTAATTATGACAAAAATGGAAATAGTTCGATAAACTCAATTATTTAAAAGTTACCCTTTATATTATATGAGAAATATAGGCAGTTTTTATATGGTCATTGGATTTATCTCTATTTCCACATTGTTTAATAAAAATACAGAGTCAAAATGTTTCACTTAGCAAATCTGAACAAACCATTACCAGTGTGAAATACTACTCTATTAAAGATTATAATCATCATGCATTGCTACTACGTGTAAGGCATTCACTTAGTCATACGTATATAGTCACAGTGTTGATTCTTATGATTAAAACTGTATAAATATTTGTCCAAACCCATGGGATATATAACACTAAGTGTGAACCCTAATGTTAAACTATGCACTTTGGGTGTTAATGGTTTATCAATGTAGAGTCATTAACTGCCACAAATGTACCACTCTGGTGGGGAATGTTAATTGTGGGGAAGGTTCTACATATATGAGGGCAGGAGCTACATGCAGAAGTCTCTGTTTTCACTCAGTTTTTCTGTGAAGCTAAAACTGCTCTGAAAATAAATTCTATTAAAATATCTAGTGTAAATATACTTAATATAGTATAAGTATGAAATAAAGTTAATCAGATGAAAAGAAAGTCTTATGTAAAAGATATAATACCTCAATATAAATCTATACAAATAGACTCCTTTAGATTCTTTTTTTTTTTTTTTTTTTTGCGGTACGCGGGCCTCTCACTGCTGTGGCCTCTCCCGTTGCGGAGCACAGGCTCCGGACGCGCAGGCTCAGCGGCCATGGTTCACGGGCCCAGCCGCTCCGCGGCATGTGGGATCTTCCCGAAACGGGGCACGAACCCGTGTCCCGTGCATCGGCAGGCGGACTCTCAATCACCGCGCCACCAGGGAAGCCTGGTACCCTTTTTAATATAAGCCATACATTAACTTTCAACATTTGCATATTACCTGAAAATATAAGCAAAACGAGGTAAGCATTTCCCCTTAAAAATGAAATTCTCCTAGTGCTTTCAACATTGTGTTTTCCAAAGAATGTTGTCACACGTGCTCAAGCAGTCATTATATATTCAGCTGCAGTTGAGGTTATTCAGTCAGAATAACAACATTTTGTCAGCAATCTTCCTGATCTGTATAAAAGCCAATAAATACTGTATGTAGTGATATTATCTGAGAAGAGCAATCTTGCCCCGGACACAGAAGGATTGTTCCTATCTTCCTTTAAGTGCTTTCATGAAATATTTACGGTGCAAATATACGAGAAGGAATTGCAGATTAATATCTACTGTGTTGAAGCATGCATTAGTCTTTCCATGTGGATTTTGAAAGCATGATTTTGGATTGTAATAATAAATCAAGACAGCCAACTGTTAATTATTTGTAATGAATGGGAAAAATGAACACTGACATGAATTGTTCTAATTAAATAATTAATGCTATATATGTGAAATAAACTTTTACGTTATTTAAAATTGAACCCCCAATCTCCATATCTCAATGGACTCAGTAACATAGTCATTCCAGACTCTGCTTAAGAAATGCAATCGAGATGCAGATGCAGATTGAAAAACAGATATAATCTTAATTAATGTGAAACTAAACTTGAAAAAAAAGTATGTAAAACATAAACTAAACCAGATAACTCTAAAACCTTTTACGTGGAACTAAGGGGGAAAAAAATCTATTTATGCATTACACATTTTAATAAACTATTTCTAAACGGAAAGAAACAGAAATAAATTCCACACAACTGGGGGCTGCATATTTATAGAGATTCCAATGCCCTTTTTAATCTTCCACAGAAACTCTTGAGATGTGTTCTAATCAATCCAAAAATATGTTGTAGTTTATGTTGTTTACAGACACATAATTTTGTCTCCACTACATCAGTGATTACATTTCAATATTTTATTATTTTCCAGGGATTTTGGTCTACTTTGAGGAAAAGCAACAAGTGTCATTCTATCTGTTTTCACTGGATCATCTTTTCCATAAAATTTTGTCTGATAACATTGTTTTTGAGTGTGAAAAAAATTATAAAGTATAAAATAGCCTAATTCCAAGATATGACAATACAGCAAGGAAGGCAACATACACTCTGGAGCCACAAACTTTTACTTGTTTTGTTATCTAAAGAACATCTGGATTCCAAACTATACTGATTGTTTTATACCCCAGATGTCATTCCATTTGATGTCTACTTATTATGACCTCTTTCAGAAAAAATTACATTAAAAAAAGCCATATGGGAAAATGAGCACTGGCTTGAGAGTTGAGCAGCGTATTGATCTAAAATCAACAACTAACTAGTAGGGTGACTTGAGGCAAGATAATTTATTGAGACTATGTGTTTTTTTTTTAAATGAGTGATATCTTCCCACCCAACTATTTTATTTTTTTATTTCTTTATTATTATTATTATTTTTAGATGTTGGGTGTAGGAGTTTATTAATTAATTAGTTAATTTTTGCTGTGTTGTGTCTTCGTTTCTGTGCGAGGACTTTCTCTAGTTGCGGCGAGGGGGGACCACTCTTCATCGCGGTGCGCGGGCCTCTCACTATCGTGGCCTCTCGTTGCGGAGCACAGGCTCCAGACGCACAGGCTCAGTAGTTGTGGCTCACGGGCCTAGTTGCTCCGTGACATGTGGGGTCCTCCCAGACCAGGGCTCGAACCCGTGTCCCCTGCATTAGCAGGCAGACTCCCAACAACTGTGCCACCAGGGAAGCCCCAAGACTATGTTTTATCATCTGTGAAAAGAGCAAAGTGGAACTAGATAATAACTCAGATACTCTAGCTATTGGTGTCTGTGAAATATATATTTTCCATTCTTTTTTCTATCTAGGACATGTTAAAAATCTTCACCACTTATCTCTTCACGTTCACAGACACACTCACAGAGGGAAAGAACTGGACATATTTTCTTTTAAATTATATATATATATATATATATATATATATATATATATATTTGAATTACTAGTAATTCAAAGAATACAGGCAAGAGCAAAACATAAACCAAACATTCATCTTTTGAAGAGGTACAAAAACATCAATTCAACTGCATGTATCTTCTCTCTTGCTTGGGATGTATTTTAGTTTGGATTTACATATAATATTTAAGTAGTGAATGTGGAATATAGCTTAAAGAGAAAGAAAAGTTCTGTTGTGGCCCAATTCAATCATATTCCCCGTTAGAAAACCTACCTAATAGTCTCCAGCAAGTAATATTGTCCACATCAATAAATTTCAGGTTTATTTATGTTTCCTAGACATATTAGGCATATTCTGCCAAATGCATCCAGTAGATAAGAACTCCCTGTTATCTTTCTACTAGTAGATACTCTATGTTCACCAGGATAGCTGTTTTCCCTGATAAAGATAAGAAATATGTTAGAGCCTTGCTGAACATTTTTTCAGGTTATGAATTTATCAGGAAACAATATTGGTTACAGGGAAAGTGTAAGAATGGATTCTCAAAGTGGACCGAGAATCTGAGACAGTTTGTGTCCTGTGTCATGTTTACTGAGGACACCCACTGCTGGTAATGCTCTCCATCATCAAGTAAACAATATGACCTATTTAATGGATATCAATGAGCAATCCAAGTGCTTGTCAACCACCTCTGAAACGATGTGGCCATAATGGCAATGATGAAGGTTATCATGAACTCAAAACCACGGATGCCTTTTAATCAAAAGACACAAATAAATTGATACATAAAATTACCCAATCTGTCAGCAGTGGAAACCAACACTGAGCTCCCAATATGGTGCTGTACCCAAGAAAAACCAGTCACCAGGAGAAAGGTGGATTTTTCCAAACTGTGTTCATCATGGCAAGGGATAGCAATTTGCCGTCACTGGAATAACACCATTTTGGGGTACTAGTATCATTTCCTTAGACAACATACTTTGATCATCCCCCAAAAAAGTTTTTACCAAGTTTTATATTAACACTAAAGCTATCCCGTATATTTTGCTTCTTATTCACAGGCTTCAATTACATTGACACGTGTGCCTGGTACATAATAGTAATGATACATCTACTGTCCATCTTCTAAGCAGCTAGCACAGTAGAATGATAAAATGGCTTATTGAAGACATTTTGCATGTTGGCTGGGACCACCTCCTTGGGATACTGGAATATGGGCCTTTATGATGCAGTATATTCTGAAGCAGTGATATTTATAAGATATTATTTCTTCCATAGTCAAGATCTAAGAATCCAAGGACACGTATGTAAAAGTGATTTTCTTACAAAATAGTTTGTTCTTCATCCCAGTGACTTTGAGATCTTCTCTCTAAAAGGTGTTACTATTCTCTGGGGGAAATATTTCTAAAAGGTGATACAATGGACTGTCAGTATAGATCTGTCCATTTTGGACATAGGAGTGAACCAGTAGGCAAAACAAAGAGTTAAAATGTTGCCTGCTGTGTTCCAGTCTCAGGTGACAAAGCAGAACAAAATGAAGTGGTTAACAGCATGACTTCTGGAGTCAAATTGCATTGGCTCAAATTTCAGATAAATAACCATGGGCAAAGTTACTCAGCATCTGGGTCTCAATTTTCTCACCTGTAAAATTGGTAAGATATTGATAGTTAAATTTGCCAAGCTTTTTGAAAAGTACCTGGTACATAATATATGATACATGATGCTTACTATTAGTTTTAGTATTAATATTAAGATGAAATAATGTTGCCCAGATTGGGAAAGTAAGGAGTATATATGGAGCCCTGGTAGTACTCTGGGACACAGTGAAAATGGTCAAATGATTGTAATCCTATACAGACAGGACCAATAAAGTTCAGACCACTCAAGATAAAGTTTTGGATTATCCCACAAGAGAGACAAATAACACCTAATATTTGAGGTTTTGAGGGAATTTAAATGGGTGCAGAAAAAATGGAAGAAGAAAATTGTAAACTCTCATGAATTCATGATCAGTTTAAGGTGTGTCTCAAGTAGCTTCCTATATTTTCATCTCTCTCTCTCAAGTACATCCTCTCTCTAGTGTACTCTCACTCTCTGTTCTCTCTGTTTCTCTTGCACGTCATCATCATTGGAATTATTTTCCTTTTCTCTTTCATCACCTCTAACAATTTATTTTCATCTACTTTTTATTCCCTACAATTTTATATAGAATATGTATCTATGGCTTAGTGTGATGTTTGTTAAACCATATGAAGGAGGGTGTCTGAGTGAACAGAAGAGCAGGTGGTGGTGTTGGTCTTGTTGCTAGGATATTAAGTAGGGGAAGAGGAATGTTGATTATAGAAAATAGCAGTCTAGACAAATTTGTAATGAGCTGTGAAAAAAATAACTCCGATTTCTATTTATGTAATGTTAAGGCAGAAAAGCAGCTAACCTTTGTAAGTATCATCTGTTCCAGGATGTCCAAAGTTTTATCTCTTTATACTCCCAAAACCACTCTTACAAAGTACAAAAAGAAAATATTTCTTTGTAATCAAGTCAAACATAGAGCCAAGTGTTGTATATCTTACTTGAGGAAAACTTATAAAAACTCTTTATAATATATTATTAATAGTTATTATTATAATAATGAAAAGATATGATTCCTAGGGTATGTTTTATAACCTTTCCAAAGTTGTATAGCTACAGAGCAGCAGGCTCAAACTAGATCTCGAACTAATGTAGTTGAATCCAAAACCAACCCATCATTTTTTCTACTATTCCATGCTTCCTTGAATGATGTGAAATCATGGTTAAGAAGGCTGTTAAAAGAATATTATATTTTAAAAAAAATTCACATAGGAAGCTAGAAGAAAAGTATCTTAGGGCGGGATCAATATTATGGAGAAAGGTACACAATTTTGAAAATTTCCAAATGATCAGAGAGAGGTGAAAAGTTATTTATGGTTTGAGTTTGGAAGCTTGAAAGGGTGATAAAAATGGAGATAGGGTTTGGTGCTTGTGATGGGGTAGTGGGATTAAATTTAATGACTCTCTCGTGTTGGTATTGAGAAATTAAAATTTTAAAGCTTAAACCCAGTTGTGGGAACACAGTATTTAATACACCATAGGAAAGAGTATAAGTAAGAATGTATCTTGGTACTCAGAAATCTAGATTTTATATGATGGAAAAGCAGATGTAAAGCCCTATTATATAAAAGAAAGAAAAGAATAATCCTATTTTCAAATCCTAGAAGTGACAAACAGTTTTAAAAATTGTTTACAAGTTCATAACATTATTTCTTGCAGAGTAGTCAGTTCATAGAAGAAAGAGATAAGTTTACAGCTCTTGTTTTTAGTCAAATGAGAGCAATCTCCACACTAAACATGTTATAAAACATTTTCATCTATGAATAAACAGTCTGAGTACTTTGGGCAGAAGTCAAAGGGTTGTAAATATAAGAGAGATTTACTAATATTATTTATATTTGATTGAATTTCATTTTACTTTTCTTTGAACATCATCAACTCTTTTTCTTCTTTTTGTTGTCACTAGAAAGAAAAATGAAGAGGTAATAATTCTCTTAATTTTAATTTCAAATGTAGAAGTCTTTTCGCATTTAAAATTTTATTTCTTTTCTTGGTATGAGATATTTTTGATCATATACCTGTGCATAATACTAAGAATTTTGACAAAAAGAGCAAGTTAAATAGAAATAATCCTGGCTTACTTTTGTCAGATTAAACTATAAAATAACTAAAATATATAAACAAAGTTCTATCAGTCTTCCGATTCATTTTCTTACTTTTATTTGGAGCCAAAGGCATGTTTTACTTCTTTTATCCCTCTAATGTTGTATTGAACCTTCATATTGAAATCTTTGTACATTTAAAACTTTTACATATGATTATTGTTTGTTTTCTAAACTATCTCCTCTGGAATTTTAGGAATTTGTAGGTGGTTAGAACTAAAGCCACAAGTTAAAGTAGAGCCCACAGATAATTTAACATAGTTTTAGAGCTGACATCTACTTGGCCTTGATTTAAAGGGGAATTGCACTATCAAAAATTTTCACTCAATTCAGAGAATAGAGGATATTAGAAGTCTTGAGAGAATTCCCAGACTGTTGAGAAGTTTAGACAGGGAAGTAAATTATACAAAGGAGGAAAACAAAGTCCAGAAATTACGTTAAGTTATTGTGACACGTTCTGAATACCATGCATAGTAGTCAGAATAATGCCTCTCCACAAATATGTCCATGCCTTAAACCCCAGAACCTATGAAAATGTTATTTCATACGGCTAATTTCTCTTCTAAACTGAAAGTGAAAGGGGCAGGAAGAAACTTATTTGATGCTCCTTATTCATTTGAATGTTTTCTCATATGAATTCATACTCTCTTTTTTAATAATTTAAGTCCTTTTTAGTTAGGCTTCTGTTTTCCAGCTTAAGGTGTATTGGAGAAGGAACATTCATAGAGGCTATACAGGGAAACTAAATAATGACCAAATTAGAGATACCAGTTAGTCTTAATGAGACACATTACAATGACTCCAATCAAATATTTAAAATATTGTCTGCTATGAACATTTGTAATTTTTTTCAGATAAACTTTATTCTCACCAATTTCTCTTTTATAGTGAGTACAATAGTGTTAGTTTAAGCAACTATATCCATTGTTATATATATCTGCTATTACAGGTCTGTTGTCATAGATTTCTGGTATAACTCCTTGTGTCCCACAGAATTAATGCTGTTCTAGAAACATTTCTTGACATGAAAAAGATAATTACTATTTTTGTGGTATCCCTAAATAGTATGTTAAATTTTATTAATGTTTTATTAATGTGGTAATTTTAATAGCCATAGATATTTATAACAGTTCACACAGTTTGTCTACTTGTCCTCTAATTAAATACTGGATAACTTAATTCTTGTAACTGCCTTTGAACTTTAAGTGTATTTACTCTATTAGATCAATTAAATCTAGGACAAGTTGTAATTTCCCCATTCTTAAATCTAATATCCATATATAAGTGCACTAAAATACAATAGTAAACAAATGCATATTGAAATATTACTCTATGAAATACTAATATATAGGCATTAATTTTTCCTTTAATATATTTTTCCTCAAGATATTCATCAAATTGTGTAATATCAAGCTTCCTACATTTAATACATTTCTATTCTAATTATCTACTTAGATTTTGATGTGTTTATAAATTGGGAGATATGATGGGGAAGGAAAATGAAAAAATATAGAGGATATCTTAAAACAATTATAAGGAGGGGAAGGAAGGCCCTGAGAAGATTGGAAACTCAGTAGATATTAACCTTTTTAACTGTCTACAAATGTTTTCAAAATGACTTTTCATCTGTAACATAAATTTAGGTGGGAGAAAAAGGAAGAAAATTTACAGTCCTGTGGAAAGACAGGGAGAGAGAGAGAGAAGAGGGAAGGGTAGAAAGGAAGAAAAGGAGGAAGAATACTCTTCCTTATTTGATTTCCTGACTGAAGATTTTAAGCTAAAGGACATCTCTTTCTTTTCCTATTTATCGCTACAACTACCTCCCATACAATTAAATTATCTGATATTTGATCTTTATTGTATTCTATATTTCCTAATCTGATGTATGCAAATATGAAAAAGACATTTTCATCTGTTCTGGTCTTGTATTTCTATGCTTTGTACATTGTACAGAGTTAATGCATTCTTCAGCTGGAGTATTTTTAGAAAAGAAGAGCATATAATTTTTTTTTGAAAGCAGTTTGAATATCTGTAATGTTTGTTTATCTCTTTGGAAATTAATGAAGGATTTCTTTCCTCTCAAAATAATGTGCATGTAACCAAGGGCCTGGGAAAATTATCAATATCTTATCTAAATTAAAATCTAAATTAAACCTTTTTTCTCTCTATGATCCAACTTCTTCTTGGTGAGTATTCAATTATTGTAGTGAATTTATTGTTTTTCTGAAACTGGAGGAACATTAAAAACATTGAAGGAATTACTCAGAGCAAAGTCATTTAGCACTCTATTCAAAGAAAAAAAGTGTAAGAACTGGTGTGAGAACAGAACAAAGGTGAGACTGGAAATTAGAAACTCAGGAAGGTTGTGCAGCAAATGAAACCACCAAGATAATGATAAGGCAACCTGCAAAATGGTAGAAAATATTTGCAAATCATCTATCTAATACGGGTTCAATATCCAAAGTTTATAAAGAAATCATATACTTCAATATAAGCAAAAAACCCATCTAATTAAAATTGGATAGAGGAACAGAATTGACATTCTTCCAGTGAAGATATACAGATGGCCAATAGGTACATGAAAAGAAGCTCAACATCACTAAATATCAAGGAAATGCAAATCAAAACTGCAACAAGATATCACCTCACACCTTTTAGAATTGCTATCATCAAGAAGACAAGAGATAACAAGTGTTGGTGACGATGTGCTCTGTTAGTGGGAATGTAAATTAGTGCAGTCACTATGGAAAATAGTATGGAAGTTCCTCAAAAAAAAATAAAAATAGAACTAGCATATGGTCCAGCAATCCTACTTCTGGGTATGAATCCAAAGGAAATGGAAACAGTATCTTGAAGAGATATCTGCATTCCTTTGTCCACTGTAGCATTATGAAAACACCTAAGCTTCTGTCCTCCAAAGGATGAATGGATAAACAATAAGTGGTATATAGGTGCCATATATGGACAAAGTACACACACACACACACACACACACACTCACAATGAAATATTATTTGGCCATGAAAAATAAGGTCATTTTGCTATTTCTGACAGTATACATGGTCCTTGAAGGCATTATGCTCAGTGAAATAGATCAGACAAAGACAAATACCATATGATATCAGGAATATGTGTGGAATCCAAACTCAGAAACAGAGACTAGAATGGTGGTTTCCAGGGGCTTGTGGGTGGGGGAAATGGGAGATTTAGTCAAACAGTACAAGCTTCCAGTTATAAGATAAGCAAGTTCTGGGAAACTAATGTATAGCATGGTGATTATAGCTAATAATACTGTATTATATACTTAAATGCTGCTAGGAGAGTACATCTTAAATGTCCACACCAGAAAAAGGAATGGAATTATATGAGAGGATGCAGGTATTAGCTAACACCATGGTAGTAATTATTACACAATATGTAAAGGTATCAAATCAAACACTTTGCACACCGTACACTTACGCAAGATTGTATGTCCATTATATCTCAATAAAGCTGGGGGGAACAAAGAAACCCATTGACAAAGAGTCTGATGATACTACAGGAGCAAGGGTGTTTCCAAAACTAGCAGATAACAGAAAAATCTTTAAAGTTATCTATACATAGATCATGGGATCAACCATGATTTTTGTATCAAAGTATTGTTAATTGGCTATATTTCAAAAAACTAAAAAATTTAGCTGTAATTTAGTTTGTTCAAATATCAACATATATATATATGTGTGTGTATATATATATATATAAATGCATGATAGTTCATTACAACAAGGATGTATCTTGAGGGCATTATGCTAAATGAAATAAGTCAAAAAGGTAAAGACCCATTGTGTATGATCTCATATGTAAAATCTAAAAAACAAAAATCATAAATATAGAGAACAGATTGGTGGTTGTCAGAGGCAAGGGATCAGAGATGAGAAAAATAGGTGAAGCTTATCAAAGAGTACAAAATTACAGTTATAAGATAAAATAAATCCTGGGAATATAATGCACAGCATGGTTACTATAACCGTACTATATTTTATACTCGAAAGTTGTTAAGACAGTAGATCTAGAAAGTTCTCATCACAAGTAAAAATTGTAACTATGTGAGGTGATGGATGTTAACTAAGCTTATTGTGGTAATCATTTTGTAATATATACATATATCAAATCATTATGTGGCACACCTTACCTTAATACAGTGTCATATGTCCATTATATCTCCATAAAAAACGCATGGATGAATAAGTTAAATGATATTATGTGTGCTTTTTTATGAGTAAAATTGTCATTTAAACATTATCAGAACCACGTATTGAGGCAATCCAGCATGGCTGACACCAAGATTACTTAAGTAATGCATGCTTCTAAAGACTCTCTTCTAATCATGTGACCCTTCATTGTAGCATGATCAAAATCATCTTGTCTTTGAAATGAAAAAAAAAATAGTAAAGTCTAACTTTCATAGTTATTTTTTCACTGCCAATTACTACTTATTGGTGACTCATTTACTACCTTTTGAATAACTTTTAAACATTTTGAGTAGCATCAGACTCACTTTCTTTTTTTCCAAATTGATCTCTAAGGATGAAAGGCTCACTCCTCTTTATATCTGTGTATACAGTCAACTAACATCTCAATTTCTACATGAGAAAGTTCACATGTCACTAATACACTATGAAATCTATGAGAAAGCAATTAGAAATTACTATAAGATTATAAATAGATTTTCATTCTAATAAATCAATTAATAGCTGTATTGCTTTCCCCGCCAGAATAA